>NC_089693.1:3852500-4152500 GCF_031753505.1 Anomalospiza imberbis | reverse complement strand
CGGCACTTACCCAGCTCCAGTTACCCTGGACGAAACAAACTGGGCCCAATTTGTGCACGCACAGTTCCGGGGAGATTGAAGAGAGACCCAGAGATTTGAGGCTTTGCCGGACCGAGAGCTGTGTCTGAGCTCTGGCGTTCACGTGCCCGTCCACCACGACGAGCAGCAGAGTGTGATAGCCAGAAGCAAACAGTAGGCGGGGGGTAGGATTGCTGCAAATGTAATTCCACTATGAGAATATTTCCTAACCCGCAGCACATGTTCCCACCCGGTGGGGAAGGTGTGAGCGAGCTCTGAAGGAGGACAGCGAGAGCGAATCTCATCTCCCTTTGCAACACTGTAAGTGCTAATTGCAGGCGGGGAGGAAGGGTGTAGCTGGTAGACGTCTCGGAGCACAGCACAAGGACTCCTGTGGTCCTTGGGGAAGAAACCCAGGAGTGCTTCACATCCCAGCATCCCTGGCAAGATTCACTTCGGCACTGCTGTGCTTTGTCTGCAGCCCTGGCTGCCTCTTCTTGAAAACCCTCACGGTTCTCAGCGGGGCACTTCCCAGGAATTCCAATGCTCCAGCCAAGGCCATTGTGTCAGGATGCAAAGGATACCTGCTAGTCCACTGTCAAGGCTGAAAGAGCACATCCCACTGAATCAGGGGCTTGTGGGGACTGGATTTATCATTAGAAAACCCCAGTACCTTTTTGGAGCAGTATACATCCTGCTTAGTAATTGCATTTTCTCTACCAAAAAGATTATTTCTTTTCATTATTATCGTTGAGTAGGTGGCAGCTATGAATGGTTAACAATGGAAGGCAGAAGTTGGTGAAATAAAACTCCGTGCTTTTAGAAGTCATTCTACATATGTAAAAACAAAAGTGGGCCAGCCAGCTGCAGACCTTGGCATTCCTTAGGCTTGTGCCTGGTGCATTGCACCCTTTCCCTTTAAACTGACTTGCTCTCATTTCTCACACACAGCAGAATATCACTTCCAGAAAAGAAAAGAGCTAATGCTGTCCTTTTCCTTTTATATATTAAAAAAAAAAAAAAAAAAGAAAGAAAGAAAACCAGAACAAAACTAACAGAGTTGTGCCCTAAGTGAGATTGTCTTGACCCTTTGCAAAGCCAGATCCTCAGAGCCTCTGTCAGCACACGCTTCTAGCATAACTCCTTTTGCTCATGCTGAGCTCAGCCGTGGGTGCACGATCAGGGCACCTGCTCTCTGTAGAGAATAACTACCCAAAAACATGATTTTTTTTCTCCCTTCTATACTGTTTTTTTAAGCTGAAAAATGTGTGTTTGGTTCTAAGGGAGGAGTAGGGCAGGCTGTGGTGTTGAGCAGCGCCGTGGGTTCCTCACCCCATTGGTGTGGGGACTGCATCCATAGTTTCCAGGCATCAGGGAGATGTGTCAGAGCAATCTGACATCCCAGAGAGATGGATTTTTCATGTAAAAGTAGAAAGTTATTAGCTCCCAAAATGTTCTCTTGGCAGCAGCAGGGCAGCAAGTGCTGCTACAGGGAAGGCAGGTGCTGGGCCAGCATAGTCCTGGAAAAGGTTTTGTGTTGTCACCTATTGCAGAAAAATGTCATAAAAACAAAGGATTTTTATTCCTGAAAGAGCTCAGTCACACATGCCAAAAGGAAGATTATGTTTAATTAAATATTGAACCTCTTTATATATCTGTACCAGGCTCTGAATCACACTCTCTCTCCTTACAGCCAGAGGACATTCCCACATCTTCAAAGATTTTACAAATGAGGCTAGTGGAGAGTTTCATTTCCCCTGGAACTGAAATTGAGCTTCTTTGTAGATGGAAACCAGCAACTCTTGAAAATCCCTCTTTCAGCAGAGCAGGCCAGGAAGAGAAAAAATATACAGTATCCCAGAACTGAGCTACAGGATGACTTTTTATTAGCAGAAAAACTAAATTATTATTATTTAGTATGTGTGCTTTGTTGCTATGTTAGGGGGCAGGTTACACCTCTTCCACTGAGCTCAGTAATGGGGCCTTGCACTTCAGTTACTCCTTGTTTGATTCCTGCAACACTTTCCTGGCTCCATTTTGGAGAAATTTTCATATTCCTGCTAAAATTTAGTCACTGGGGACTGCTTAGACATCCTCAGACCCCCCTCCTTGGATTTAAACTCCATCTTTTTTGCGAGTGTGCTGTGAGTTTTCTTCATTGCTGGGATATGTGTTATCTTGCTCAATTGCATTTAATTTGGTCTCAATTTGCATATTCGCGTCCTGGGCTGAATCCGTCAAGATTTTCCCATGACACATTTTGCCTCTGCTGTTCCCGTGACACATGTTCCTTCTGCTGTGGCAAGATCTACTCTGTGGATTCATCTTTTCTTCTGAGAAAAGTCAGGCTGTTTTTCCGAAGTTCAGGTTCTCGCCGTTGGGATTTTCCGTGCCTTCCCAGATCTGCAGCGATGTCAGCTCACACACAATCTTTCTCAGTTCAGCAAGGATGAAACTCAACATCCTTTCTCACTTCAGTGTCTCAGCTGGCTTGAGCAAAAGGCTGGGGTTTGTGCCGTGTCATCTGGTTTGCTGTTGGGTGTTTGGGGCTTGCTTGAAGCCATTTCTGCAATCAAAAGACTCAGTTTTCAAAACCAGCCAAAGACTGGGCACGTGCGTACAGCATTAGGTCCCCTTTTCAAAGAGCACCTTTGGGTGAATCACTTGACCTGGCTGTGCCTCAGTTCTCCACATAGAACAGAGGAAAATAATATTAATGCAAGTCTAACTTTCTTCAGATACTGCGAGGCTGAGTGCATGACCAGAGGTGATGTTCTCGGGTATTACAGTAATAGGGGTCACAGGAGCTAGATGGAAAAGTAAAGCAGAAGCTAGTTAAGACTTTCTCAGCTGCAAAGGATTAGTGTTCATTTTAAAATCTCTGGCTCTTGGCAAATTGGGACACTTACTAACCTGTGGCTTAGGAAAAAAAAAAAAAAGCCAAAGCAGCTGAAACAAGGGTGTTAGCAAGTCTGGCAGCACAGCAGCACTGTGCACCTTATCTCTATCCCGGTGGAAAATCAAAGGCACATTTCCAGCTGTGCCCGTGAGCACTGTTTGGTCACTGAACAAAGCAACTGGCACCTCGTATCCAACCTACAGAATGATCACAGCCTGCTTCAGGTGCACAAACAAGTGCAGAAATGAGCTCCATGCACAGAACTCATTGCTATTCAATCAAGCCTTTAATTGTAAATGTTTTAAGCAAGGAATTCTCTGTTTTATGAAAGTGTGCTCAGCATTACTCCGCCGCAGACATCTGTCATTCAGCAGGCGCCACCCAATAAAAGTGCTCAAAATGTTCTGTTCCTCAATTAAAATATAAACCAGAGCTGTTTAAGGGCTTTTACGAGGTGATTTCTATTTACCTGACAGATTTCCACACTGGAGGAGCACAAAGCAGGATTTCAGTTTCTGATCAGAGTGATGGCTCTGCAAAATAGTAAAGTTTCAATTGTTTTAATTTATTTCTTTTTGGGTGTTGGGGTTTTTTTTTTGTTGTTGTTGTTTTTTGTTTAATTTCAGGAATAATAATAATCCATGAAGAAGAAAGGAATTCCTGTGCCAGATAAAAACTAGGAAGAACTTGTAAGGATCATTGCTGATCATGCATGCTGGAGGAACTGGGCTCTAGGATGAACTCCTGGAGTCTGTGCCAGCACCTGCTAACTTTTTCTTCCAAATTTCATCCAAAAAAAAAAGCCAGGGAAATGGGTGCTCTGCTCTGGTCTGAAAGAGCCTCTTATGAAAAGAAACAAGACTATGACTAGACAAAATCTCCGATTTTCCCCAAAGAAACACTGCATGAATGCTCTCATGGTTATTCCACTGCAGATGGATATTTCATCTCCCATCCTGCCTTACTATGGCTCTCAAAAAAGATCTTTCTTTTTACCTTCCTACTACTCAAGCAAGAGTGGACGTTACATGGAAAACAAGCATTTTCACAAAAATACCCTCTACTTTTTGTTCCAGCGCCTCAGAAACTCACCTTCAGTGGCATGAGAGATGCAGAAAAGGCTTTGCTGTGTCTCATGCTTTGTACAATGTGCTGATCCGTGGTCTCCTGTGCTCCACCCTCTGGCAGCTCATCACTTCAGTGCACCTGGTCAGCATCAGGCTGGAGGAGAATGGCATTGTCAGGAGAAGATTGTACTTTTGCAAGACAAAGCTTTCAGCACCAAACCTTAAAACTTCTGGTTTTGCCAGGTAACAATATGCTTTGGACCAGTTTGCCCTGTCCTGCATGGCCATTAAGCCATTGTGACACTTGACCACACCATGGTCACAGCTGATTTCTGACAGCGTGGGCAAGCCAAGGATGGAGCCTGTGGGGAGGGAAGGTGGGTGGGTTTGCTCCATCTCCTCCATGGCTGGGTGTCACCCTGCTCCCCCTGCAGCTCTTTTGGGTGCCTGCAGGTCCACAGAGCCTCCACTGCAAGACAAACTGAGATTCCACATGGCACCAACCATGCAGGTTGCCCAGACCTTGCAGGCTTCTCCCAGGAGTTTCAGGGATCCAGTGTTCATCCTACACGCCTCGCTGAAGGGACAAAGCTGCCTGTGCCAGAGGTACCAATAACTGCTGATGCTCAGCCTCAAGCTGGTGAATCTCTGCTGAGCTGCCTCAATTAGATTCTTCCAGGGCAGATGTTAATTCCCTTTTAAAATTAAGGAAAGGAAAAGCAAACAGCAACTAAACCAAACAACAGGTAAACAAGCAGCTCCTGGATTTTGCACCACAGGTATTCAGAGGAGGCTTTCTGCCTTGAACCACACTGCTTGGAAAATGCTGGGAAATCTGATGTTAGTCCTTAACTCAATGTGGTGTGTGGTTTTTTCCTCTCCAGCAGTAGCATGAGTTAAGGACGAGGCACTAGCCCTCACTGTGATCCCTGCAGTGTCAGTTCAAGTCAGATTCATCCCGTTATTTATATGTTCCCTTTTGTGAGTGTATTGATTATACAAGTGAGTTCTCAAGTGCCTGGGCACTCAACAGAGCCACACAATGGAGGAAAGCGTCCAGGTTAGCATGGAATTGCACATGTGCTGAGCATGCCAGGGGACAGGAGTAAACAGAGACATGTACAATTCAAAGCCACCTCTTCAGAGCTTTCTGTTTTGCTGCACAGTGACTAAAAATAAAACCTACATTTCAATTTCCAAGGTGTAGTAACCAAAGGCTGTCAGAGTTATTCTTAGCCATGGCAGAATTGCCACCTTCAGGCCATTTCTGAACACACGAGATTATTCCATGATAATCCAAAATCCAGCACAAGCTCATCCCTCCCCTCTATTTGTTTTACCCTCTGCATTATGAATGCTGTGGGTAAGGGCTGTCTGTTTCACAGGGGGCTTGGTATCACAGAAAGCTGGTTGTTGATCTCTGGATGCCTGCAGGCCAGCAATCTGTGCTACAAGTTACCCCTCTTAAAAAAAAATTAAAAAAAAAAAAAAAGACAAGAAGACAAGTGGATAAAACTGATACAAGCATCTGTAACAAGCTAATTGGACCCTTGTGGGCAACACAGCAGATACAAAATTAAAACAAACAAAACATCTCATTGTACAACTGTACTTCGAGGACCACTATCACAAAGGGACCCGTCTGGATTTTTATTTTAGTTTCGTTATGTTTAAAAAGACCTAATTACGGCCAGAGCTGGAGTATCACAAGTCTGTTTTCATCTATAAAGAAAGGATATTTTGCCTCTGAACCTGAGAAATTGTTAGAAGTTGGTAATTAGTATGACTTGTTAATAGAGTTTGGCTGTGATTAAGCTGTGATTGAGTGTGAGTTTGGTTCTTGTCAATGTGAATGCCTGTAAGGTTGAGAGATGTTTAATGAGACACCTGTTGTCAGCAGCACCCAGTGGGCTTTGTTGCTCCTGATTGGAATTTGTACCACGGAGCAGTAGCGGCAGCACCAAAACATAGCAGCAGCAGCAGGCACAGCCCCAGCTGGAGCATCACTGGCAACAGCAAAAGATCCATGAGAAATGGAGGCTTGGACCCCCTGCACTGAAAATCTCCAGGGATGCTCCATGTCCCACAGGCCACAGTGCCTGGGGTGATCCATCATCCAAACCATGCAATTACAGATTACTTGGGCAGTGCAACAGGCAAAAACATTGACATTTTATCTGGTCACTAGGGAATGACGGCCTGTACTGGTGTGGGATGGTGAGTCTTTGGGAGATGGCAAGAGGGGGGATGTAGCTGAGCAGGTTAAAAACTCTACCCCCAAAAATGTCCAGCCCTTGGGTAGCTGGCAATAGTGGGTCTCTTTAAAGTGTGAAATTGATGGAGAAAGGTTCTGCCCAACCCAGCCCTAGATAATCCTTCCCCTTGGGCATTTTCCTCAGGGGAAAATGTCCCATTGAGTGACTCAGTACCTCTTGGCCTTTGAACAGAGAAAGTTTCATTCATTGGTGATATTTTTGTCTCAAAAATCAGCATAATTTTCCTCATGACTCTATATAACCACTCTCTACACCAAAACCTGGGGCTGGTGACAAATTTGTGTACTTGGGGCTACACACATAAAATATTATTTCGCCCTAAAAGTCTATTAATCATTTTCAAGTGGCTGCTACTTAAAACATACCTGAGTTTTACATGCAAAACGCCAAAGAAGCTGGAAGCAATCACGCTGGCCACTGTCACAGCCTTTTAATGTGAAATGCCTGAGCTGGGAATAGGAGCAGAAATGTCTGGAATTTGCCTCGGGAAGGAGCCGTTGGCTTTGTGATGGATCGGAGCAGCCACTGGATGGCATCGCTCTACACGAATGGACCTGCGAGACAAGCGCTGAGCGCGGGCTGCTGTGCCAAGGAGATTAATTCAGCCCAGAGAGGCTCAGGCCACCGTGACCTTACCAATTCTTTAAATAACGTTCAGAGTTCTCTTGGCTGCCTGGCCGGGAGCTCTGGGCACAGGGCTTGGTCAGAGAGAACAAAGCCGACACCCCGAAGCAAACCTATTTCTAGGCTGAGTGCGTTTGTCTTTCATTTTATGTGAGATCAAATATTCAGCCAGTTTTTGATGGGTTTCCTTCTCATGAGATGGGAAAAAGAATAGTTTGTAATTTCTGGCCGTATCAAACCATTGCATGGCAGACGCGCCCGGCCAGCGAGCGATGGCTTGACTGAAGCCCTGGTGCTGGCCAGACAGCTCAGCTCCCCAGGGCTCACGGGGTGGCAGGCAGCTAAGGCTGTTGAGCTGAGCAGGTTATTCGTGTGTAGCAAAAGGAAAAACCAAAGAAAAAGAAAAAGCAATTGTTGTCTGGCACGTTCTGCTTTGCTGTGGACTCCAGAGCATCGAGCCGGGGTTATTACCCACGTGTGGCGCTGCTCCATGTGACAGCAGCCTCTCAGCACGTGTTAATACAACTCTGCTTTCTGCTACACCACTTATTGATAAGGAATCAGCTGGTGGCCAAATAACCTGATGGTCATATTTTCCCTGGGGCTCTGGGTTTCTTTCATTACTGACACTCTGTGTTGGCTTTCTTCTTCCAGTGGCCAAGCCAACCTGAGAATGTCACTGGCCAAGTTCATGCCCAAAAGATATCTGCTGATGGCTTTGGAGGTGCAGCAGGATATTTGGAACTCCAGCCCCACAGAAGGTGTATCTGAAGGGGGATACACTATTTGTGAGGGTCAGCTGGCAGTCATAGCCAGCAGATGTATCTTCAGTGAGGACATAACTTCATGAGGTGAGTGCTTGTACGTGGGCCAGTAGGCACAGCTGTTGTGGGCACAGAACTTCCTGTTGGTACGGCCCCAGTTTTGACCAGTCTAATGAATTTAATGATCATATTCAGTTATATAACTCCAGTTACACTGGGATTAAAATTAGGTCATCAGTTCAAGTCCTGCAAAAGCCCCTTCACTCCCAGTTCTCAGTTCTGTACTCAAACCCCTGCACCCAGCTGCCGTTTTCATACTGGAAAGGTATGATGAAAAAACTGCAGTATATAATAAATGCTACATTTCTTTTATGACCCCATTTGTCTCCTTTTTCTGGACTTACCTCCCAACCCAAACAACAAGAGAACTGTATCCATCTTGATGTGCTCAGCAGTCCACTGGTAAATGCTTTCTGCTGTCAGAAATGCTCAGGCTTGGGGGGAAATTGAGGTTCCATCAGCAGGGGGCAGCTCAGGTCCTTCTTCTGGTGGCCACAGCTCTGCTACAGTGGCTGTAGGAGGAGACCAGAACAACTGACAGTGATTGCCTGTTTCAAGTTTCCTATTTGGAATAAGTGCTTGAGATCTCTTGTGTCACCCATGGGAAAGCCTCTATGAGGTGACACCAGAGAGCTCAGTGGTTTTGATCTCTTTCCACTGACTTTAGAGGAAATGGCAATTTCTTCCCAACTTCAGCACTTCAGGGCTGCGTTTGAACACAGGAAGGATAAAGCTGAATATCTTCATCTATTTAATAGTCAGGAGTGTAAAGACTAAAAGAAGGGTGTTTCCTATTGTTCCTACACTGCATGGCTGTGTTTGGAAAAGATCCCCTTGGACCCAGCATTTATGGGATGGCAGAAACCCCAAGTAGGGTACCCACTTCTGTGCTGGCTGTTCTAAGGGAGATCTGTTTTAATGCAATCACCTCAGCACACAAATTTGCCCGGGATCTTTCTAGACTCAGGGCAACACTCCACATCTCCAAAAAGTCAAGGTGACCTTGGAAACTGCAGGGCAGCCCAGAACACTGGCAGGCAAAGGGAAATCAGAAAAAAATCAAGTTATGGACTAATTCCAGACCATTACAAAACCATGAGAAAAACTGAACTGTATCTGCTGAAGAGCCTCGTTCTGTTTGGTGGCACAATGTAACAGGGGATCTGTCACTGTCAGTATTGCTCTTGTCTCCCTGAAAGCTGTGGTGCCTTTCACCATCACGACATAAAAATTCAAGCTAGCTGTCCCACCTGCCCAAGCAGCTTCTGTTCTGGGCTCCCATGTGCCGTAGGCATTGTGCTTATTGATTAGCTGGGGCTTATTGTCCCTTGACATTGTTAGGGAATATTCTGCTGGTTATAATCTCTGGAACTGACACAGGCAGAACATTCCAAGCCAGGACGGGCTGTGCCAGGCTGTGGCTACGTCTCCAGGTTAGACTGCGGTGGGATTGGTACAAAATGAAAAGAAGCTTTAAAAAAAGACTGTTTTGAGAAGTCACCCAAGTCAGAAAAGACTGGGGGCCTCCGTGACTCTGGCTGTCAATAAGGTGTTAGGTAGGGGAAGATTAACACCCTTTAGCAATGACACAGCTGTTCCATTGAAGGTGATAACATGCAATCAGGGGAGGGAAGAGTCTAGCACAGAATAATGAACAGAGCAAGCAAAGATCATTAAAAGGGAAGGTTTTAGTCAAAAAAAAAAAAAAAAAAAAAAAAAAAAAAAAAAGCTGAAAAAGCCTCTTAAAGCTGATTATTTTAGTGGGTATAAATAAGTATAAAAAGACCCAGAGCCTCACTTTAGGTCTGCACAACGAGCTCAAATATTTACCCCTCTTTCTAAAATCAGGCTGGCTCCTAGGAAGAAGAAAAATAGTGATAATGTAGAGAATAAAGTCTCTTATCTGCCTTGGCAGTGAGCGTGCAGATAAACACAAAAATCCTTACCTTAAAGACAGCATGTAGCACTGAATCTCTTCCTCTGAAAGCACAGCAAATTGTGATAAGAATAGGGTTGGGAAGACAATAGATTTAATAGTGGAAAGAACCTAGTATTTTGTCGACTCTTGTCTTCCTTGGAAAGGAATCAGAACAATGAATTTCTCCCTCTACTGCTAACGGCTAAAGGTAGAAATTAGTGGTTTGATACACCCTCAGCTTTGCTGCTCACCTGAGCCTGTCCACTGCATCAGGAACCCCCAGGTCTGTAGATTTCCCCAGGGGACTAAAACATCAGGATGCTTAATGCAGAGTTAATGGTGATAATGCCAGTCAGAGGTGCAGTCCCAGCAGATGTGAGGCCACCATCATAACCTCTCTGCTCCCCCCATGGAAGAACAGCAGATCTTTAGCCACATGGCCTGTTCCATGATTAGATTTTGGCTGGACTTGAGGGAGATGGGGTGGGGGGGTCTAGCTGAGAGATGGAGGAGGAAAAGGGATCACCCCTTTAAAATGCAGCTGGGGTTTAAGCTGCTCGTGAACCATACTGTGAAGAAAGCATAGCCTTCAGAGGCAGTGTTGGGGGTCTCAGCTAACACATATATGCAGAGAAAATCCAAATCCCATGGCTCTCACTGAGAGACCACTACCAAATCCTTCAGAGCCCGGAATTCCTGCTGGGTAGGAGCTGAGAATTGCCTGTCTATTCCCTACCTGAGCCACTGGTCCTTTCCCACCTCACTGTCCACTTCCCATCTCATGGATTACACACACACTGAAAAGTGACTGCTCTCAGCCCCCCAGCCCAAAGGTGGCAGGTCCTGCTCCCCCCTGCTGGACACAGGCCAGTCACCCACCTTTGGTCAGACCTGCCCCATGGGAAGCATCCATGTCCCTTTCACTCCAAACTGCCCTGCAGCCATCCCAAAAAAAAGCTGTTTCAAGGAATGAAGTGAGACAGGCCGTGCCACCGGCTCGCAGGGGTGCGACAAGAGCTACATCTGTTCGCTCTCCTCGGCGCTCAGGAGCTGTGACATTGCTGTCGGTACAGCCTGGAACAGAGCAGGCAGGAGCTCCAGGGAAGAGGAGAGGGTCTGGATGGAAACAATAACAACCACAGGGACACCACCAGCACCAGCAGGAGCAAAAATGTTGCTTTACCACTTGTGAGTGCAGCGGAGCATATGGCCAGTCTGGGACTGTTGTCAGCAGCCCAGAATGGGGTAGCTCTGTTCTGGCAAACTCCATTTTTTGTCTTTATGACCAAAGAATAGTTGCATGTTGGAAGCTCTGTAGTTGCTAGGGGAAGAGCCATTAATATGCTGGTGACTGAGAAGTCAGCCAAAGCAAGTGCTGAGATAAAATTACTTTTTTCCCCACTTCTGTTTCACCCTGAGTGTGTTATTCAGTGTGTTTTCTCTGCTCAGGGTACCTCACACACACTGTGCTGTGCTAACTTCTTTGTCCTTTCTGATTTTATTTTTCACCTTTCCTAACCATGATTCCAAAGAATAA
Organism: Anomalospiza imberbis; assembly: GCF_031753505.1. Taxonomy (NCBI): domain Eukaryota; kingdom Metazoa; phylum Chordata; class Aves; order Passeriformes; family Viduidae; genus Anomalospiza; species Anomalospiza imberbis. The sequence continues at coordinate 4,141,337 of NC_089693.1, read as the reverse complement.
TACTAATCTGACAGACTAGAAAGATTTCTTACATCGTAAATCCCTACTCACTGGCAGAGTAAGACTACAGACTGTTTCTCTCCCATAAAAAACCCTTTACTCTAATAGCCTGAAAATTAAGAATAGAAAATAAAATAATAGTGATGGAGATGGTGCTAAATCAATGCACGAGACTGGGAATACATCCAAAGGAGGGTGATCCTACAGAATAATAATTTGTTGATGGGGCTCAAGGGTGCTACCTGGATCCCAGCACACAAGAACTTAACATGCTTCTCCCTGCCCAACTCCTGAGGCAACTGTGCATAATCTCATTCCAGAATAACAATTGGTTTTTCCCCTGTAGTTTCTGCTGGGGCAAGCAGTGCCTTCCCAGGTAAGGCTCTCCCCTCCCACACTTGTAGCCCGTTTCTCCATACAGATCAGTGCAGCCCTCAAATCTTGTCTGCACAAGGTGTCAAGTCCAGTTCTGGAGACGTTTATTCCAGAATAAATACATCTGTAAATCTCCTGATTTCATGCCAATGTCCACACAGTGGTGGAGAGAACACAAGGTGAGCACCCCCTGAGCAGCTTCCCTCCCTCCCTCCCTCCAGCTCAGTCCCATCATAAATAACAGTGGAACTGAACTATACACAGAAGATGACTTCTTTTTCCCCCAAAGCCTTCATTTTAAAGCAACTGTTCCCAATTCTCTCCAGTAATTCCCTAGACACGTCCCCTTTCCCCTGCTACACAGGAGTATTGCTCCAAACCATTCTTGAATGAAGTCAGCTCTGCTTTGCCTCTTGTTTGCTCTAATCCACACTACTTACAGACATTTTCAAAACTGGGAAACAATACAAAGCCACACTTTGTGTGATCATGCAATACCCTGCAAACACAACTATTCATTTAAAAAAATAGACTAGGCACTACGACTGCCAGATCCTGACTCTGCTGTGACACAGACACATTTTTTTTTCCACCAGAGGATTTTTTTTGCCATGAGATGCCGAACAAAAGTCACGAGCAGTTCCTCTGATCAAAAGAAATCTCAGCAAGAGTCTGTGGCAGCTTCACCCTGTCCCTTCATGCCAGCCACTGCTCATTTCACTGAACATTCGCTCTCTCTGCACTCTTGAGAAAGTCAGAGCAGATTTGGCACTATACAGTAATACACTGAGAACAAATGTGTTGTTTCTATCAGTGGAAAAGGAATTTAACTATTCCTAGGTCACAGAAAGCTCGTATGCAATGCCAGGATCTGTTAATATTTTGCCTATACCATCAGTATGGATGTACCCGGCCTTGTTGTGGTGCTGATCAGTGGTGTAAATAAAAATGTTATTAATTTATAAAATGCCTTGCCTTTATTTAACAGATCAATTAAAGTCTTAAAATTATAATCATTACAATAACCACTATGTCATAAACTGTATGGAAACCTTCTCAATCTTAAATTCATTTTCTCTACAGATCTTAATTTAATCACAGGGTCAGGGTAGGATTTCAGATGCAGAGCTGGGTCCCCTGTATTTGCTCCCTGGCACTATCAGCCCTTCCAAACACACCAAGTGACTTCAGTCTGCTCCACACACAGATACTGTGCAATAAATAATGAGCTACATAATTATAGTTTGACTATTGAATCAGCCTGTGAAAGCTAGAAGTGTAGGAGGTGAGTTTTGTGAGGACAGGAACAGCATTTGCTGAATGTACTTGGGATAATTTCAGTCAAACCATGAACGAGAGGGCTTTGGGTAGATAGATCTACAGAAAAATGCATCTCTGTTCTGCATGAGACTTGGCTATTTTTTCCATTGGCTTCTACACTAATTTGGGGCAAAACCACACTGACCTTTTCCATTAAAGAAAACAAAAGTATGTCTCCAAGGCAATGGGAACCATGAAATCAGGAGCTGGAATATGACATTGTGGCTTCTTTTTAAAAGTCAAAGAGCAGCTAGGAACCTCAAAGCCCCAGAAGAGCCAGGAATCCTGGACCACCATCCTTATAGCTTGCTGACTTCCAGTGTAGGGATGTGGAAGGAATGAGCCCTGATGTGGCAATCCCGGATGAGTGTGCCCTATTGTTGCAAGTGCCCAGCTGACCTGCACCAAAGCCATAAGCCTTGTAACACCAACTGCCCACTTCAGCCTTTCCTCTGCAGGAAATAAAGAGGCAGCTTTATTGGCAGCCTTTTGGGATCCAGTGCTCCCAACTTCTGGCTTCTCACTGCCTTGGCAGATGCACAGCAAAGGAAGCAGGAGCCAAGGAGACCAGTGGCTCCCAGAACCTCCCCAGGCAGCTGTGATAAAATCAGCTAATTGGTAGGGAAAAGCAGATTCTCTTGTAACTTGGACAGCATCTGATCCATCAGTTTTCTTTAATGGAAAACTGTCCCTTGAGGGATTTGCATTGGCTCCAGTCATGACTAGTGTCATGAAAACCACAGGGGTAACCATGAGTTTTACATCATGTTTGGGCAAGTACTCCATCTCCATGTCTTTCACAAGAGAAGAAATAAATCATTATTCAAATTTCACACATGGTGAAACTGAGGCACCAGGAGGTGCAGTACCCTGACCAGTATTTACAAATGCACTGGTCCAGCTGGGCCTGGTTGTCAGCTTTGCTGACCTCTGCTCTTTTAGCACAGGCTTCCATATCATCACTGCACACAGGCAGTCACAGTGGCAAAAGATCACGGATTCATCTTTCTCACCTCTTGAATTTGCAGCATTGCTGCTCAAATATGGCTTCATGTTGAAATATTCTGAACTTTTTATTTAAATTAAAGGGTGCTTTTCAAGGTGAGGGAAGAGCGAGGCTGATTCTTTGGAAAAGAATATAACTGTCTCAAGAAAATAGCCCTCATTGATTCACATGGAATAACTGGGATGCCATTAAGAGCTATTAGTTTGGTGACGAGAAAGCCCTATTTAGTGTGGCTAAAGGTTTAAAGAGGAAACAATTTGAATTCTGTCTCTCACAGCACGCCCCCTCCAAAACCTCCTCCGCAACTCGACCGCTGCCCGGCTGACTTTAAACTGCCAACGCTGACAAAAAGGGGATGTTGCATCTTTTATAAACAGCCTTTTGTTTGCTGCTCTGACACCTGCGCAAAGCAAAATTGTTATTTTCTTGCTGCTTGTTGCTAGTTTGATGCCCGCTCTGGGGCCCTACATCAGAGACACTGTTCAGAACAGGTTGCAGGGGTCCGTTTCAGTGCTGTCTGCCGATGGTGCTGCCTGAAGGAAAACCATGGAAACGGAGTTTGACAGGCTCACGGGGACCCACGGCTGCCAGAGCCGCTGTCTTTGAGCGCCTGATGAAGACATCACAGAGCAAACACAACATTAAAACACTGCCGGCTGCTTTGCATCACTTAGAATGCAAATCTCTTTGTTCTGCTCGGCCTTTGCATTTGGTAGCCAAGGAATCAGTGCCATCGTCGAACACGGATTTGACGACCTTTTTTCCTTCCCTGCACACTGCCCCAAAAAAATAATAAATCATTTGTTGTGGTAGGGAGGTCTGCGTGGAGATGTACATGTGAAACAGCCCTGGCTTTCTGCAGTTCCTGGGATTTCTGTGCACAAATTAAATAACCCACATTGCAGAGAAGAGCGGGCTGGGCTGCTTTGCTGCTCCCTGTGCATTAATTGGTTTGGATTCATTTACATGGCAACTCGCAGGGGTACCTTTTATGTCATCTTTATGTCATGGATCAAAAGGCAAAAGTGATCCTTTATTTGAGCAGCATGTCCCTTCCAACCCCTTCAAGCCACACAGATGAAAACAGACGGGGAAAACCCCAAACCCTCCCACCTCCAGAATTCCAGTTTTATAACTTTTAATGCTAAATTTGAGGAGCTGGGTGGTTATAACTTCCCCGTTCCCTTTACAAGCAGCCTCTATTTTAGCTGCAATTTCTGCCTGCCTTGGTCAAGGCCAAAATTTCTACACAATCTTTGCCTTGGTGCTCGGATGTGCCATTTCAGCAGCTCCTGACAAGCTGTGCTGAACATGGGGCAGCCTGGAAGCTTTTGGTGCTGATTGGAGAAACCCTGGTGAACATCTGCAGAAGGACAGAGCTGGTGGGGGACAGCAAACAAACTGATCATCCTCTCAGAACCAGTAATTTCTCATTTTGTTCTCTCTGTGCTGCCTATCTTGCCCATTACTCGTGCTGAGAGGGGGTGATCCTCACCCACCTGGCAGCAATACCCAGCTGGGGGCTACAGCTCAAGAGTAGGAAATTATTTAGGCAAAATATATAAATCCACCTCAACCAAGATTCAGTAAGACTTAAATGGGGATTTAGGCTAAGATCTTTCTCAAAGGCTTTCCTGAAAACACAGCTGGAGGCCTTATCTGAGTAGTTTCTCAGTAAGTTTTGGGAAGCTGGCCCCAGAAAGGAGCTTATGACTGGTCCCTGCCCAGGCAGGAGGATATGGCATCTTCATGGCCATACCCTGGGGTTACTCCAAAATGAAGCTACTGCTTCCTGCCCAGATGTCTTCCTAATGAAGCTGGTGGCCATTGGGAATAATCCATAGAAAAGCCACAGTTTTGGCACCTCATTTTTAGTGGGATTGGTTCTACAACTGGGAAGAGAGGATGGACACAAGGATAAAGACATTTCCAAGACACGGTAAAGTCCTTTTTCTTTCCTTGCCACTGACACAGTGGATATTGGTCTATGTCATCTGCTGGTCCATCAAAGTTAGGATCTTTCTACAAACCTGGAGAAGAATGATCTGCCTAGACAAGGTTTTCCTGCTTCCAGTACTGGTCCCAGGCTGCTTTGAGTCTCTTTTCCAGCTACAGCCTGGGAAGGACCCACTTTACAGCACAGTTAGCTGTGCCTGCAGAAACTGCTATATGTGGATGAAATTACTGTGCAGTTATTGGAAAAATATGGCTTTAAATCTCCACAAGAGTGTTGAGGAGATGTCACACTGTATTTTGGCAGCCACCAAGGAGATCCAGGTGCTCTCATTTCTCTCTGCTTCCTATGCTCCTTTGGATTAGGCAAGTTTTTCTCCTTTTACACTCTCTTCCACCCTTTTTATTTCTTTTCAGGCTGACTCCTAGAAAGACCTTTCATTTTCTTATGGATTCATTGACTGAGCTTTCCTGACTCAAATTCCTCTGCAGGACTTTGCAGAAATGACATCAAAATATCACCATTTTGAGGCCAAGTGCTTTTCTTGCCCACTGATGTCCTTTGAGTTTGAATTACAGTTTTCAGTTTTGACTGTGAGGCAAAGTTCGTGGTTTCCTGACTAACCCAAAGTCAGAAAAGAAGAATGAAAACCAGAAAGGGACCCCAGAAAGTCTGAGCAGAAGACAATCAGATTTCTGTGTCAAAAAGATGGCAAAACTAAGGATGTGGGACTTGATCGAAAAATCTTGTAGACAGTTTTTTTCCCCTCTTCCTTTCCTTTCTCTCACAGTGGGACAAATTCCACTTTTATTTCAGTTCATCTGTAAAACATGAGGAACCAGCTGAGCATAGCATTGGTTCAGAATGAGGGCAGCTGACAAGGGAAAGGTAAAAGGAACTTGTAACTGCTGTAGTTCTCTCCAAGAAATTATTGCAATATGCAAAAGAACCCCTCAATCTAACTTCCAAAAGATAAAGAAAGGCATTAGGACATCATCTAACACTCCCTGACACAGAAAACTCCAAGGTATAATTATTAATGCATTAGTCATTTAAATATAGGCCATCACCTCCTGTTGTCTCAGGTTTTCTAGAGCTCATTGTCCTCTGGTGCTTGCTTAGGATGGGCTGCAAACAGGGAGGAGGCAGCTCTAAGAGTCTGGGAGCTGAGTTACTGGTCAGAACTTGGGTAAGGGTGGAAAAGCAGGACATAAAAGGGCAGAAAAAGGTTGAGACCAACTGCTTTAGCACACACACTAGATGTCTGGGGTATTTTGGGGTGAATTTTAAGTTCCCTACATCTTCATGCATGTTAGGGACCATTGTGTGTTACTTCAATTCAGGGACTGTGCTACCCAAAGAATAAAGGCTGCATTTTGTACCCTAGGTACTTTCCAAATGCTCCTCCATCCTCAAAGACTTTGGAAATTAATCACCAATGCAAGCTGTAAAACCTGGTTGATCTACAGAGCATGTCACTTGCCAAGGAGCATAGAGAGGTGTGATGGCATTTCCCAGGGAACTGTCCCCCCTAACAGGGACACTGCTCAAGTGGAGCCTGAGTCCCATCAGTGAGAAAGACCCCTCCCCTCCAGACAGCAGCACTGATCAGAGAGTTTGGGACTCCCAGTATGTTACAATTTGCAAGTCCACAGCCATTAGACAGAGAGGGAGATTCAGAAACAGCCTAATTAGTTGCGTTTTCTTTTCTAACCCCAGTCAAAAGCCAGTCAGACCGTGCTTTAGATTTGACATCCTATTAAATGCAGAACACAGGCCAATAGCTTTCATTTTCCCTTGTGATGCCACAGACTGTTGTTTTTATAGCTTGACAGAGAGACATAATTAGGCCTCAAAAAGGACAAGTCTAGACTATTAGTTCCCCACAGAGGCTCCCTGGAAAATCAGAACCCACAATTATTCTCCACTTTCCCACTGAGGCAAATTTGCGGATATCTGCTCTCCTGCCTCAGATTTTCTGCTCACAACCTTTAAGCCTGGAACTTCAGTGTCCTTTCACTTGAAGGGCACAAGGGAAGAGACAGGGAAGGATGGTGCTGTGCTGGATTTTCCAAAAGGAGAAGAACAAGTTAAGGACAATTCATGGCACTACTAATGCTATAGCTATGGGTGCTTCTCAGTGCTTCTGCCAGAATGGCAGAGAAATTTATTGCCATATTTCTTAACTTGCCTTGCCACTCAACAAAATTTGGCTTCAGAAAACACATTTTACAACTTTTTACTACAATTACATGTCAAATGAACCAGACATAAAGCAGCAATCTGACTGTGATTCCTCTCCTGGTGTCACAGCAGCTGTCATCAAAGCAAGGCTTTTAGTGACATTTCTCACTGAGACCCTTGCTCGTTCTCCTCTCTGCTTCTGAGTTACCTACAGCTTCACTTTTTTTTCCTCAACCACCAGGAAGCAGATTCAGGCTCTGGCTACCACAGTGTCTCCCTCACAAGCAATTCTCAGTGGTTTGGCAAGTGGTCCACACCAGGTCCCCCTTGTTTATTTTCCTGGGGCTTGGATGTTCCTGTTGAGCTGCAACCTTGGACACACCTGATTCAAAGGAGCTCTCAGCCTCAATGTCAGCATGGGACACTGGTCCTTTGTTTTTGCAATATATGCCTCTTCAGTGTATAATCCCCAGTAATCCTCAGCTCCTGGCCTGCCTAGCAGTCCCTAATTCTGTGTAAACCACCCTACAGCTGTCTTTATCACATATTACTGTTTTCAAGCCATTTCCCCAATCTGTAGGCATTGCATTGAATTCTATCTTCCAAAGTGTTACTCAACACATTTCCTGGGAATTTGACTCACAAGGAGCATCAGATCCTGTTCCCTCTTGCCACCTGCTTCCCACTGCAAACTTTGGTGCACGATCTGCTCCTGTCCCAGGGAGATGCAGTGCAGAATAAGCTGCAGGCTCCTTTGTGTTGTGCATTGCAGCATTTTCCTGTCCTCTGTCAGCTGTCAAACTTACTCAAGACTATTTTGCTCCCATGATTTCCATGATTCATGGGATCACAGAATGGTTTGGGTTGAAACAGACCTTAAAAATGACCTTGTCCCAGCTGCCCTGTCACGGACACCTTCCACTAGACCAAGGCTGCTCCAAGCCCCATCCAACCTGGTCCCCAACACTTCCCGGAATGTGACATCCACAGCTTCTCTGGGCAAACCCTGGATGCTCAATACCACAGAAATGAGCAGAAATTCTGGGCAAAGCTTCTCTGCCTTTCAACAATTTGCCTCTCAACAAATGCAGGAAAATGTTTTCAATTTCTAATAAGCCAGGTTTATTCTTACTTTAGCCATGGGTTATCACACCCCTACTAGGCAGCAACAGAAAGCTCAGCATTCCAGGGGTGTGTAGTTGCTAAATGTCCCTATTGGTGACACTGGCACTTTTCCTGGGCTGAAAAGGTCACAGAGAAATGTGCAGATGCCAACTGCAGACCAGTGCCCTGTAAGCACTCAATTAGCCTGGCCATGTATGCTCAGCCTCTCGGTGGAAGTAAAATGCTTACACGATCCCTCTGCCTACAAGGCCTTGAAATCTTTAGGGGGGCTGGCTTTGCTGCCTGGTTCTCCATTGACAGGCTGATAGAGACATCACAAATCTCTCCAAAGGCCAGTCACTAGGCTTCTTTCAACATCAAAGGGTGTCAATGTTCACTCTGCCTCAGAGCCTGAGGCAATATAAATCACACATGGATATGTGAACTGAGTGTTTGAGGTTAAATTCTCTCTGTATACACAAAAAATTCACCTTGGGTAAACTGATACTCTGGTGTTGTCTCCCATCAACATCAAATATTTTCTGCAAATCATAATATCCCAGTGGAGAACAAAGTTTTATAGGTGAAAGAAAAAAAAAAAAAAGGAAGGATGAACTAGGGTGTTGTGGGAAGAGATTATTAACTCATTTTAAATATGCATTGTAGTTATATTGGAAAAAAGGTCAGTAAAGTGATGGGTTTTTGTTGGGTTCTTTCAATGTTCAGTTACACTCATTTTCTCTTGAACTGAACCAAGCCTCCAGTCACAGGGATGTGAACCACCTTCCCTGGATCATCTCTGGGCTGTTCCATCCTAAAAGCACTTGACCAACCCAGGACTTCCCGTGGAGCACCTGCTCCCACATCACTCCTCCCTCTCCCACTGGGCACCCATGGCATGAGCTGTGCTGCCCAGGTGCCACGCCTGTGTCCGGCCATCAGCTGGACAAGGCAGAACACCCAGGTGGTGCCTTTGGGAGAGCCTGACTCACCCTGACTGGCACAGTTGTGGCACCTCTGCGGGGAGCCTCTGCTATTATTATCGATGCCTTGGTTGAAGGGAAGGGACTACTGATGGGCTAAAAACGATTTATTATGCAGATAAACATCAGCCTCAAAGGTTGTGAGATTTTAGAGTAAGAGTCCAGCTATAGCCCAAGGTAGTCACAAGTTTCCTCGTTACAAGGTAATGTATAACATTCTAATCCAATAGAAAGTTGCCACAAAGTTTATTTTATTTTTCTGATCTATCACCTTTGCTGCACTGCATATACTTTTATCCAATGGCCTACTATTACACTTACAGACATATACTTCTATTATAACATCTAAACTCTTAGCTTACTCAATACGATTACATTACTACACTATAAAACCCTTCACTATCTTACTCAAAACAGTTTCTTAATTAAGGCATATTCTCACAACTATAGAAACATACATTTATAATTTTTCTGCTTAATGTCTGTGTACTTTTATTTTTACATCAATCCAAGCTTCTTCCAAGGCAGCAAATCAAACCCTCCAGTATCTGGGGAAGTTTCCATCTTTCCATTTCCTACACTCTGCCACTTGCAAGCAGGGGACAGGACAGCTGGGGCTGTCAGTAAATTACACTGCACAACGATGGCTCCGGTGCCTGCCTGGCCTTCCGCAGGCAGAGCCCTGGCAGGAGCCCGGTGGCACTGCCACATCAGCACATTTGCACCGCTGCCACCTGGCCCTGCCTGCTCCCCGCAGCACCTGATGCTGCTGCCCGGAGGAGCCGGGCCAGCATCTCGCAGAACGTTCAACAAATCCTCCTGTGCCAAGTCCCCCGGGGGGTTTGCTGCTCCCGGGAAAGGAATGGCTATTAAAGTCAGGCTGTTGGCTACTCGGTAGCCTTGCTCAGCTCCCTGCATCTCATCTGCGCTCTCAGCAGCCGGCTCCATCCCCGGCTGGGCAGGGCAGGAGCGCAGCAGATGGAGCTCGGCAGCCTCTGCCTCCTCCTGCGGGGCGCACAGCTCGCCCTCCCCGGCACCACCGCTGCTCCTCTCACCAGAGAGGGATTGTTCCCCTGGGCAGCCACCCAGACAGCCTCCGAGACTTTGCACTAAGCAGAAGCGGGAGCTGGGAAACTACCTGCCTTAAACGGTGTGGGTTTAATGAGATTTTTTTATGACCTCTGCGGTAAATTGCCTGTGCTCAGTATTGTGTTGGAGTAAGTAACACCCGGCAGAAATCGTGGCGAGGCAGTAATTGCAGAGTAGCTGTCTCAGATCTCCGTGCCATCAAGCAGGGATTTTCATTTCATACATTAGTCACAATTTGCATATAATCATAGTTATAGTTGCATATAATCAGTACATCCCTTTGAATGTGAAGGAAAAAGGGGTGAAAGCTGCCCAGCACTGAGGAAATGCACAGAGTCTCTGTGGGTTTTATGGATCTCCCCATCACTCCCAGCCTGCCAGGGGCTGCATTGCTACTCAAGTCACACACCCCTTAGTACAGCCTCTGGATTAAGGCAGGGAAAATGTGTTTGCTTGTCCATTTCTGGAAGGTTTTAGTGAGCATGGGGTGGATTATACATCAGATTTTCCATTATTGCCATTGCCCAAGCTGCAAAAACAGCACATTCCAAACCATCCTAAAATGCATCCTAAAATATTTTTTTTCTGGAAAGCCATTTCATAGAAATAATGACTCCTCAAAGGGATGGGGGGAACATCTCCCTACTTTGTCCAATGAAGCCCAAGAACCTGCACCTCAACATTACAGGTACCTCAGGAACAATAATTTTTGTTCCTGGCTCCCTTCCTTCTCCCACCAAAAGCCTCCTGCTCCTCAGGACCATGTCTGTGCTCTGAGTGATGCCAAATGCACCCAGCAGTTTCCCTGTCTTCAGAAAGATTATACAGAAAGCAGCTTGAAAGGTCAGAGGTGATGGTCAGAAAATTATCCCTATCACTTTATTTGAGGAGATACTCATCACCTCAACGCTCCAAAGCCAGCAACCACAGCTATGGAAAAACTAAATTCTGGCACACAGAATCCTTTTTTGGCACAACACTTTTAGAGGCAGTATTTCAAGCTGTAACTGGGGGGAATTGTGGTTCACCAGCAGCCTGAATATTTACACCTCTGTGGTCTGTGCTCTTGGATGTTCACTTTGAGCCCATCACTCAGGCGCCTCCACACCTAAATCCTGCCTTCAGCGTCTCACCCAGCAGAAGAGCAAGGCTTTTCCTTGGATTTTACAAAGCCTTCAAAGACCATCATGGGATTTTTAACTCATTTCTGCCCACTATGGTAAAATAATGACGTGAAAATCTTTATGTTTCAAATAGCATTTGTGTCTTTCTGGTTCTTTTTTTAACTGCAGTCTGCTTGGCTGCAGTCAGGGAATGATTATCTTGCAGAAGTTGTACCTTGCCCATTGATTCACTGGGCCCATCTCATGTCTAGCTTAAAATCTGCATAATGAGAAGAAAGCCATTTTCCTTGCAATCCGTTCTCCTTTTCAAAGCTCCTCACGTGCCAGGTTGTTGTTTTTTAATCACACAAAATGGTATATATTAATGAGCTCTGAAGTTACATAAGGATAGATCTAAAGCATAAAAACACTAATATGCCCTGTAGCATTCAGTGCTTTGAACACGGAATGGCATCTGTGTGAGAGTGTGATTGCAGGCAGCGATGGAAACCAGTGCCAAAAAATGAGGAAATGCTGAACAAGACGTGCAAGATTGGGAAAAAAAAAAAGACTGGGAATGAAGATATTCAATTTGCATTAAAAGGCCTAGCTCGCTAGCAGCCCAAATTGTGCAACTTTCTGCCTTTAAATGATTATTTTCTGGCATTCTGCTGGCAATGTGGAGATTGTCTTTTCCCTGGAAGAAAATTTCCTTCCCACTCCAGCCCCCAACAGAAACAAAGGGCGAGCCAGTTCCCAGGTCAGTTGTGGCTATTCCAAATAGGACAAGTTTTGCAACTGTGAAAAAGTGCAAGGTCTTCCCTCATCTTTGCATTAATCCTGAGCAATTCCCTTCTCATTTCCAGATGGTGCCAATTAAGAGTAAGAACCCCTGCCCTAACGGTTGTTAACAAAACAAGCACAATCTGAAACTTTAATGAGTAAAACTAGAGCCACATCATAAGCCCAAAAGAAGCCAAAATGAAAAGAACGACCACAGTTGGCAAACACTGGGGTGGCTGCATCTAAAATTCTAAAATGCTGGAGGTTTTCTTACCACGTTTTAAAATTATAAAATGCTAGATTTTATTTTTCATACTCAGGATTGCCTTCTACTGCTCAGTTCAGTGTGATTATTTTGAGTCTTAGAGATAATAATTTGGATAAACTATTCTAATCAGTGACTGAGGCAGGAACACTGGGCCACGAGTAATTCACATTGGAAGGTATATTTTTCTAATAGATTATTTTTCTAATATATTTTTATAATATATTATTGAGATAATTTTTTAATCAGTAGTTGTTAATTAGTATAGCATTCATGCTTTCAAAAAAAATATATCAGATAGTCCTGGTTAGAAGAGATCACCATTGAGACATGGCTAAAACTACCAGCTAGAAATGGAAGCTACCTGAACTCTGACTGCAAACCAAATTCACAGGGTTTATGTCATGGGGAGGAAATTAACAGTTTTCACCGATTACCTGGGGATGTAATGGATGATCTGTCACTTGAAAACCTCACCTTGAGTGTGAACATCACCAAAGAGCATTCTCTACCACAGCTGTGTGCAACTTTTCTCAATTCACAGATTTCTCAAAAAAATACACTATGGACATTTCAACTCTTGGGTAGCAAAACTTACACTTGCCCTGCTTGTACCTGTTACCTTTTTCTGGCTCTGCACAAACAAATCTTGAACGCTGGGATTGTGGACCACGGTCTGAAAAGCTTAACCCAAAGTTATAAACTTAAAGGGAGAGTTTCAGACATAATACCAGTGTCAAGCAAAGGTCCTTCTGGCCATAGTCTATAAAGCCAAAAAGACCTGTTGGAAACGCAGTTGAGAGGAGTTAAACCAAGTGAATATCAGATAATGCACAGCTTCAGCTTCACTTCAGGGAAGGGACGGAGAGATGGAATTGCTCTCCGTGGTTCCTACCCTGTCACAGCAGCGGAAACAATGCAGTGGATCAGAAGAGGTGGAAATTCATGAAGGACAAGGGAAATAAGGAAAGTGCCGTGGGGCAGACCAAAGGTCCATCCATCCCAGTGGTTTCAGGTGTCTGACAGCAGGTACAGAAAGCAGCAGGTACCATAGGACAGTGGTTTATGGCACACTGTCCAGGAGATCAAGTGTAACATCTGCCAATTTCCAGTTCAAATCTCCTCCTTAAGCCTCCTCCCCACCCTGAAACCACCAAGCTTGGGAAGCATATGGCTTGGGAAGCAAAGCAGACGTGTTCCCAGACTGTCCTACAGAGAAGAACATCCATCTGCCATGGCACCAGAAAATCCAGGGCAAAACCTGAAACCCACAACACCCTCTGAGGGACATGTAACTCCTCAGGAAATCCTTATTGCCAAGGAGTCTTCTGACAGTGAGGTGAGTCCCTGAAGCTCAGATTCAACTTCTGCACCAGTGTAAAGGCAGCTGCTGTGGGTGGTGGAACACAGGGATCTACCTCCTTAGATGGGAAAGATCCTTTGGCTTAGGAGGAAACCTTAGGTTTTTGTCCAGACAGAAGGAGTCAGTTTAGAAAGAAGATTAACACCATACACAGGGATTTCTGAGCCAGCAAGCTGAGCTGTGCTTCATAATGCAATCAAAAAAATTAGAGGCAGCAAAAGGTTACATCATCCAGGTCTTAATCCAGAGATACACGTACTAAGAACGTGGTACACAGTTAAATGCTTTGCTAGGTCAGAGACCTAATTTGCTCCCTGTCAGTAGGGCTGTTCTCTATCAGTAAGCTCTATGGATGGTGTTTGGGCTAATTACACTCTACTCCTGGCCACTGCAGAAGCAAAACCCAAGGCATGAATCCTCTGGCACTTCAAAGTGCTGTCAGCACTTTATAGATAACAACAAATGATAATAACCACCTTTGTGTTTGAGGGTTGTGCTCAGGGTGGTTTCAGGGGTGATCAGATGTGGCAGAGAGATTTCCAAGCCAGTCAGGACAGAAAGATGCCCCGGATACAAATCTGGACACAGATTTATTTTTGTGCACTTTCTTACCTCACCTACACTTTCAATTCCTAAATATTTCATTGGACCCTGCCTCCCCAAATCTTGCACTTTAGATGCTAAACTGTGCCACTGCTGGGTCTGATTTTAGGCTTGCAAAGTACATTTGCTCTTGCACGACTAATTTGCATTAACAATTAGCTCATTTGCATGCACCTACGTTGTGAATGATGCTCATATAGGTGCTCTCCTGCCCCTGGATGCATCCACTTCTTTCAGGTGCCTTGTAACCTTGTGAGGAGGGGACCACCTTGCCCCTCTGTGTGCCGTGCCCAATTCCACTCCCCTCACAAACAACATTAATAATGCCATGATGCTCATTGCACCTGAAAACCTGGCCCATCACTGGACATATATTTTGGGCATGGAATTCTATAACTGCTTTCCCAACAGTACTGCCACTTTGTTTTCTGAGATTCAGGTTAATTTTTAAACCCAGTTGAAACATCTCCTATTCCACCATGCAATGAAGAAACTTCACTCACCTAAGTTATTATAATCATATCTTAAAGACCAGTAGCATCTGGTTGGGATCAATTAGAGTTTGGTGGCTTGTCTGCATTCCCTTTAGTCTCTCTAAGCTGTTCACAGCCTGTCACGGTGCTGCCTTGCTGGGCCAGGGCCGCCAGCCAGGGCTGCAAACACTAGATGGCACTTTGCAGCAAGGAAGGTTAGGAGTTTATGCAAGTAAGTGCAGACCTCATTTACTGCCCTCATTCACAGGGCAAGATATTTTGCTCAGTGTCCTCATCACCTCTTTGGTTCTAATTCAGTGTTAATCCACTGAGAAAAATCTGATCAGTTCGCAGAGAAATTCTCGGCTTCATCAAAGGATCACTCCTTTCTGGTGATGTAATTATTTAATGATGAGTTCTAGCTTATATTAATGTCAAACTTTGCATTTAGTCTCAAGTTAGAGCATGTGCAAGGAGCATCTGTATGATAATGGCCTGGACAGATACTCCAGAAGTTCTAAATCTTCCTCCTGATTAAAAGACAAAACCAGACCCAGTAATGACCTTGTTGCCATTTACCAAATGCAGCATTAGGAAATGAAGGCACTGCTTCAGGTTTAGGGACTCCTCCTGCCTCTCATATCAGGCTATGTCTGGCACCTCTTGGATCATTTCAAAGGTCAGATGTTGCCCTTGGATTATGCCTGGAATCTGCTGGCCCAGGGGGAACTGAGTGATGCTGTGTTACAGCCACGCTGCAATAGAGCAGAGAGAAAATGGTCCAGCCTGGCAGAATGGGCTCCTCCTTGGAACAGTGACAGGGAGACATGCAGGTACCTCTGTCCTCTGAGTTGGCTGAGGACAAGGAGCTGCCCTTTCCCTGCTGACACCTGGGCCAGCATTCATGTCAACGTGGCTCCTTTTATTTATCCCTGTGGCTACACTGGAATAGTAACCCACAGCCAGCCTCAGCCTGCCTTGCAGAGCAGGTACGTGAGCATGGTCTGGGGCATTCTCCTTCTCTTCTGGAAGCTGAGGTTTCACCCCACCCTCTCCCAAGCCTGGCCTCCAGGCTGTGCCCAGCCCAGGTCGTGCTTGGCCAGCAGGGCAGGAAAGTGGGCTGAGGCCACAGTAAACAACTCACTGCTCCATTTAGTGCAAGGGTAAAGGGGCACCCATTACGTGGCAATCACGATGTGTAGAAGGCTGAAGGCTGCCCTCAGGACATATGAGGAGCTGTAAATGCCCACTCTGCCAGCACTGAGTCCCTCTGCAGAGAGCTTGGCCCCCACAGCACCTCTGCAGGGACACCTGTGCAGGCTGCAGTGTCACAGCAGTGGCAGGACACAAAAGGCAGAGGTGGCAGCGCTGGCCCTACAGCCCGAGGGCAGAAAGGCTCTCTGTGTCCTGAGTGTAGGGCACAAACTGTGCACCATGGGCTGGAGCCAGTGCCCTTCTTCACCTCCTCCAGACATCTCCAGGGGAGCATCCAGGGCAAATCTCCCACTGGTGCTACTTCACCTGCTCTGGAAATCTTTTTCATTCCTTTTATAGCTATTATTCCTTCATCCTTTTGACTGTCAACTGTTGCTACTCCCTTAGAGCAGCAGCACTCCTGCCCAGCCTGATCTTTCCCAAGGTCTATCTTAGCTACTTTCAAAACAGACAATGCACTTCCCACCTTTTGTAGCTTTATCCCTCTCTTTCAAATTAAAGATTTCTACACATTTGAAGTCATCACCTGGATTTTCTTTTTTTTTGTCCTCTCATCCTTTACTATCTCCTCACCAAGTGCAGTGTTTCATTGCTTGGAAGTATTTCTTCCTCCTTCAGGTCACTCTACCAGATCCTATTTTTTTCCCCATAACCAGTCAGAAAAGCAACTTGTTTTTCTCCAAAGTCTCAGTTATGTGGTTCCTGAATTAACCAAGCTTCTGGAAGAGCTGATAACACATCAGCATAGTTTCCCTTATTCCTAAAGGAACTGGATAATTCTCAAAACCAGTTCAAATTTCTCATGCTACCACAAATATTGTCTTTCCCTACTCAGCTGAAGTCACATCATTCTCTCTCTTGCTTTGGCCTCCTTTGACATCAGTTCCCATCTCCTCAGACAAATTCAAGGCACATTCAATAGGATTTTTGTCTAAGGACTGAATAGACATCTTGAAGTTTTATCTCAGCCCCACAGCCACGGTTAAAGAGCACCAGTAACTACCAACACACTGCTGCTGGCTGGCTTCACCAGCAGTGGCAGAGACAATGAAACAGAGAGAGGACAACAGAAGGGCACTGGCCTGGAGTCTAATGGAGCCACACATCTGTAGCACCAGACCAGCATGGAACCAGCCTGGATAATCAACTGCGACAGGGGAAAACTCCCACTCTTTGTCCCTCCTTGGGAGCATGCCACAGGAGCTGGAGGTTGGCTGGTCCAGGGCCTCCTGGCTCTTGCTGACACCCATCACCCCCATCCAACACCTACACAGGGCCTCATCCTCCACAGCCCCGGCTTAAAAAACCCCCCAAGCCAACCAATCAACCAGCCAAACAACAACAGATTGTAGCATTCTCCTCCACTCTTTCTCATCAGACTATAAGCCCTACTAACCTAATAAAGATGCTTCAGTCTCCTTTCAGTTCAGGAGAATTCCCCCCATTGTTCCCACAGAAATCTCTTGGGATGTACTGCCAAGAGTGTGCGTTTGCTGTCGCGTTCCAAGTTGCTTGAAATAACAAAGAATTATCTTTACAATTAAGATCAGGCTGTACAGTTTAGATACGTGCCTTAAAAGAGTTATTATTCTCTGCCAGAGATGTATTGTTCTTCCCCATTTAATTTTATTTACTTTTATAGTGGATGCAACAGTTATGCTGTCATTTATCGGAGAAGAAGGAAGCAGCAGCTGCAGAGCTGTGTATGTAAAATAAACACAATGTGTATGAAACTATCAGAAGCTCAGACTTCAAGGAGGAGAGGGGGAGGGTTTCTTTTAATAAGATCTCATGTCAGTAAAGTTGTGAGATGGAACGGCAGGGTCACAGCCTATTAAAAATAAGAGTGGGAACAAATTCTCTTATTTAATGGAACAGCAGTGCGAGCTGCGTGCGTACAGACAGAGGCCTTAATTTAAAAAGTAAAAAGCAATTTGGTCATTCATGTTCAGACTTCGGGCACTCCACAGAGCATGCCGAAAGCACTCATTTCTTTTTAACCCTTTGGCTGCAAGACCTGTACAGCACAGGGGAGACAAAGCCAGGGTGTATTTATGCTTTGAACAGGACTTTTTTTTCTGCCCATGGTGCTGGCTGACCCCAGGAAAGGCAGCTGGGAGGCAGGCATCCTGCTCCCAGCTCTGATGCTACTGGTTGTGTTAGCTTGGGTGAATCGTTTCACCCCCCATCAGTACAAACACAGATGCTGATGTTATCAAAGGCTGCTTGTTTGTTTATTTGTCTGTATTAAGCCAGTGACTGGGAACCCCCAAGCATGAGGACACCCAGAGCAGAGAGCAGTACAAGAGCCAAGTGCAGCTGTATTCACTGATACGATGTCACAACTCAAATCTGCCCCATCCCTCACACACAAGATGCCTGAAGTGCTCCAAGGAAATACAGGCACAGTGAAAGAAAGGCCTGCTCTAAGCCCAGCAGGGGCAAGCACAGCATGGGGCTCGGTGGTCAGACTCCCACAGCAAAAGGGAGCAGTGGGTCACAGGGTGTCTGTCTGGGCAGCTGCACCCTCAGCCTGTGTGCACCTCACACCGTGTGTCAGAACCGGGGGCACCGGGACCACAAAATCATCCAATGAACATCCTTCATCACAGGTGTTTTATAATAAAGCTGAACATATTTTTAATTGAGCTAGATTCACCCAGAGGTGATAACAGCAATCCCACACTCACTCCTGTGGTGTAACACTCTGCTCCAGGAGCACACGGAGCTGCACGAGCTCCAGACGACTCCCAACAACCAGCCTTGGTGGTATTTTCCCAAACGTGCTTGCACACACACACAGCTCTATTGCAGGCATTCTTTCAGTAATAGCATAATTGTGCAAAATATGTAAGCATTTTCTGTAATTGTATAATCAGCATGTAATTACATAGAGGAGAAAATATAAACATTTATTAAACAGGTGAATGCATTTATTATTCCAATATAAATTTCAGTGGTAACTGAAACTGAGCCAGTCTGCACTTGTGTGTGTAATTAATAGAGGATTGTAATTAAATATGTTGTATTTGTATAAATACCTGATACACCTGAGGCCACCTTTGGACAAAGACTAAGAGATCACAGTGACAACACATGATCATCAGAAGATGGCAGAGGTGCAGCTGCATGGGAAGCCTGGCTCGAGGGAGCTTGAGGGATCTCTCTCTTTTTCTCCTCTGCTGAGAAATGAACAGAAGTACCACAAGGAAATAGCTGGAGCTTCTGTGGTGCAGCTGCAGGGTGAGCCCTCCTGGTGCAAAGAGACCACAGTGTCTGACACTAGAGATTACAAAATCTGTCTGGACCTCTCAGACCCAACAACCTGACCTGATAAAAAGCAGTACAGAAATTCTGAAGGAAACACTGTTAGATCTTTGACCTCCTTTCGCTCCTGCTTCTCCTGACGTCAGCTGTAGTTGACCACTGTAGGCAAAATTAGGCCTCTAGGGTTTTATGTCTCATCTAGAAGAGCCATATTCCAGAAAAACAAGCCCATCAACCCAAGCACCTTCCAAAAGAAGAATTTTATTGTATGGAATGGCTCAGGGATTCAGCCTTCACTGAGGACTGTGTTTCGATCACAGATGGGATCTTGGGAACTGCACTAAATCACAGATGGTATATTTCTTCCTATAATTCACAAAATGGGCTATTTCCACTGCTTGCTGGGGATTTTTTCCCTTCTCTGATTTTTATATTTTGCATATGGCAATTGCAAACATGGCTACAATTTTTAAAAGGGCCCTTGAAAACATTTTATTTTAACGATGCCTGTAATCTTTTCCTGTTCAGTAAATCTAACACCAAAATATCAATCTTTTCAGAAATTAAAACATACTTAATTTTAATAGGATTGCATTTATGCTTTATATGCCTTGCTTATTTATCTTCTGTGTCATTTCTATTTTCTTGGATAAGCTCAACATTCCCTTGTTATCTCTTGAAATACTGCATCAGGCACAAGTTTCTGCCTAGACTGAGACAGAGCAGCTCCTGCTGCTGCCCACTCACGGGCCACAGGCAACTGGTGGATCCCACACTCCTACACCTTACAGCCTGTGATATCTTAATCCTGACCCAGGGCCAGCTAAAGAAAGCAGCATTGCCCAAATCCACCCAACCCCTTCTTGTGCTTGGCTGGGGTGATGTCTTTCAGCACTTTCTAAAATCCCTGTGCAGTCAGGAAGAGGATGGAAGGAGGGAAGGGGGAGAAGGGAGAAAAGAGCACCCCTGGCACATCACGTTCTTTGGAGAAGCCTCCCTCTCTCTCTGTTGTCTATGTAGGAAGCCTAAGGCAGGCAGGTACTTCACCAAAGTTGGAAAAGGGAAAGGAATTTGGACATCCTCCAAACAACTTAGTCTTAAAACAACAGATGGAAAGAGAGAGATATGGGGGTCCATGAGCAGTCAATGGCATTGTGATAGGAGTTTGCATAATACATGCCCAGCTCTGCACATCAGTGCATCTCCTTTTTCTAGATGCTAAGTGACAGCAAAAAAAAGCCAAAATTACATCTAATACTTTCTTGAAATTGCTTCATTGCTTTTCCATGTAAACTGCTGCTATAGTTGGCACAGTTTTTATTTGTTTGCTGGCAGGAGAGGAGGATAGCCTATACAATCTGAGCAAGAGAAAAGGCAGCTATGAGTAAACCTTTCTGTTCAGCCACAGCCCTAAAAGATTTAGAGCTCCACATGTTAATATCAGCACAGTAACAACTGGGCTCCTACCAGCATCACACTGTGATCCAATCTCTGAGGATCCTCTTCTATATCCATTTAACTTCTCCACCTCATTTGCTTTCACAAGATGCTCAAATGCTGTTGTCATTTTGTTTCTGTTTTGTATTTACTGATGTTATCAAATATTACACTTCAGTGGAGGGTAATGTAGAGAGCATTGAATGCCCTCTTCAATACTGAGCTGTTCAAACACCCATGTGCCAGCCATGAAGCTGAACAGCAAATCAAACCAAGATTCCATGCAAGACAAGGGCAATCTTTCTGAATCAGTCTTTTTAGGAGTATTCTTAATTCACTCTAAATCAGGATTTAATAATCCTTCAGCACTGGTAAGAGATCAGGATGGCAATGACACCTAATCACACTCTGGCTGAGTAGGTGTTTGTGAGCTCTAGACTGTCAGTGTCTTGTGCCATCTTCCTGAACCTCGGGGAATGCCCGAGCAATCCCCTGGGGTCACAGATCCTGATTCTGCCCCACACAAGAGCAGTGCCAAATCCCACCAGCAACACTTGCACCTCAGATGCGATCACACTTATTAGTACGATTTAATTGTGCAAAATTCACAACCTCACTTCAAATCCTTGCCAACGCTCCCAGTGCATCTCGGTGGGACTCTCCCACTGCCTTTTTTAGGGGAAAATTCATGTCTAACAAAAGGTCCCAGAGGGGCGAGGCCATCTCAGATCCTGCAGCACCCACCCACACAAACTCACAACACGGCCCCCCCATACAGGTTGGAGCAAAGACCCAGTGACCCATCTGTGATGGCTCCAGTGCTGCTGGCAGGTAAATTGACAGCCAGCTCATGAGATGGTCTCCTGGTTTCTGTCAATCAGAATTAGGGACTTCTTGGATTAGGAGCTGCTTCTGGACCACCATGTTTTGTGGTCAGGAGATCATCTTCCCTCCCCTCCATTTGCTCCTCATTTAACATATTTCTGTTGTTTGCCTCTGAATTTTTCCACAGACTTCCATGACTTGTTCCACTATTTAAATACACATGGTACAAAATAACATTTATTTCTGAGAGGCTTTCTGGACTCCATTGTATCCCGCTAAAGTGTCCACTTTCCCCAATCTTCCTCAGGTAGAAGTGGTGCTGGACTACCAATCTGGTTGCCTGTTGGCTAACAAGGTGAGAAAAGACAGGAAGGTGGCCAGGCATCTATTTTCCACAGATCCAAGAGGATAAGCTGCTAGTGAAAAGTGGTATGTGAAGGGTATTCTTGTGACTACGTCTCTGAAATCTCCTCATAAGGGAGCTCCACAGCTGGAGTGGATACTGCTCTCAGAATTTAATGCCCAAACCCTCTCCCATTCAGCCTTTACGAGGGTGAAGTGGTTATGAGCCTAAACGTTTTAGATGCAGCAAGTCTGTAGTCATGCCACACATGATTTAGTGAATAACTGATGCAAGGCAAAAAGATGGCAGAGCTCTAGGATCTAACAGCTGTGCAAACAGGCTAGAGAATTTAAAATTCAGGAAGCTGTATCTCCAGGAAAGCATTTAAAGGAAAAAAAAATCCCTAGTGCCACATCTGGTGGCATCAAATTGTCATTATGACATGGTATTTAAGATGATTTAATGGGTTTATTGCTGAGTAAGAACCTTGGAGTTTGCTTAAACTACTGTGCATTAAAAGGATGTAACTCTTTAAATGATATTCTGACAAAGTACTGCCTAAAGAGTTCATTATGTTCCAGGAACTCACTTGTATGTACATCAGCATGTGTGTGTATAGAAAAAAAGAGATCAGTAGACACAAATTTGATCGAGAGCTGCACATCTCCACAGACATGTATTTGATGATACTCTACACAGCCTCACGTGTTGTGAGAGATACCTTGAAAAATTCATTCACCCCCTCTCTGCCTCTACCTCCTACACATCATACATCCATACAGCAGAAAAGATTTCTGACCACCTTAATTACTTCTCCACTTAGGGCACTGAATCAATGGGTGGTTTTGAAACAAAGGATTCAGCTACTAAAAACAGCCTGGGAAAGTTCCTGGGAAAGGTTACTGATTATAGACAGCTTCTCAGAAAAGGTGTCCAGTAAAAGAAAAGGTATCTCTGTTCTTGCTGAATATTTTTTATGTGACTTAGTGTTTCTCTCACCTTTAGTTCCCAGAACAGTTCTCATTTCCTCTGAATGTTCTGACTTCTTATCTCAAACCCTTTCAGCTTGTTGATTTTAAATTCAATCCGGTTAATTCAAATTCAGGACACGCTGCTCCTGAAGTCTTTCACCATTTCTGATTGCACAGAACGGGGCTGTTAATGCTATGGGGTTTTGTCAGCCAAGAATGGTGCAAAATTCCTTTAACACTCCTTCCTTTCATATTAGATTGACACGACACATCCTGGGCCAGTCAGGCAATCTTGTGTTGGGTGTCTCTTGCAGAGGGTTCTCTCTCCACTGAATCACAGAACAGTTTGGGTTCAAGGGGTCTTAGAGAGCATCTTGCTCCAATCTCCCTGCATGGGCAAGGACACTTCCACTATCCCAGGGTGCTCCATGCCCTGTCCAACCTGGCCTTGGGCACTTCCAGGGATGAGGCAGCCACAGCTGCTCTGGGCAACCTGTTCAGATGCCTAAAGTGAACAATAAGAACCACCAACTGTGAAATTGTATCATGGAGCACATTTGTCCAACCAGACAAATTTTGGATTAATTCCATCAATTCACCATGAGCTTTTCCATCATCTGTGGCAATTGTCCACCATTAATGGATTTGCTTCTTTGCACATGAGTAAACTGTCAAAGCACAGTTCTTCCTCTAGTAGTCAACTATATGTGCACAGAACAGGGAAATAAAAAAGGCATTTCTGAACCGTTCCAGGCTGAATTTGCTCTTTAGACAGCAGAAGTGTCCTGGACAGGGTGAAATCAGAGCTCTGCAGGGACCAGCTTATACTGCTGAGGAAGAGATGTGTCTGCTCTAAGGGTGCTTCTGCTGCTGATCCCCTCTCTGTGATCCCCCAACAGCTCAGGGCTCACTATTACCAACAATCTGCCCTGTAACACTTGGCTACCTGTTCACAACTCTGCCTCTAATTTCTATGTATCTATAACAACTTATTTTCCTTTCTTTTTTTCCCTAGCAAAATCTACCCCTTACAAAGCAGGAGGGAAGCTGAAGTTTGTTCCTTCTGAAAGCAAGTCAATTTCAATTCAAAATCAGACGGGGTCTTCAATGGTCAAAGGTTCTTTTTTTCCTTTTTTTTTTTTTTAGGAAGGGTTTGATAGTGAATAATTGGAAGAGGGAAAAAAATCACCTCAGGTTGTATATTGCCACTTCCTCTTGCATCGTGGTTAATGCAAACCTTTGATTAGCCTGCTGAAGAGACCACACATTCAATAATTTGAAGCAAAAGGTTAATGGTGTTATTACAACTATTATCCCTTTTAAAATCATTATCCTCTTGTTTTTTATGTCTATATTACCTTCACCTTTCCATGAACCCACTTTACCAGCTGTTTCCCTCCGTCATAAAGTTTGCTGAACATCATCCTAGGAATAGGATAAATGCCATGTTTTATCAATCAAGCCTAAGGGAATTCTCAGCTTCTCATAACCCAAACTGTAAAGGGAGATTATTACAAAGTTTCTATTTTGATTTTTAAATTGGCCATGAGTGAAATACATGCTTAATGTCAAGGTGCACAATGTTGCAGTTATGACACCATTTTTCTTGGGATGTTTTACACATCAGCCAAATATGACAACTGAAGACTTAGAAGCAACCAATCAATTATCATTAATTTTAAATAGGTTCTTCACTTGAAGGACAAATAGTCTCTAGCAAAATATACAGAATTACTAAAATAAAGATAATGAAAACATGATGAAGGTGGTAACCAGACACATTTCTAAAGCATCTTCCCAACTCAACACCAAAATCCTACTGACTTTCAGGCAGACTTTTATCCCTCAAAGTGTAAAATGTGAATTAACTTCCTAAAAATTTTAGAGCGAGATTGATTTCTAAATCCATGGCATTGTCTCAAATGTATCTAAAAATCCTCCTTTTTTCTCCAGAGACACTAAGAGGATCCAGTTTGCCTAACTTCAGTCTCCTCAAGTCAGTTGCTCCCTCAGCACTTGAACTAAATCCTTGCTCTCTGTAATTAACTTCCTGGTGCAGCTGCTTTACAGTTAGTATCTCCTGTCTTATCCATTTCTCCATTTTTCAGATCCTGTGGACACCAACAGTCAGTGTCCCCATGAGTTAAACACCGAGCCCAGGTTGGAACACTGGGCCTGGAAGAACTTGTATAAACAGAAGAAATTTTCAGTGAACCTAATTAAGTTTAAAAAAATGAAGTGTGGAGGGAAATTAAAGGCCTTAAAACAATCAAATTTTCTAAGTGCTCAGACTTCATTATGCCAAATAAAATTATCACACTCTTCCTGGAATTTGAAAAGAATCTGTTAATGATAATGCCTCTACATGAAAATACATTCTTTATAGAATGGCAACAGTGCAGCATTTACTGAGCTCTTAGTAAAATAAATGAAGAGCTCTGTGATTGTGTCCTTTGAACACGGGAAAATACAGGTAGTGCATACTAATGTTTTCCAACAATAGTGCCAATCAGAAAAAAACTGTGATCTCTGCAGATATTTAAGCAGAACAAAATGTAGGCTCTGCCTATGCTATTTTTATAATCATGGAGGCACAGCAGAAGTTAATGCCTGCATAACTTAGAGCATTGGTGGCAGCACAAGTGAGACATTTTCTTTTTTTTTTTTTTTAATTTGGAACATGTTTGCTCCCAATTTCTGAGTAGTAATTCATGATGAAGAAAGAGAAAGATTTCCCACATGAAAGATGTAATAAGGAGCAAATTCCTACAACAAAAGTCCTGTGATTGACATGGTCTTGTCATTATCATTGAAAATAATCGTCTGGTGTGCTATAATGACAAGAGGATGTGTAATGTTATTCTGATACAAGAAAAGCCTGTGTACATTCATTGATCCAAAGAATTCTAATTCACCCTGTAGAGGAAGATAAGAATCACAGCAGCAGGCAGTTAAAAGTCCATCTAGCCCTATGTCCTGGTTCTGACAATGCCTAATATTTCATATTTTAGAAAAAGAAACTGTAAAAATAGCTCCTTCATTGTGTCTATGTCTAAAAATGAACAGTATTAATGGTGTCTTTTTATCTCTCAGGCTTTTCATAGCCAGATGACCACTGGTGGCTTCCACAAAAACAGTTAACACAACAAGTGGGTTTGAGGAGTTCTCTTTTTCTTTTATCCATTTATATTTACACATATATGTATAGGTGCATGGCCATAACACACAGATGCATGCAATAAAATCCTAACCTTTTCTTATATCTCAGGATATGTTGTGTACTTTACTTTAAAAGGAAATACAGGTTTAATGAGCTATGACTAGTTTAGCTGTTCCATTTCTGTTTCAATCACAGCTTGAACTAGTTACCAAAACACTTCTCCAGAAATGTTCAAATATTTTTAAATGTGGTTAAGCCACTAACTGTTTTAAAAAGTCACCAGCTTAAGCACAGACTCCTGGATTTTGGGAAATGGGCCTCATAATAGGAGGCATAAAAGGTTTCAGTTCTTCAGCTTATCAAAGGAAATGTTGAGAGGGTTATAACTCTTGATAAGCATCTAGAAAAATTCTGTAAAGGGAATGATTCAACCTCATAAAAAATAGCAAAAAAAAAATAAGAATTTGCTATTTAGAAAACAGTAATTTCTACCATGAATTAAGACACCATTGCCTTGAAGTAAGATGGAAAACAACAACAGGGACTAGAGAAAATGTGTTGCCATGTCTTGGCACCTTTATGGCAAGATTCCACATCTTTCTAGAATGCTCTGCTTCAGTGCTTGTGAGAGTCTTTGCTTGTAGGCACATGTAGGGGGAGCAAGATGTGACTCAAAAAGCTCTGGTCTCCACAGGGCCAATGAAAAGATTTGGGAGAGATTCAGTGTCACTTGCACCGTGGGACATGCTCATGGAAGGTACAGCTCTACCCTAAGACAATCGTTATAATCAGATTCTGTGCCTTGCAGCATCAGCTATTTACCCATAAATGTAAGAGGATTTTTTTCCCTCCTAGGTGTGTCAGTCAGCACAGTTCCATTGCTGGGGGTGTTCTACCTCCCTCCAAAGCACTGAGCCAGGAGCTCCATGTCTTCTCTTCGACACCAAGAATGTCCGTGGTGGATCCAATGACATGCCTTGCTTATGGGTCCAAGGTTATTCTGGTCACCAAATTTTAGGGAAAGGTTGCTAAAAAGTTGGATTGTTTTGGGATAGCCACACTTTTCTGCCTTCTTCTGCCATCCAGGGTTAACTTCCTTCTCCACACCCCTCCCCAGTGACAGGGCCCTGTTTTACTTGTTCCCCTCCTGTGACAAACACTGTGGAAATACTGTCTTGGGGTTTAAACTTGAGAAAAAGCAAGCAAGGAAAACTTGTAGTTCTAGTAGCATCTTGTGATCCTGGGTTAGCTTGACTAGATGGACCTAACAAAGCAATTACTATGAAACTCCAAACCCTCTCACAGTATTATGAGAAAAAGATTCTACATCCTGAAGCAACTTTGGCTACTCCAGGCATAGGAGTTTCAGTATGTGAATGCATTTGTACAACTTCCCTAACATCCCCTCCTTCTCTCTTCATATCCCACAATCTGGCATCAGGCTGGAGCACCTGACAACACACGGATCATAAGGACAGAACCACACTGTATCTACATCTCAAATCATGCTGAAATAGCAGCAAAAGCTGAATAACCCTGTTCCAAGTAAAAGCACATATTCCCATCAGCAAAGCTCCACTGTGATCCTAGGCTGCTCCCTGTCCTGCCCATCATTCATGTTATCTCAGGCTGCTGACTCCACTTTCCATTCATTGTACCTCTTCCTCTACATTCCCTTTTGGCATAAAGCATTACATTATCTCCAATTTCTGCTGAGGTAATACCTTTCCTAAGCCTGGGCAACAACAACAGCCCAGATTGTAAAGAAAAGGCTTCATGTGGAGCACCTCTGCATCTGCAATTGCTGTGCTGCTGAACCGTGTCACAAAGGTGATGGCTTCACCCACATGCTTCCAGTAAATATCTCACTTGGAACAATCTTTACAAAGATTCTGGATATGCCACCTGTGTTTTCTCAGAGTTATGATCCACATCATTGCTTGGTGTGAACTCATAAGGCTGAAGTGGCACCACAAGGCTCACATTCCTGTTTACAGGAATGCTCTGCCAAAAGGTGAGTTCAGATCCAGGCATGCATTTCCCTTCAGTGTGAGGTTTCCTGGTATGACAATCAGGTTCATCCCAAGTTCAAATTTTTTCAGCTTAATTTTTTTTTTTTTTTCAAAAAAGCACTTTACAAATACCTCAAACCCTCAAATTACAGCCCATACAAGGCTAAAGCAGCACATAACTAAGAACCCAAACAAGTGTTAATTCCCCTTTCCTTTTCTGGCTTCATTCCCTTGAGCTGGAACACCAAACCACGATCCACACATGAATAATGCAGCTGCTGTTTAAAAGTTGATTCGACAACAGAAATTTGTATCCTCTCTCCATGTCAGATATTTACAGGACTATTCCTGACCACCTTGCTTTGAAGTCACTGAAATGCAGAGGGGTGCATGATACAATTGTAGGAAGCTCTTCCTCCAGAGTAGCACTTCCAGAGAGCCACTCTAATTGCGCAGGAACCACAACCCCAATAAATCTTTCTGTCCTCAGGAGACAGCAGGATGAAGACATGTTCTAACCACATCCATTATTTTTCTCTACTCACACTCCTTGCAAAACCTATAGCAGCTGTAAACATCCAAAACCACCCTGGAGCAGTCCTCTGCTGCCCAGCTGAGTGCTGGATTTAGATCACTTTTACATGCTGGAACGAGCTGTAACAGATCCTGCACTCTGAATCACTATATAAATATTTAAATAAACAACAAGTCACTTGAGTGTTTTCTTTACCAGCACATGAAACAACACAATGGTTCATCACGTGCTGGGAAGCAATCCTGGTGCACGGAACTGACACACTGGGGACATTTATCCTGTGGGCCTGCTTGGTGCTGCCACCTCATGAGATGACAGAGAAGGTCCTGGCTCTGTAGAAAGGACCCTCTGCAGCTTGGACCACGACCTTCCCCTCTGAGGCAGGGATGGGACACATCTCTCCCAGCCCTTGGAAGGCAAGGATGGGATGTGTGAGCCCATGACTCAGTGCACAAGCCTTGATGGTTTGGTTCTCTGTCATCAGCCTCGTGCAACCTACTCTGTCCTTCCTCTGCCTCAGATTTCTACATGGACTCCCCTACTCTCATTTGTGATTTTCCATTTTCCAGACATAACCTTGAACTCAGATTGGTCTTTCGGCCTTCAAGGCAATTGTGCTTTGTTGAACTGGGCTGTGTGAACTAACACCTGCCCAGATAAAACCCTCAGATTACTGGGAAAGTTCCTCAGAATTTGCTTTTCTCAATGTACCTCATACAGCACAACCCTTAAAAACATCCATCCTGGTGCTTTACACACTGGCTGTAGTGACACATCAGACTAGCTGGGCAGCATCACTTAGAAAAGCATCTCTGGCTCTTCTCAGTTGCCTCTCTGTAAATGTCACTTAATTGTCTAAGAAAAATTTGGCTGACCTTTCAATTACTGGTAATAGAATAAAAGCAATAAAAGACTGTCCATGACAGCAAGTGTCACCAGCACCCATTTGCTGCCTTCTCATGCTGATTGGGAGGCCAGGGAGAATTCATGCTCCACTCAGGGCTGCAGTTCTGGGACAGAGCTGATAAAGGAACCCACTGGTAAAAGGCCAGGAATTAGGGAAAAAAGGAATTGTCTCTCATGCCTCCCTGTCCTGACTCCATAAACAACTCCAGAATGAGGATTTCTGGGTATCTGGGAAAACAAAAGGCTTTATATTCTGAGGGCTTTTGTGGAACTCCAGAGCCTGTAATATCTGCTTTCAGGAGTAAACATTGCTCTCAGCCAACTGCTTCCTAACATCTGTCAGAGCCACTGAGATAGTTGAAGTTCTTTGCAGATAAAGGATGAGGTAAATGGACAAATCTCCCCTCTCATGCAGAAAAGCCAGGATTTGCATACTGTTCACCTACACACATCCTGGCTCATGGCTCTTCCACTGAACTCAGTTGCAGCTCAGGCACTGGGGTTTTGCCCCTTGTGCTTGGTACTGGCTAAGAAAGATACTTAAATGGATGTTAAAGCACAAAATAAGAGCTGCAATTTGTAAATTAGCTGTTAGCAGCTCTCATAAACACTTCCCCAAGTCCTCTTCCAGTAGCAGAAATAGCTCTTCACTCTCTAAACTGCCAGGCTCTTAAGAACAGAAAGGCTTAGTTGGCAAACTCCTGGTGCCTGACTCATGATGAAGAGCTGTGTCTCAGCTCCCCTCGAGCAGGAAGAAGACAGCAAATACTCATCAAGTTTCTCACTTCCCCCCACCAGTTACAGCTTGGATTCTTGGAAAACAGAAACCTTCTTGGCACAAGAAGCTGTTACTGAGACCATTTCTTATCTTATATCTTCCACCAAAAAAAAAAAAAAAAAAAAAAGGTTATTTACATATTGTGTGTCCTTCCTGTTGTGGAAAGTTGGAATCAATTCCACATTTTCCAAAACTCTTCTGGCAGGTTTAAACCCTGACAGCCCTGTTTTCAACATGTGCACTAAAATGAGTTAAAACATAATTAGTGCATGTAGAAACTATCCATCTAAATTCAGTGACCTGATCACAGCAGTCACTTCTAAGTTAACCAGCAGAGCCAGGATATTACCAGTTATGGTTGGAAGATGTTCTCCTAATTCCTTTCCCTTCATGATGAGTCTGTGATTATTTCTAGAGCTGTTCACAGCTTTGTGGATACTCTCCAAGACCTTTCATTGTGTATTCTTTACTCTTACAAGCTAATTTTTGCATTATCTAAGTTTTTCAGGCAGCTCTTTCTAACACAGTTCTGAATAAAGCAGCAAAATGAGTGGAATGAAATATAATCAAGCATGTTAATATATCTCTTGCTCTATCACACCTACTCCCACACTCAGATAACCAGGCACACACAAACACCCACACTGTGAGTGTTCATCTCCTCTTCCTTCCTTCTGGCTTGTCAGAGACTAAAATAGTCATGTAGTGGTTTCCACCATTCATGCTACCACGTCACCGTGTCGGTCAGTTAAAACGCCTCAAACAGAAAGATGGGTAGATGAGAAAACCAATCACTGCATGATAATTATAACAAGTCCTGATTTTTGATCCTTGTTGGAAAAAAAAAGAGACATATTAAAGGGTAAACGAAATCTGGAACAAGCATCACCTGACTGTGACAGAATGTGCCTATTAACTGTGTCCTCTACAGGCTAATTGCTGGAGTTACTGAAGCCTCCCAGCTCTCTCTAATTCTGGGTAATGTTTTGTTTCATAAGCAATTTGCCATGTTTATTCATTTCCCTATCTAGCTCATTTGCACTTGCAAAGAATGAAAGGGAGGCAATGTTTGCATGGTCGCATAAACCCGTAAGAGAATTAATTACTTTTATACAGGATCTAATTCATGCAGGAAAAATGGAGTTGTGGGATTCTGATTTTTCCCCCTCTGTATCATACTCTCAAAATCAGTCTGCACACACACATATTGTGCCTAATGAAATTCATCAAATGAGCAGATATTCAATCTGCACATCCAAGCATAGTCTCTTGGCTGACTACAAAACTAACCTGATACTTGTCAGTGTGAAAAACTGCATACAAGGAAAAGACTGATGCAAAACTAGCCATGTCTGAGTTTAATTCAACTTAAAATATACCAAAATAGCACAACTTTATACACCACAATTCCCAACTACAATGCAACATTTGCAGTTTCTGTAAAGAATTATTTCAAATGCACAAAGAGATGCAAACAGGCAGCAATTATCTAATATTCAAACAACCATCACCATAATAGAGTTATTTTCTTCACATAATTTTCATCATGAGCTGGAGAATGCATGACCAAAGGTTGAAATAAAGCCCATGAGTTCACCCCACCTGTAAGCACATTCCTTTTCCCCAGGTCACTATTGATTAATGTGGATGTGTGCATGAACTTGTAGCCAACAAAAAAGCGTTCCAAAGGCCTACCTGTCTCTTGGCAAGTTCCTCAACAGAAGGAACTCTCAATAGGAGGCTATGTTTCATGGGACCCACAGGTGTTCTGAGGAAAGCTGGATTTATCTCATTGGCCATTTATTTAAAAGCCAAGGACCGAAGACAAGTTTTGCTAATTTCAGTAATTAACTGAGTCAGCTGGGAAGCACCAGGCCGGTGTTTTGCAGCGCCCCAGAGGGATGGAGGAATGCAGGAAGATGCAGCTGTCAGAAGCTTCGAGCGGGCAGGTGACGGAGCAGGAAATGACTCCTCGGTCACCCGTGGAAAAGCCGGCAGGTCACCCACCACACACACCTCCTGGGAGATGCTCTGCTGTCAGCCTGGGCCCGCGTAAAACACCACAAGGCCGAGAACAGCATTAATTGCAGCATGTGCCCAGTAGAATCGAAGCATTTTGGTTTGCAGCAGGTCTTGGGCTGGCTGGAGGTGGGCGCGGAGCTGTCGCAGCCTCACCGCTGTGGGAATGATGATTGTGGCCGCACCCGCACAGCGACTCGGACATACTCTACACCCTTCCACTATTTGCAGGGGTTTCCTGAGCTTCTGCTTCTAAACATAACAGCAAAACTTTGCATTTATTGTTTATTCTATCTCCCAAGTGTTACCTGTGGATGATGTGCTCAGGTGGGACAGCACGCAGCGGGGTGCACCCATTTCGCTGCCCAGGTACCAAGCAGGGCTGTAAGAGCAAGTTCTTGAACCAGGGAGCTTTTTGCTTTATAATGTGCAGAAACACAGTATTTGTGTGGGCACGAGGTTTCCACGCTGTCCAGGACGGCTTATTTAGAACTAAAGCCCCTCACCTCCTGCACTTTAGTGCGGTGAAAAAGGGCCTCACACGGGCAGGTAACCTCCAGGGAAAGCGCGGTGGGGAACAGCAGCACCACAACGCTTTTCCCTCCTTAACAGTCCCAGCCAGCCCGGCTGTCAGCGGGAGAGGCTGACACCGACCCACAGCACCGCGCTGCCTCCCCCTCTCCCATGACAGCACCCGGGGGACACCGAGAGACGAGGTTTCCCCTCAGCGCGGGGTCACCAAGGGCACACGGCTTTCCCACAGCGCTGGGCTGGCGGGCAGCGAGCAGAGGAGGTGCCGAAGCGAGGGACAGAACTCCCAAGCTGCCGCCGCCCGGGGCCCCGTGACGGCGGAGCGTGAAGGGCTGAGGGGTGAGGGCCCCGCCCCCGGCCCCGCCCCCGGCCCCTGTTTACCCACAGGCTGTGCACGTGGTGGCCGCGCCGCGCCATTGGCCCGCTCGCCGGGGCCCTGCCGCCGCCCCGCCAATCGCCGCGCTGTCCACGCGCTCTCGCCCGCGCGCGATTGGCCCCGGCGCGGCGATCACGCAGCGTGACGCACTCCGGGCGTGCGCCCGCCGAGTACCAATGAGGCGGGGGCGCAGGGGCGGCCCGCGGCGAATGGCGGCGCGCGGGGCCGCGGGGCGGCCAATGGGCAGCGCGCGGGGGCGGGACGCGGCGCCGCGGGCGCTGGCGGAGACGGGCGGGTTTAAAGCGCTCGGCGAGAGCGGGCGCGGTTCCCCCGCGGCCGGGGAGCGATGGCGGCGGCCGGGCCGGGCCCCGGGGCCGGCGGCGCGGTGAAGACGCTGGCCCTGGTACTGGAGGACGAGGCCCGGCGCGGCGGAGGCGGCGGCTACTGCAGTGGGGACACGGTGTCCGGGCAGGTGCTGCTGGAGCTGGCGGGGCCGCTGCCGCTCCGCGGGCTGCGCCTGGAGGCCGCGGGCCGGGCGCGTGTCGCTTGGAGCGAGAGCCCCGGCGCGGTGCCCGGGGCGGGCACGTGGGGGATGGCGGTGCGGGCCCCGGGGCCGGGGCCGCGGCGGGAGGCGGAGGTGCGGTACCTGGACATCCGGCAGAGCCTCCTGCGGGACCCGCCCGAAGGTGAGGCGGGACGGGTCGGGGGAGGGGGACGCGGGCCCGGCCGCTCCCGCAGCCGCGGCGGGGTGGGACCGGGCCGGTGGCGTTGCGGCAGCGGGGAAGGGCTGCGGGAAGGCGCCCGCGGAGGGGGGAACGGGCACCGGGGCCCGAAGGAACGGGCACCGGCCGCGGGTGGCGGGGCACCGGCCGGCAGCGCTGCCGTGTGCCCGGGGATCCTCACCGCCTCGTCCGCGGCCGCGCGATTCCCTGTGTGGCGGCTGAAAAACGCCGGGCAGGACTGGAATAAAATAAAATCAGCAGCTCGGTTCCCTGCGCTGTGTGGGAGTCGTGCAGAGAGGTTCGGCCCTTCCGTGTGTCCATCCCTCCGCGCTGGGTGTGCGGCACAAGCAGCTCCTGGGAAGCTGCCGTGGAAGACCCTGGAAGCAGCCAGGCTCATCCAATGGATTAAGGAGGCAGGGGAAGCTGCTGTGGCGGAGCTCTGTCACTCAGACACTGCAGCGCTATGGCAGCGTTGAAAAAAAATTAAAGCCAGAACAACGACATTTCGTTCTGTACGGGTGAAACGCAAGCTCAGGCTGACCTGTAGGGAAAGTAGATTTAGGCCTTGTAAATTGTGTAACAGTAGGCCCTATATGAATAAATTGGGAGCTCATGTATTTGTAGTATTTCTTCATGCTGACCTTAAATTGCAGGTTTTTCGGCACAGAAGCTAGTTTAATTGTTAATTGGAAAAGTAGATTAATTGCTGTCCTGCTGAAATGAAACTTACTTTATGCTTTGCAGGAGCCATTTTGGATTAGAAATTGGCCAGAGTCCTGAGCTGGATCTCAAGGTCTCCCATGTTTCCTTGATTTTTGTTTTTCATTGAAATCACATCACAGGATGAATAAAGTATGGGCCACAGTCCAGAACCCACTGGGATCAGTAAAAACTTCTTGCATCTGGGTGTTTTCATACATAAATAATTTATAAAAGTGTCTGCTTTGTTCTATTTCTGGAATAACTAAAGCATACTATTCATTCTTATCCTACAGGTGAGGAAAACTTAATTCTTCTAGATGGAAGACATGAATTTCCGTTCAGCTTTCAGCTCCCTCAAGAGTAAGTTCAATAATCCAACCTGAAGGGATTGTGCTGGATGCTGCTTGTAGTGGAACATTAACTTAATGTAGTTTGACTTGTGTTTTTTTTAGTATCAGCTTTATATGTTTGTCTTAATCAAGCACCATGCAGACAGGCCTTGTTTGCTTCAGCTTCTTCCCCAAGGCCCTAAAAGTACAAGCTGTAAATTGGGAAATGTTGATGTGTGCAGGAAGTGTTAGTGTTTGGGAGCTGAGCTATTAATAGAAGGTAATGGTTTTATGACTGCTTGTTTCAGACCTCTGGTGACCTCTTTTACTGGGAAGTATGGCAGTATCCAGTACTATGTGAAAGCAGTTCTGGAGAGGCCTGCTGTGCCTGACCAGAGTGTGCAGACAGAGCTGCAGATCATCAGCCATATCGATGTCAGCTCACCAGCTCTCTTGGTAAGAGGGTCCCCCACTTCTCCTCCCCCCTGTAGAACCACCTGCAAATAAACCATTTCCAAGCAGCATTCCCATCCACCCATAACCCTTCCCATGTTATTGTAGAGCATAATTTTCTGACTTCTGAAAGCATATAAGCTCCCTAAGCTTTTCTCTATAAATAGATTATCTTAGGTTTTGTGAATAGCAAACAGAGTGGCTTTTTTAATACCATTGATTACATCCCTGCTGGCAGAGATGCTCCTGCCAAAAAGTTAGGCAGGCTTCAGATGCATAAATAAGGCTTAATAATAGTAATGTCTGTGTGCAGAGTAGTTACTCTTACCAGAGCAACTACATTCACAGGGCTGCAGTGTCCTAAACTCCACAATAATAGCAGGTTGAGGAGCAGTAATTAGAGAAGAGTATTAATCATGCCCAGCCTGTCATTTAGGCTCAGCCCATTATGCTACGTATCCCTGCATTTTGCATGTCGTTTTCTAACATGAAGTGTGTGCATGCAGCTGCTCCAGAGATCCTTTCAGTTATTTCCCTATGACAGATTTGGCCACATTAAAGCATTGAGTTTTTAATGATCACTGCAAATACTGTAGAGTAATAAGAAAGATCAGGCATTAAGTAATGAGTAAATAGGCAAGATGGAAGCTAATGAGCTGGATTCTTTTATCTCAACCCATATTATGAAAATAATATAAAATTATGCCTTGCACTTTCATGATAGCAACTGGATCTAAATGGTTATTCATTTAAATATGAATGAGTAATTTCTGTTTTATTTAAAATGGTAGGATAATTTTAACATCATGACGTGAACATAGAAAAGAGATGTTTTGAGCAGGCTTTTTTTTCCCCCTCATTACATGCTTACATTTTAATCCATTCTAGAGAGAACTTAGGGTATTTTGGCAGTGACATCTGTAAGCAGAATTTCTATTCAGGAGTTTGAAGGCATCATACCCACGTTCTGTAAGGACAAAGCAGACCATAGGTTATTGCACAGAGGAGGCCTGTGGGACACATCAGGAAGGCAGTGCCAGTCTTAATGGATTCGAAAGCTACCACCAAAAGTGCAAAACAACAGGGCTTTTTTCATTCTAATACAGAAAATACAAAAACAATTTGCATTATTTTATTGACTGAGTGTCACTGCCCAGTAAATCATTTTGAGTAGCTTTGATCCTGGCTTGGACACTTGACATGTATGCTTGTGAGTTTATTCTAATGAAAATGTTACAGGCAGTGTAAATGTCATCCAATGTGACAGTCCTTGAATAATTAAGATGTTTTTTGTCATGCCTCTACATTTTTGGGGGGGTTTTGTGGCTTGCAAGTAATGAAGGTGCATCCCCTTAGCCCAGTGTCTACATATATTTATCCTTTCTTAAAGGTACAAAAGTAAAAAAAATACCTGCTTAAGTGTTAGTTGTTTGCAGATAAAATTAATTCTGCATTCTTCTGCACTGAGAAAAATGGAGATAAACACCACAGTATTTCAGGAGACTTTTAAAAAAAGTTCATTTTGAAGACAAAGCACATGCTAAGACACACTGGTCTGTGTTACTTAGTACAGTCTCCGATTTAAAAAGAGAAATGTTCAGATTGCCAAACCTTGGCTCCATTTCACATGGTGGCAAAAACTGCAGTTGCACTGAGCAGTTCAGGGCTTCAGATCACGTGGATTTTAGAGCTGGGTTGCAATGACTGATAGGCATAACACTAAACTGCAAGTGACTGAGACCTTTATCCCATAAAATGAAAAATACTCTATATTTTATAGACACCTGTTCTAAGAAGTCAGGAGAAGATGGTTGGCTGTTGGTTTTTCACCTCTGGGCCAGTGTCTCTCAGTGCCAAAATTGAGAGGAAGGGATACTGTAATGGTAAGAGTAGTTATCTTAAAAATGTGAATACTGAGCATCTAATAGGTTGGGATTTTTTTTAATCTCAGTGAAGCCAACACTTCATAGTTCAAAGAATAGTTCTGTTTAATAAAAGTAAATTAAGATCCAAATGAATTTTTTTTTTAAATCATCTTACCTTTCCCCTTGGGAATATAAATTGAAAGAAAGTCCTGTTAATAATCTTATGGAAAATCTGTGTACGTTTGTGTGTAAAGAACAACAGAATGTTTTTATCTGGGATAAAATGCTTAACTGGGATGTAATTAGGTTTTTACATCCTGTTTTTGTAAGTTTACACTTGGGTAAGAATGAGCTTAAGCAGCTTCTTCTTCATCTTGATAACGTTAGATTCATTGAGAAAATAAAATAAAACATCCTGAAATTCATTTAGTACTATATAAAAGGAAGACTGGAGCATAATTTGCAAATAAAGCTTTTATAGCTTGTTCATATTATGTTTAAAGTTTCAAAATGAATCATTGTTTATGTGTAAAACATAGTAGGTGGCTATAATTTTGCCTGGATGCCACTCTGAAAAAAATAAACTGGCTTGAGGAAACCTAGCAAGTATTGTTCTCATAACACTGCAGATGATGTACGTGCTGTGTAACATGCTTTGATACTCCCAGAGGAAAGTTGGTAAATATCAATTATTCATTGGACTTTTTCTGTCTCTAAGGGGAAGCCATCCCAATCTATGCAGAAATTGAGAACTGCTCTTCTCGTTTGATTGTTCCAAAAGCTGCCATTTTCCAAACACAAACTTACCTGGCCAGTGGGAAGACAAAAACCTTCCGTCAGATGGTTGCCAATGTCCGAGGAAACCACATTGCCTCTGGGAGTACAGATACCTGGAATGGGAAAACTCTGAAAATCCCACCTGTATCCCCATCAATACTTGACTGCTGCATTATTAGAGTAGAATATTCATTAGCTGTAAGTATTGGGTTTTCAAATGTACAAACTTGAAATATTGCATTCAATTGGGAACGGAAGAATTTACTGAGTAGCTGTTAGGTTTTTAACTTGGGCACTACAATAAATACAAATCTAGAGAAGGGTGTCCCAGCCCGTGGTGAGGGGTTAGAATTAGATGATCTTTAAGATCCCTTCTGACCCTTACCATTCTATGACTCTGCGAAAAATAAACAGCATCAACCACGTACATGAGAGACTGAAGGTCAGAAAGAGATTCTGAGATGGAAAGATGGGAATAATGTGGAAAAGGGAGAAATGTTTCTGAGGAAGAAGCAGCTTAGTTTCAGACATGCAGGGGTTGTTTTGGGAGAGCATTTCAAGCTGAATGGGGTCCTCACGTGATTCTTTCTAGAAATGGGAAGATAACACTGAGAGTCAAGTCCATAATTATGTTTGTCAAGATGCTTTTTATTTTTGAATGTCACTTAGAGACAAGTTACAGAAAGAAGGAAACTGCTGTAAAATAAGGAAAGCTGCCAGGGTATTAGCTAAGCATATCTGGGATGACAAAGCTCTTATTTTTTAAATTTGCAGTGCAGGGAGTAGGGCAGCTTTTAAGAGCAGCATTCAATGGGGTCTCATGATGTTTTTTTCTTCTGTTTGGGGGTTGTCACATAGGTGTATATCCATATTCCTGGTGCTAAGAAATTGATGATTGAAATGCCTGTGGTGATTGGCACTATTCCATGTATTGGATTTTCAAGCAGAAACTCCAGCATTACCAGCCAGTTTAGTATGGATA
Organism: Anomalospiza imberbis; assembly: GCF_031753505.1. Classification (NCBI taxonomy): domain Eukaryota; kingdom Metazoa; phylum Chordata; class Aves; order Passeriformes; family Viduidae; genus Anomalospiza; species Anomalospiza imberbis. Next base: position 4,102,527 of record NC_089693.1, on the reverse strand, counting down.
TGAGTTGGCTGGCATTGACCATGCCTGAGCACCCTGAAGGTAATAAATACATATTGAACTGTCTCTAATCCAGCACAGCACTGTCTGCAGCAGATGGGTGCAGTGCCAGTTTAAGGGCACTGCCAGGGATGTAGGCAATGGAAATATGACTCACAAAGTTCTCAAATTGAGATCCAAAACGATTGGTGAGGTTAACCCAACTCCAGCCTTCCTGAAGTCTCTCTGTACCCCATCTGACTGAAACAACCAACTTCTGATGGTGGGAATATTCTACTCATTACTTAATATATCTTGATACAACACAGGTTTGTTGCTGGAGTTATCCTAAAAGCACAGCACTCTCTGTATTCTGCTGAATCACCTGAGTTTACTGAAAAAATCATTTTAGTTACAGTATTTATGAGTTCAGTGCACTTCCAATACAATTTTTGGGGTCCTGGATATACTGTAATACACATGTTCTTGCTGTGAGTGAGTGAATAGTTTGAAATATGACAGAAGCATCTCTTGTGTTTCAGCACCACCAAATTATGCTGATGTAGTGTCTGAGGAAGAGTTTTCCAGACATGTTCCTGCTTATCCACTTCCCATTGACTGTGAGGAACAGTTGTGTTGTCCTGTCTTTGCTTACATACAAGAGTTCCGGTTTCAGCCTCCACCTCTTTATTCAGAGGTAAGAAAATAAATAGCAGGTGGTGTTTTTATTGTCATATGGCAAAAAAAAATAACCCACACGCATACTTAAATGCAGGAATTGCAGGCAGTAACTGTTGTCTTTCTTCTCTCCTTAGATTGATCCACATCCAACTGATGTAGAAGAAGTTCAGCCTGTTTCATTCATGCTCTGAGGATTTGTAATGAGCATCATTGTGATGAATGTCTTAATCTTTCTGCTGCTTAAGCTGGTAGTGCAGCTAAAAAGGAAACTGTTTTCTTTTTCAAAAATTCAGTCTGTGTATGAGAAAGGCAAAGGATAATGGAGAAGGAGGTATGAGCACGTTTGGTGATAAAAGAGAACCTCCTGGATTAGTCTGCACAGAGGATAACCAGGGGAGCAGCTGAGCTTGGGATACTTGAGAAGTACCTGAAAATACTGAAATGAAAATGCATCAGTGAAATACTGAATGTTTTCCAAAAAGTGGATACACTACACAAAGTACGAGGAGGAGATGGGTGGATCTTCTGAAAAGAAAAGAATTAATATTATGTTTGCAACTCTCTGGAAGAATGTATATAGTGACGTTGAGAACTCCTGTAGTAGAACAGAATGTGGGGTAAGAAAACATTTCCAAAAGATTCCAGTGTTCAAGGGGCTTCAGCTTTGCACTGTCTGCATCCAAAAAAGGAGCACTACTGCACCACAGAGCGAAGTCTTAACTTCGTATTTGATGGGAACCTGCCCTTCTCACGACTGCTAAGTGGTACTATTTCCTCATTCATCATGATCCTGAGAACACCACCATGGATGACAGAATGGCTGTTACACAATATTACAAAGGCAACAATTTCCTGAATGCAAGAGACAAGTGTGGAACAAACTGAACTTTGAGACGAGCTTATGCACTATGCTTTCTTTCAAGGGATTTCTTAAGGGAATTACTCTAACCTCTTCTACTGTGAGTTCTTCTTCTGCATCTTAAGCCTATGGATAGCATGATAAGGGGAAGCATGGCAAGGGAGAAACCTTTTGCCAGCAGCAGGTATACTTGGCAAAATGGACAATATTTATTTATTCAAAAGCCTTTATAAGCCTACCTCTGTTTTGGATATTTACTTATGGTCAGATTTGAGACCAAAAAAAAAGTCTTGTTAAAGCTCCAGTATACTTCAAGGTTCTAAAAGGGACCCTAAATGGTTTCTGTGGTTAGTGAATGAGCTACAAGGTGTAGGGAGAGGTGTAAATATACCCAGAATAGACATAGCTTATAACTGAAGTGAAAGCAGACATCAGGGGAACAAAGTCCTCTGGTAATGGCACAAAGCTTTTCATTACTCCTGCATTTTTGTCTAAAGATCTATTGTCAGGGGCTGCACTGGTCATTTGCTATCCATACTATAGATGTTGGTGTGTTTCCTTGTTTGTTTTTGCTGTTTAATTTTGTTTTGGTGCAATATTTTAATGTTTTCTTCCTCAGGTCATTGAGAACAGTGAGAGTTTGTTGCTGCTAAGAGTGAAGGCACAGCATTTACTTGCCCTTCTGCTGCCTTCATTTAAAAGTAGAATGTTTGTTTCCTGCCAACCATCAATTGGGATCAGTAAACAATCACCAACAGATCACTTACAGGAGCAGAAAACAGCATTGTCAACATGCATGTTTACAGTCCTGTCTTTGAAATACAGGGGATTTTGGACTCCTAGAAATACTCCATATGTCTTACAGAAAGGTTTGGGGTTAAACCCCGGTGCTTCATGTGGTAAAACAGTGTACTTTCTGGTAATTACAAAAAGAGCAATTCAGTTTCCTTCATTCCATCAATAACTGCAGTTTAAACAAAGTCTAAATGGTTTTTTGTGAAATCTGTCTCTTCAGTTCAGAAGCAGGGATTTTTCTACAGGCATACATGGATATATATTTTTAGTCTTCTTTTAGTTTAACTTCCTTACATTGTCTAATTTCTAGCACTACACCTCAAATCCCTTTTCCATCAGTGTGAAAAACAGACTGCTGGAGATTCACATTTCCAAACTGCAGTTACTACTTTCATTTGCAACATTTAGTATTGTCTTCTATAGCAAATGCAGCTTTAACCAAAATTTGAGTGCATGATTTAGAAAGGACAGTCTAAAAATGATTATTTAAGTCTCAAGGTGTAGCTCTCATGCCTTTTTATTTATTCAAGTGAGGGCCTGCCCATACAATCAATGCAGGATTTTCATTCACATCATCTGGAAAGGGAACAAGCATCTTTTCCCTAAACAGATACCATTATAGTTACTTGAAAAGTAATTTGGTTGTGTAATAACTTGCATGGTAATAATTTCAAATATTGGCTTAAAGAACATTAGGTGCTTTTTTGGACTGTAATACCTGATAGGTGATGTGTGCTACCTGGTATAGTCATGGTTAAGCAAACAGCAGTATGAAGGGTAAAGGTTTGCTTTTTTCCTTTTTTTTTTTTTCTAAAATCTTTGAGTTGTTTTCTATTCTTTGCAGATAAACTGTGGCCTTAGATTGTTTGCTGCAAAAAAAGTCAACTATTATGTGTTTCTTAGGAAGCACACATGGCCCTTCAAAGGAGGGGTGAAAAGATTAAGTTCTGCTCTCTGGCACTTGGCTTAGTGCAGAAATTGATCCTTAAAAATAATTACTGTTTGCACAATAATAAGTTCAATATGCAGGGGCTTTGTTTTCATAACTGTGAAACAGTTTAAAAGAGACAAAATAAAAAAGCTGTTTAACATACAGGAACATGATTGTATTTTGTACTAATGAATGAGCCCCATGGGTTCTTTGTTAATAAAAGTGTCAAAGCTACATTGTGCTGTTCATCTCTGGTTTGGTGCTGTGTCAGAAAATACCTTTATTCTACCCTACAGATCTCTTAATTCTTCTCTGATCTGGGAATTATGCCTTCATGTGTCACTGTTTTAGTTCCCTGAACTATTCATAACCAAGAACTGGAACAAATTGATCAAACAGGGCCTACTCCCACCCATAGTTTTTATGTAATAGGGGATCTTACCTGTAAGGATTGAAGGATGTGAGCTCTTAATTGGATCCTTCATCTCACATATTCATGTTTGAGGATATTTTGTTTCCTTCAGACAAGACCAAAGCAACAAAGTAAAGATAAATACATCAGAACATTCTTAGAACCAGAGTGCAGAATGACTAAAGCAGAGAACCTGCTGCTGTGGGGAAAGAGGTGACAAACTGTACCTGCCCCACTGCTCACCTGAGCCAGGAGTGAGATGATAAATCTCCATCAGAGTCCTGCCTCCCAGGGGTTTGAGGAACAAAGACAATAGTTGATTTCTTCTTCCTGTTTCCATGTCTGAGGGAAGATGGCAAATTTCTCCATAGAAAGTCGAGGGGAAGATGCTGTTCAGGATCATGGAATCACAGAATAGTTTGGGTTGAAAGGGACCTTAAAGCCCATCCCATTCAACCCCCTGCCATGGGCAGGGACCCCTTCCACTATCCCAGTTTGCTCCAAGCCTGGTCCAGCTTGTCCTTGAACACTTGAAGGGATCCAGGTGCAGCCACAGCTTCTCTGGGCCACTTGTGCCAGGGAGGAATTTCTTAGGCCTATTCAAGCACCAGAACCAGCAGAGGAGTCATGATTCATAAAAAGGAAAATTCAAAACCTCAAATACTGGTCTTAGTTTTTTTTTTTTTTTAAAGCTCTCTCACTAAATGATAGTATTTCAGTTGACAAGCTGTAATTGTCTGTTAAAATATGTTTGGTGTTTAAACAGGTAGTAAAAAGCCAGGCAGAGATGGAGCAGATCCTGCAGGCTCATGTTTGCAGCTCTAACCCTTCTGGTGCTTGCATGGAAACGCACAGTTTACGTACAGAGCAAGAGAGATCATTTAATCGGCTCTTGGGGCATGTTCCAAATTATCAAAATAGCATGTTCCATGACTTCACCACCCACTTTGGACAGCAAAAGGGAACATCTAACTCATTTTGTAAAATCTCTGCTATATATATAGCAATACAAACATGTTTGAAGAGCACAGTTTGCAAACAATGTTGATTTGGAGATAATCAGTTGTTCTACAACTCCTTAGAAAACCCAGGCATTTGTGCTCTATTTTCTAGTCAAATTCTGCTGATTTTCAGTGCTCTCCTCAGGGTAGTGACTTAGCATAGGGACACAGAACCTGGCCTTCAGACTGCTGCCTGTTCCAAAGCTGATTATATAATATGTTAACATCAATATGGACAGTCCAGGCTGCTGCACAAAGTAAATTCTCCAAAGAACTAATTAGGTCTAGCATGAACCCAGTCCACTTTTAGTATTAACATTTTATATATGGCATAGACAAGGTGACAGTCTTGTTCCAAATTATGTTGTCATTATTTCTAAGCAATTAATAGGAAATGACAGTACAGAAAAACTCTAGTATCACTGCATCATTGACATTTTAGGACAAGTGACTAATAATAATGTCAAAAACCTCTGAAGAGTGGTTTTATGTGGAATAGAAAATGGCAACTCAGGTGGGAGTACACTGGAGTAGCTGCTCATGCCAACAACGTGCCGTGGGCCTTCTTACCTACACAGGGCAGATTCAACTGTGCTACTGATAAATCTCCAAACACTCATCCCTTCAAAAGAAAAGAGATCCTTCTTAGTTTTGGCTGACATTCAGCCACCTGGCTGCCTGTAGGGATGAGACAAATGAAAGACAGGGTGAAAGTTGGAGCAAGTAGGCTAAACCCAGCCAATTTTTGGCAATGAAAAACTCTTGGTTTTTTACAGTGCCCTGGAACAGCAGCAGCCTCCTCATAAATGAGGCACTGGGCATTGATAGAGGTGAGAACAGAAGCAGGATTTTGACTGCAAGGTCTTAAAGAGGATTGTTGCACACCCAGAAAAATTCCAGGTCTCTGCATAGGTCTCTTTGATGTCATGTCTAGAATCAGGTTGTGTTGGTCACAACATATCAGACCCCAGCAGGAGGAGAAAGTGATTCTTATTACTGAACTAATTAGACTAATCAATGTGCAAAAGAGAGCACAAGTGACAAAAGTTGTAACTTCATTTAAATTATTTGAGGCCTGAAGTGCTTTTCTCCTATGTCTTAATGTGATGTGACCAATTCAGTAGCCTTAAGAAATTAGAAAGATACTAAAGGAAATATTCTGCTGTCCAGAGTGTAAAATGAGAGCAGAAAAGGAAAAGCAATGACTGACCTGACAGACATTCTACAGTGTCCTGGAAGAGAAGTGTCTGAGAGGGCTTAGTGTCCACACAGGCTGATCGAGTTTTTCACACTGTGCCCCAAAAATGGCATTTTGGTGTGAGCATGTCTCTCCCTCACTCAGATCCTGGGGCAGGTTGGCCTCGCCCAGTACCTGCCATGCACAGGCAGACCTGCTTAGCACAAGGGAGCAAGATCAGAAAGGCTGGAATTCAAAGGGGCCCTCCCAAGCTGCAGCCAGACCTTCTCCCACGTCACAGGCTGGAGCAGCTGCGCTGTCACCTGCAAGGATGGGAGTGACACAGGGTCCTCCGACCCTGCCTGGGAGTCTCACGCTTTGGGGGCAAAGAGCTGGAGATGTCTGTTCACAGAGGTGTGAAGCAGAAAGGTCCCCAGGAAGGGCAGCTTTGCAGGCTTTCCCTCATGTGATCCCACCTGCCATCGCTGCGAGAGGACTTTACACTCATCCAAACAAATTAACAATTCATTTCCAACCCTGACACGAAGATTAACCCTGCCAATTAATTCCTTAATCTCTTGCTGCTGACAAGGCTCACAGTTGCCATGTGGATGCGTGTCCACTGGGGCCTGGAGCGGGGCCATTCTGTTTAATTAATGCTGCATCCAGGAGACGGTGGAGCTGATGCTCAAACAGATTCCAACAATACAAACCAGAGCTGCACCTCACCCACCTCGCAGACAGCCTGTGCTGAGCACCTCCACAAGGGCACACACCATCCCCGTGCCTGTGGCAGCTTTTGCTGCATAAAGGGGGTACTTGAACCAATCCGGAGACATTTAGCCATGGTTTACTTGTAGAAAAATGCTTCTTGGTCATCTCCATAATAGATGTGATCACGTTTCCACTGGCACCAGGAAAAAAAAAAACAACCCACAGAACTGTGTCGGTTCCTTCCTCCTGCCTCAGACAGCTGACAAAATGTTGGGCTTGGGGTGGCAGGGAGGAGGGGCAGCCACGCTGAGGCTGCTTCAGAGGGAGAGGTTAGATGAGAACTGAACTGACACGAGTTTGGAAATGTGTGAAGTACAATAAAAAGGAAAAGCAATGCTCAGTCACCTCAGGGAATCTTTGTAAACCAGCTGTTAACAAATTGGGTCAATTTTCCTTTGTTTCTGTAGGTTTTGCCATGTATAATTAAACAGACATTGCCCATTAAGGTGCTTTACAAAGTGAACTAATAATAAAATCTATGAATAATATTAAATTAAAGACTAAAACCTCTGGACATATAAACCAGGAAATTGCAGGTGTGTAAACTAAGCAAGCAACAAAACCCCCATAATTTAGTGCCTGTTACAACTAGTCCAGTGGGTGGAACAAGTGAAGGGATCCCAGAACTGCAGGGAACACATGGATTGTATAATCCCACACGTAAATGGTGTTTACAGAGGAGTATGAGGAAGGAGGCAGGATGATACACTGGACAGGACACTCTGCTCCACACTGAAGTTGGGTAATGTCTGTCTTGGGGTTCTGTTGTTACTGTTGTTGTTTTCCATGGATTTGGCACAGTGCTTAATTATACAGTGAACTCCCTTCACCCAAGAAGGGTCAAGGTCACCCCTTTGCAATGGCCAACCAGACAGAGGCAAGAAAAGCCTGGACTGTCCTGCAGACCTCTGCCCACCTGTTCCTGACAGCACAAAAGAAACACCTGCTGTTGGGGAGTTACGAAAGGAGAAACAACTTTCAACGCAAAAATTGTATCTACCTTATTGGAACAAACCGTGCGGGTATCTGTCACTGGTCACACTGGAGAGGTCTTGCCTTCTTCAGTACATCCTTCTTTTTAAGGTATGCAGCAAAGCCAACAGCAGTTTGAGGACTGACAGAGATCAGTATTCCTGCAGTGGAGGTGTTTTTGCAGACACCATGTGTGCCATGTCGCTGGAGAACCAGCTCATCTTGTCCTCAGGTTTTGTTTCCATGGGACTTTGACAGAAGGGTAAAAATCTCATGGGCTTTTGCTGACAAGATGACATGGCAAATGACATGGCATTTTGTGCAGGAATCTTAAGCTGCCCTTGTTGATTTTTCACAGCATTTCCTTCGTGAAGTCACTTGGTACCAATCTTCAGAAGGATTTGGGGCTCTGAGCATGCGTGGCTCCCACGGCTGTGTGTGGTGAGGGGTTGTGCATCGTGTGAGCTGGTAGGAAAGCCCAAGCAGTGCTAAGAGCACCACCCTTCCCTCTTGCACTCAAGTAATTTATCTTGCTTAAAGTCATTTATCAAATGCAACTTTCTGCAATCCACACCAAACACTCAGAGCAGAGCTCAAGCCGTGCACAGATATTTTGTCCCCATGCTCAGCTGAGCTGTTCTGTCACCCCCTGATGCATTTGGCACATCACAGGCTGAATCCTCCCTCAGCCCCACTCCAACCCCCACCTCAGGCCAGTCCAAAGCAGAGAATTTCCATGAGGATTCAGCCTCCTCCTTCTGCTCAGAAAGGCTTCACCCAGCAATCACTTGCATCTCCTGTCATTAAGCTGCCTGTTTTATCCCAGCCAGACTGTACTCACGGGGATCTGGCACACACTTGGGATCCAGGCATGTTGAGAAAATGACTTCAAGGCTGTTTAGAGAGGTTCCCATGCCTACAACAGTTCACAGTTCAGGGGGATCCCCATCTCTGCCTGCAACACTCACTGTTAAATACATGCTGCTGGAAAATTTTCCTTTGGGAAGGGAAAAGCACGACAGAGAACGGCCTGACATGGAGTTCAACAACATCAGCCTTGGCATGTTTTAATTTAATGCAGGATGGAAATCCAGGATGGACCAGGCTTGGTTGTTTACCATCCCCTCTTTCTCTCCCCCACCCACGCTCTCCATCCATTTACAGTGGTGCCACTTTTCCCAGGCATCAGCCATCACCCACAGGCCTGAGCAGGCAGTGATTCCTCCCACTCCAACTGCACCCTGACCACTCCCTTCTTCCCAGACAAGGGCACGCCAATCACTGTTATCTTGGCTGCATCACAACTCCAATCCCTGAGCAAAGAGGGCTGTTCTATCGCCAGACCTCAACTGTTCAACCCTTCCCTGCCCCCTCACACCTAAATCACATGGATCCCAAAATCCCTGCCCAGGGCAGGGGGTGGCAGAGGAAGGCAGGGAACAGGGTTTGCTGTGCTCTTGCTGTCACAGCTCTCCTTGCCAGCTCAGCTCCTGTGAGCCAACGAATGAAACCATCAAGGCTGTGCCGCAGCCTCTGCTGTGCCGAGTGGGAAGTGATCCTGCCATGGCTGGCACGTGTTCCTGGCTCTCTGGCCGGCAGGGCTGTGGGAGGCATTCTGGGATGCCAGGAGATGCCCCTTCTTGGGTGAGCCACCATTCCAGGAGCAGCAGGGCAGCCTTCCTGCGCAGGGTCTGGCAGCAGGACACGGCTCGCACACCGCGGGACTGCTCCCGTGCCAGCGCTTGTTTGAATAATGACATTTTCAGGCTGACACCTGCAGAGATGTTTGCATTTTGCTCTCTTGCACCTCAGTGTTTTAATTGATCTCACAGCCTGAGATTTTCCTAAAATATTCAGTGGTTTCATGGCCTTGCTTCCAGGAGTGTTTTTGTTCCCCTTCAACAGACTGCAGTGCACAGTGATGTGTCACTTGTTCTCTTGATGATCTCGGGCTTTCCAGGCTCTGGAAATCCAGATGCTGGCTTTCCTGCCCTCATCCCTTGGCATCCTTTTCCTGCTCTCATCTCTTGGCAATGAAATGAAACCAATTTGCAAGAAAATCTACTGCAGACGTTGTCTTCAGCTGAGTGGAATCTCCCAGATGCTTTTGCTGTTGCTGGCTTAGGAACATTTGTGGTTTCTGGCATGTCCTTGACAGGTACGAAACTTGTACAACTGCTGAGTCATGAGCTGCACAGGGAGTGACACAACACATCCCACAGTCAACTTCCAGAGGTGGCCTTTGGCTGAAAATTCACTGGGAGGAGGGAGAGGTGAGCACCAAAAGCATCTGTGGGGATGGTGTGGGCTCCAGGCCAGCAGCAGCCGGGAAGAGGTGGCCCTAACCAGAAAGGGGTGTGTGGCTTCCACAGCCTCGTGGAGGATTAGGCAGAGCTCCTGGGCAGGACAGCTCACTTGGAATGCTGCTCCTTCCCTGAGTGATGGCTGTGAAGGGGGTAAATGGTGTCACACCTGCCTGAGAGCCAACAGCAGACTCAACTCTCACTCCTACCTACTCAAATATGTGGCATTCTCACCCCAGGCACCCCAGGGCACTTCTGGCAGATTTTGAAGGAATGTAATTACAAACACTATGAAGAAAAAAGGGTGAAACAATATTTAGTCTCCATCAAGGACACACTCGGAAGGAATTTGTTTTTCTGCATTGATTCTCTGATAGCCAAAGGACTCGCTTTTTGGAAAGCATCCAAAATCCACAGCTGGAAATCTGAGTTGCTTCTCTCTGTCTTTTAAAGCAGAAGGGAAGGAAGGGCTCCGGAGAGACCCTGCCACTGCTGGGCAGCAGGGAAACACCCTGGGCAGCTCCTATTTGGAGAGGCACATCTGAGACACTCTACTGAATGAGCCAGGCTGGAAAGGATGGAGGGGCAACACAAAACCATCAGCACCATACAAACCTCATGGCCACGGTGATCTCTTGGTGAGGGACCACAAGTACACGGTACAGTTTGCTTTAGGATAAACAGGCAGCCCAGTAAATTTGTCAGGGTTAGTCATGCCAATAGCAGCCACAGCCTATTATAACATTACCAGAATTCATTAGGTGCTTCCCTGCCATCCATATGAGTAATAATAATAACAACGATTAATACTTCACACATGAACAAGTTAATCCTGCTCTTTTAAAAGCAAAAATATTGCTGCCCTTATTTTAAGGGTGGGAACCTGAGATAAGCAAGGAGGGTGACCTAATCATTGTTATTCTGTGGAGTACACGATCACTTACAGTGTTTCGGCGCCCAGTTCATTTAGGTAATTATTTTTGTGATCCACCCCTAAGTAGAACAACAGTGGCAAAGGTTTGGAAATGAAGAACAGACCATGCTGCTTTGTAGGATACTGGATACTCTTCTCACTACCTCTGACTGGAGGCAACAGATACAGGAGTTTTGGGGAAGAAAAGCAGGATATGACAGAGGAATGCTCCCTGCTTAGACCTTGGCTCCAGACCTAGTGAGCACATTTATGCACATTTTCACTCTACCCCAAAACTCTTGGTGTCAGGGACAGGCACAAAAATGCAAAAAAGATTTTAACATTTGTCTGGAATTCAGCCTTCTGGGTCCAGAACCAGACATGGTTTCAACTAGGCTGGATTCAGCACGATGTAGAAAGGACAGAGGGTCACCTGCCTCTGTGCCCATAACCAGCATGTGAAAACATTTCCCACCAGGCAGAGTCAAAGCTGTAGTTACCAATCACTCTGTACTTCCAATAAGCTTGTCCTGGAAAACTCTTCAAATGCTACTGACCAATCAGTCTTTACTATATCCTGCTTTTTGTGCTGAATTCACCAAGCACACAAACTTGCTACCAGTTTTACCTACCTCATAGCTGTTTATTTCAGATAGCAGAAACTTCTGCTTTTAGCTTCAAACACTCAATCCCTTTATAATAATAAAATATTTAAGCCTTTATACCAAAATCTCCAAACGCTCAATAAGCACTACAGTAATCCCCATAATACATATCCATCAGTTCTACAGTCAGCCTACAATCTGTACACATCACAGCAGTTTTCCTGGGGGATTCAGGAGTCAGTGGACTCCTAAATCCCTGCCTTGCTCTCTGACACCAGAGGTGACAGGGGACAGGCCAGGAGCTGCAGTAGTTTCTGTGTAGTCAAGGAACCATTTCACCCTGTGCCTACACCAGGAACACTGCAAGACCGCTGGAAGCTGCCAAGCTGGAGAAAACCTCAGTGGAGGAGGCACCCAGAAAGCTCGTGGCTTAATCCAGCTTAGTCCTGACTCTGCTGGAATGACCCCCCTCAGCACACTCAGACCCAAGCCAGGGTCCCACCAGAGCAGCAGGATGCAGCTCACAGGGATATTTCTCACACTTGTAGATTCATCCTCATGCTAAACCCAGTTCTCCTCAAAGGCATCCTGTTTTCAGCTGGGATAGAGATAATTTTCTTGTTATTGTCTGGTACAGTGCTGTGTTTTGGATTTAGCAGGGGAATAATGTAGATAACACCCCGATGTTTTAATTGTTACCTACAAATGCTTACTCCAAATCAAGGACTTTCAGTTTCCCATGCTCTGCCAGTAAGCAAGTGTACAAGAAAGAGGGGGGAAGCACAGCCAAGAGAACTGACCAAAGGGATATTCTCTACTAGAGAATCTCAGATTCACCATATAAACTGGGGGGAGTGGGCTGGGAGCTCCTTGGAGACAGTCTGGGCATCAGTCAGCACATGGTGATCAACTGTGTTGGGTTTTACTCCTCTCTCTCTCTTTGTCCTTACAATTCCTATTGTTACAATTAGCATGAATATGTTACATTTTGTTTCAATTAATAAACGGTTCTTACCTCAACCCACAAGTTTCACTTTTCTTTCTGATGCTCCTCCCCACCGGGGAGAGAATGAGCGAGTGGGTGTGCTGCTGTACTTTGCTGCCAGCTGGGGCTAAACCGTGACAAAAAGTGACAGCAGAAACCTGTGATGGTGGCGCACGACAGAGAGAGACATTCAACAGTTCCTGGGAAAATCCACCCTGTCCCAGTGTGCACCTTTCCCACTAACACCTCTGCCTGGGGGCAGGCACAGTTGCTGCTCAGTTTATCTAAACTGGTGGCACAGGCAGCAGAACAACTGACTTTTGCACATGCTGCTCTGAGATTTGTGCAATCTTATCCAGCAGTTTCCAAAGCTTTGGGATTTTGCAAAAGAGTTTGCAAAGCAGCAAGAGGCCTTTGAGAATTGCAGCCCTTGAAAAGTCAGCTCAACCACGTTGCTGTTACTTGCTGGCAAAAAAAAAAAAAAAAAAAACAAAACGCCACCTCGGTCACATGCTGAACTGTGGAAAAAACAGGCTGTTTTCTTCATCTTCCTGCCCTGCTAACCACAATCTGAGAGATGTGAGGAGGATCATGTGCTCTCCTGCAGGTTGAGGCTGGTGGAGAGAGCTAGGGAGGATGGTGGAATTTCAGATTGGGTTTGGACACGCAGCCTTGCAATGCCAAGCCAAGAAATCTCATTGGGTTTGAGCAATGAATATGTCTGACAGGGTGCTAGGAGAAAGGGAAACCCCAAAAGGATGAGGAACATATTCAAACTCCATAACTCATGGAGTCCTTTTCCAGAATCCAACAATCACTGGTCCCAAAGCTCTCCCCACCCTGATCCTCTCCTCATTACCCTGTCAGTGATTTGTGTTGTGCTTTTCCTGAGCCAGGTGCTCTGGAGCAAAGGTGGGAGGCCATAACTACATCTGACTGCAAGGTCTTTCCAGGGGGCCCACAAGTCTGGCATATCCCCAAAGCATTCCCAACCTCACCCAATTCCCAGAAAGGACTTTCCAATGGAATGGCAGATGCAGCTTCTTTCTACAACATTCAGGTCCCTCAATTCAGGAGAAGACTGCTGTACCTCCCTCCTTTCTGTTTTCTCTCTTTCCAGTCCAGAATCCATCAGTAAGGGTTTGGACAGCAAGGAGCAGTGTGGCATGTCATAAAGGAGAGTGGAATGACTTTCCAGCCCAAAGCCCATGCCAATCCCCACCCTGACACTCTTCCCCTCGTTCAGCCATGACTGATGACTGGCTGAACTGCAGCTTCCACCAGACACATTAAACCAATTGTTTTAGTGGGATTTCTATTTCCAGTTACACTCCAAAACAGTCCATTATTTGCAGAACTGGGGTGACAAAGGGGGTCAAATGAACCTTTCCAGCATCCAGACGACGAAGCATTCACTTGATATATAAAGTTATCATTGCACTGCCTCACACACACACACACACTGTTCTCGGGCCCTTTTCTCCTCAGTAGCTCTGGTCAACACCAGACCTCTGTGCTCAGCCCCTGCCCTGGTTTTGGCACAGGGGGAGACTGATAATCCTCTCTGCTCCACACACACATGACCTGCTTGGCTCTGCATTGGACACCAGCTGCATCAAGCTGTGGTTTTGCCACCTACGTGATATAAAAGAGCAACCCTGTAGAGCAGAGGACTCTGATGGATCAGATTGAAATAGCAAACTAATGCTGGTCTATCCAGGCCACTAAGAATCAGAAATCAGATTAGGGAGAAGTCACTTACTGCACTGTCCTCCAAACAGGAATTATTCAGGGGATGTAATGGAAGTGGAAAGACTATCAGGAATGAAATGAAATGACCAAACAATGCTCAAACACAGGGTGAAGTCTCCATCCACTGAGGCACATTGAGCAAAGGGCACATTGCAGGCTGAGGACTGACAGCAGCAGCCTTTGCTTACCCCCAAACATGGCACTCCATTGTTCTCTTCAAGGGCGGACACTGGGCTGCATAAGGGTTCAGAAAATGTTAATTTTAAATAGCTGGGAACATAATAGTAAGGACCTTGCTATTCTGCACATCAAGATCACATTCCCACATGTTCAACCCAGGGCTAACATGACTCTGCTCCCAATCCTGCTGGCCAGGAGACTCCTCTCCCCATCTCAGAGGGGTGAGGATCACTCATGTCTCTCTGATGGAACAGAAACTGCCTTCCTGCAGAAGAGCTGTGCTTTGCCCTTGTATCAAATGATCAGAGAACCCAGATATTCACTGGCTGCGTGTTGTTCTGCCCCACCCGCCAGCACTGGGGCACCCAGGGAGCTGGGGTGTCACAAGGGCTGCCTCAGCAACCAGCCAGCCTGGGGCCAGCAGCCTCAGGTTGGAAAGCATCAGAAAAAACAGACCATGTCCCAAAGACAGCAGTGCTCACTGTAGATAAACAGCTGAACTCCAAAATAATCCAAAAAACAAATGAACCCTCAGAGCTCTCCTCCCTTTACCATCAGCTATGCTTCGTCTTAGTGTCCAGGACACCACAAAGCTGATGACTGGAGGGAATAAAACAGAGCTCTTGATCAAAATCCAATCCTATTATTTTCCAGCTTGTGGAACAGAGACAAAACAGCATTTAAGTGTCTGTCATTTACCAGTGACCTTTGAGCAGAAATGTCCTGACAGCTCTTGTTTGCATTTCCATCGCAATGAGCTGTTCCACGGCTCTGCTGCCCGAGTGGGGGAGCCCAGGGAGGGGTGAGCCCGTGGGGGTTTCACTTCTGCACCACCTGAAGCCTCAGGTGGTCTAAACGTCCTTTAACTGTCCTGTTAATGCTTTCAGAGTCACAATAGGCTAGCTGAGAAGACACAAATATTTCACAGGCTGAAATTCCATGGCTGTGTGCAAAGCAAAGAGGTCCAGGAGGTCCCTTTTGGTCTCACAGAGTTTAGAGCGTGACCTCGGCTGGATTAATCCCCCCCAGGTCCCAAAAACACCTTTGGAAAACAAAAAACCCTTCCCCAGTCATTAACACTGAATATTACCATTATTAAATGTAATCATCTGAAAACAGAAGGACCTGACAGAGCAGAGTAAAGGACTGCAAGTCCCCCAGATTTTACAGGTTCATTACAAAGCCATTTCTGACTGGCTGAAAATACTGAAATGAGATTTTTTTGAAAAGTTGTGAAATGTTGAAATAATACCGCTTGGTCCGAAAGTTGTTTGGGATTTAGGTACAACTGAACAGTAAAATCTTTTGTAGGACACTTCTGAATAGTATAAGATTCATCAAATATAACCCTAAAGAAATCCTTGGCCATTTTAGTTATTGTGTTAAAAAAAAAAAACAAAACTCACAAGAATTTCAATGTTAGATAAAGTGTCAGAATAAAAATGAGCCTCTGATTTTAAGCAATTTTAAGAGATTCTCCTGGAAGCAAATTTGAACCCCTGATCCTGTGCCACTTGGTACTGGTCTGAAATAGTTCTCCTTAACAATTTCATTTGTGAGGCTACAGTAACTCAAGACTTTGGGGGAAAAAAAAATTTGAGAAAAAAAAAAAAAGGGAAGAAGAATTGCACCAAACCTCACAGTGAGACTCAGAGATGTAGAAAGCCACAAGTGTTTACATCAACCTCACATGTCAAGGGTGCCCATCCATTCACACTGTGCCTGTGTGTGGCTGATCCTGGCCATGCTCTTGGACACGTGGCCAGTACCTCTGGTGGCCACCAGTCCTCGTGGCCATGTGGCTCCTGCAAGCCTGGGGACATCAGAGATTCCACACAAGCTCATACAGTGCCACAGCAGTCACAAAGCAGAACGGGAACCAGGGATGATTACTGGAAAAAAACATTTCCTTCTCACAAGGCCCATCTGTGAGGTCACTTCCCAGAAGAGATTTTCTGGGCAGTATCTTGGCCAGCTCTAGCAAGACAAATATCTCAGTCATTGCTACTAAAAGCCTGACTTCTGGAGAATCCAGTGCTTTCACTCCTGGAAAGAGCTAGGACATGTAAGCCATCCACAGCAGTATAGTGTGAATCCCCTCCTTTCCAAGCCCACTGGCCACTTGGAGATACAGCCAGCATCACAGAAACACCAACACTGCCTCTTTCTCTTCTCAAAGACCAAAGATACAGGGCAGACTGTCCCTGGGAAACCTGAGGGTCCAATCCCACCAGCTGCACCAGGTACACTCAGCTCTTTCTGGGGCTTCTGCTTCCAGCAGGAATGGCAACAGCAACACTCCTGCACAGACTGCACATCCTCCTCCTGATACAGCCTCTGAAGCCACAGCCCTTGTCCCTTCTCCTCACTCCATCTGCATAAGAAACTCTCAGAGCCTTCAGGCTTCCCTGGGGAACACAGTGGAAATGATGTTTCTGCTTCCAGTGCAGAACTTCCTGCTGAGCCAAGGTGTGTGCCAGGGATACTACAACTCCAGCGTCACCAAAGAGCAGCTGTGAAGACTGTCCCTGGACTACTTTTCCAAAGTCCTATAACTGGTATTTAACAGGGTATTTTCTACCTCTATCTCCCTTCCCTCTCCCCCATCTCTAAAGTGTTTTCCTCAAAATCCCAAGACATTTGCCCAGTATGTCACAGAATGAATTGTTTTCTGGTGGATGATGGGTCATTTTTCATCATATCCACTGTGGCAATGCAGGGCAGATGCCCAGAGCTCTGCTTACAGTTCAGACACACTAATCAGTGGGATCTGTGAAGAAACTTATGGTCTTTCAAAACACACACATGATTTCCACCAACAGATTATATTGCAACAGAACTCTGTGGTTTTGTTTCTTCATACTATGACACTGCTGGAATAAAAACATTTCATGACCTCAGGATAAAGGGGGGAGGATCCTACAAAAACTACAACAAACAAATGACACAACCCCTCCCCTAAGCTGTGGGATCCTCCTTCCCCTGTTCTTTTTTCCACTTTCAGTTTTGCACACGGATGTTCTCAGGCCTCTGGTGAGCTCAGGCATTGCAGTACCAGGCAAGCAGCTTGGTAAAGCCTCAGTTGCAGTCTAAATACTGATCCAGCTCTGAGTGAACATGAGGGCCACTGCCCAGATGGCCACTGACCCTGGTCATGAGCTGCTTTACACATGCTGAATTAAAAGAGACTGTCTCTGCTACCACAGGGTATCTACAAAGCCAGAAACAATCTTCCTGCTTCCTGACACCAGAAATGACAGAGGCATATTAAAATACTGTTTTCTGAGAGGGGACACTGCTTAGCAGAAGCTTCTCAGCAGAGCAGCTCTCTGGGGCTCTCCTCCAGGCTGTGATCACATTCTGCCAACACTGCTGAGAAGCCCTGAGCCAGTGCTGGAAGGTTACAGCACGTTTTATGCCTTGCTTGACTTTTGAGCAGCAGTGCACATGCCCACCTAGCTCCAGGTTTAACTCAGGAGTGCTGGCTCATGAGCCACAGCCCCAAAAACCTGCAGAGTTATAAACCTCCATATCTGCTCCTGGAAGTCCCCCAGCTATGGGTTTATAACATGGAATAGAACAGCATTCCAGTTTGGTTTTGTCTTCATAGGCAAAGACCAGACCCAGAGACAGAACAGAGGTGAGGAGTAAAAAAGGATGGCAGATCTGAGGGATGCACGTGTGCTGTCCTGGAGCTACTGACTCTTACCCATCCTATAGCACAGCACAGTGGCAAGGCAGTGTCACTTTGAAATTTTCAGATGGCATTTAAGCCACACTTTCACTGCAGGATAAACGGGATTTTGTGTTCCAAAAATATGTTAGTGAAACCTTTCTGCCAGTTCATCTCCTGTTCTCGAAGTAGGAAGATGTAGGCTGATTTCCTGACAACTGACACTGAAACAGACCAAGAAACCAACAGATTTCTCCTTCTGGTTCTACCTGTAGGGAAGGAATGTCTTTGCTGCCATCACAGTGTTTTCCAGTGCCACTATTTTAGAAACCAAACCATCTCACTCCTGTAGCCACTGCCACAGGTGAACAGCAAAAGAGGACAGAGAATAACTGATTGCTTCAGAATTCCTGCACATTTGAAAGTTCCTGAATCTCTCCTGGTGAGTTTCCCCAGGATTAGTGAGCCCTTGCTGGAAGCACATCTCCACCTGGACACTGGGACTAAATTGAACTGGCAGGAAAAGAAGGGAAGGGAACAAGTGCTTTGGGCACAGGGAGCATTGGAGACAGGAATGCGACTCAGCAGGCAGTTACGGTGGGTGCAGGAAAAAGCAGAGAGGGATGAGGAGAGAAAACACAGCCCTGAACACTCTTACTCACAAATACAATCCTTACTTGCCTGAGAAAATGATTCAATCTTGCAAACCATATGAGGATTAGAAGGAGCTTCCACGCTTTCCTTTACACAGAGGTATTTACATGTAGCATTATTCTCCATAATGCACTGAGACTTTCATGCATTTCCCCAAAAGATTCAGGACTATCAATAACTTAGGATTCAAAAGCACAAAAACAATCCACTTTGTCTTTCCTTTCTGTAGATGCCCAGTGCCCCGATCCTGGCAAATGACCTAGATTCCTTGAAGAAATTTAATCACTCACAGGGAGCTGATGCTGAAAAGATCACAATATTTGTTCTCTGATCCAGTCACAAAGACGTCATCGAGCTTACAGCACTCCAACTCCTCGTGAATAATCTGCACAGAAATATCATCCAGGAAGCTCTTTACAGAGAATGGGAATGTGCAAATACTGTGCTGAGGTTTTCAGCTCCATGGGCATGTGACACTGTTTTATGCTCAGTGTCCCAGCCAGAAATCTCATGTGGCATCTGGTCTCCAGAATTCTGTAATATGATAATTAAATGTCTGCCTACAAACAAGTGTTTGTATTAAAAGTGCTTTCCCATGGTATTTAACCATGCAGCAGGAATCTGAGGCAGGCACAGAGGCAGTAGCAGTTTTTCTTGGATCTAAGCAAGTCTCCTACCCCAAGAGAAATAGAATAGCATAGTCCTAGCAATAAAAATAATTAGTTCTATTACACTTATATGGGATATGTATCTTTTATTCCAAAGAATTCTCAAAGCTATTTACTACCTGAATATCTATCTCAGCATATGAAATTGCTGCTCCATCATGGGCCAATTGCAACCACAAAGTCTCATGGGGAGTTTGCAGAGTCTCTGGCTCTTCTTTGGGAAGGAATGCAATAGTTGGTACCAAAACCTCTGGAAGGAGGGTAAAAAAAAAAATAAATAAAATCCCATGCCATTAAATCCAGCCACTTCTGAAAGACAGCTGTGCACAGAAACTTAGGAGTCCAGGACAGATCATGAGAAAAAGTGCCCCAGGCAGCTGGAAGCACATGTTGAATTCAGGTGGCTGGGAAAGTACCTCCTCCCAGGCAGAACCCACATGAGAGACTTATCCAAGAAGTGACCCCACTGTCCTGGACACTCCAGCCAAAGGCTGGCACAGGAACCTACCTGCAATTTCTCATGATGTGGGTACTGAAAGGCCGGGATAAGCCTGACACCAGGAAGCAGTGGTACAGGGATTCTGGCTGCCAGCTGTGACCGTGTCCTCCCTCAGTCACTTCCATGGACCCTCTCACATGGGCTGACTGCTACTCTGGGCTAATACACCTTTTCCAAAGAGCAGAGCAGTGCAGAGGATCTGAATGGCTCCCAGCAATTCCCTGTCCTGGCTGACTGAGCTGATGTTGAGCCTGAGCTGAGCCAGACCAAAGATGTAGTCATGCTCACATAACCTCCCGTGTGAGCCAACAAACCATGAGAGACACGAGCACTGACTGTAACTCAAAGAATCAAGGCCCTCACTCTGAGCTATGGACACCAACTCCATCCCAGCCACTGAGCAGTGCCACTGATTTCTGCTGAAATCCTGCCAAGGTCAGACCAGTTCAGAAAAGTCCAGGTGTAATTTTGCCTGCTGAAGGCAGGACTGCATTTTAAGCGACAACAGATTTAATTAGTGCTATTTGAACATGATGAGTTAAATTAGGAAAGGGGGGAAATAAAAGCAGACAGAGCTCCAACAAGTATAAATATTCATCTCCCCACTGCGAGCTTAAAAAATGTGGGAGAGTTGAGGAAGAGAAGAGAAATTGCCAAAGGGAAATAATGTTTCTCCTAACAAGATGTCCTGGATCAAACCACAACACAAGATAATGCAGGGTTTGGGAAATAAAAACAGATAGAAAACGCCTGGAGTTAAGAACCCTGCTGCTTAAAAGCAGCCCTGAATTCCCATCACTGCAGGTTACACTGGCGTGGTTCTGCTTTGCTTTGTATTTAATGCTCTACATTTCACTCCTGCTCCCGTGGAAAGCCAAGTTTGGATGTGGGATTACGGCTCGGTGGCTCATGACCACATTAGCCATCTGCTCTCCTGCAGGTCTGAGCACAAGTCCAGGTTCTTTCTCAGCCAAGAGTGGCTGGCTAAAGCAGGTGACACTTGTGATTGGCGTGTCAGACCATCCCCACTGCCTGGCCTTCGCCGCAGAGCCGCGCTCCAGACCTGCGGGAAGGGAACTCCAGGCGAGCCCAGCCGCCAATGGCTCACCTGGCACAGCTCTGCCCGTGGCCAAGGCAGCCCTTGACAAGCCCAGGCATGGCTTGTGATGAATGGAGAACACATGCAACAAGTCTGGCCGCAGCCAAACAGCCTCAGCCGCCTGGAGGGGAGCCAGCAGATGCAGCACCACGCATTTTACGACACGCGGGGACAGGGAGCGTGGCCGTGCATCCACAGCAACAGGCTCAGCATCTCTTCTCCCTTATTTATGGCAGACCTGTTCTGCCCAAGGTTCGTGCTCCAAAGAGCTACATATCCACTGACATAAACCCCCAGTGATACCTGGAATTAGACTGAAACACATCCTAGTAATTTGCAACAGGGCAAGAACTTTTATCTGCTGTAAATCGGAGCAAAAGGGAATGAAGCAGTTCCAGGCAGATCTGCTTTGTAGAGGAAATGTCTTAAATGCCCAGAGGAGCACAGTATAAAAATGGAAACAGCCTGATATAAAACCTCTGACGTCAGAGGGACTGCTTCCTCCAGCCTCAGCCAGCTCTAATAAAAATCCACTGAGAAGTTCCAGAAGCAGCATTTACTTTGGACTTCAAAAGACTTATTCAGGCTCTGCTATAAAAAGAATTTTGAGAACTTATTTATGGGAGCTGGTGGTCGCCCTGGTGTGCTTCCCTGTGCCTCCTGCTGCTGCAGACAGACCCCCAGCCATGGATGGCTTCCCAGCCCGTGGTACCCAGCCATCGTCTGGGTGCTTGCTCTCAGTCCCCTGCTCATGGAGGGAAAAGCAGCAAAATAAATTAATAAAGTGCATTTCCTGGAAGCTGCAGTAATAATTTCTTCCCCTCAGAACTGCAGTAGGTAAATCCCCCATACAAGGGCTGTTTCTGTCTTATCACATCACCCTGCAGAGAGTCACTGTCCCCTTCCACGTGTCCTTTATGAATGCCCCCAGGCAGATTTAGTGACACAAAGGCTGTTACATCCCACAGCTCACCCTGTTAGTCACAATCCTGGTTGTTTTCCTCATCTTTACATCCCCAGTCCTTCTCTGAAAGACTCAGCTTGCTTACATCCAACCCAGGTCTGAACATTTTCCTCTCCACCTCAGGGAAGGACACCCACTGGGGGACAGATGAGCTATGTAATGGCCTCCTGACATTCTTGCAAGGCAATTTAAAGGGTGAAAAAGTAAATAAAGGCCTCGTGCCTGGGGATGTTTCTCTCTGTGGTGGTTTGCTCTGCCTGGCTGACTGCAGGCTCAGTACCGGGGAGGAGCTCCCTGCAGAGCACACGTGTGCACACACCCAGCCTGCACCGTGCCCACAGTCCTCCACAAGAAACCAGGCCAACTTCCAGAGTATTTATAGATCTTGAAGAAGAGCCAGAACCCTCTCTCCAAGAGGATGCACAATTTAACATTGTGCAAAGTCATTAAGCCTCACAACGCCGACTGCACACAGCCCTGATCTGGTAATGGGGATGGCAGCTCCTCACCAGACCTCATTAGATTAGTTCACATAATTGCAGGCACCCTAAAATACCTGTGAAATCCCACTGATACCAAACACAGAACAAAACAACTGCTGGCAATGACAGAGGCATAAATGTACTTTTAAGGATTAGCACAGGCCTCTGCTGATGGCAAAGAATCCAGCAGCAGAGACATGAATTTACATTTTCATCACACAACAAGTTCTCTGCTCCCCCTTTATCAGAAGAGAATATTTTACAGTTTTTCATTTGAAATTTAACTCCATTTTGAAGGAGTTCCAGCCCTCTGACACATGCTGTCCCACATACAGAAGGCCTTTGCAGACAGCCCCAGCAGTTCATGGGGATGAGGCTGATGGTCTAAATTAGAACAGTTCTCTTTTACCCTTGGACATTCTTTAGCCTGTCTGATGGAGGAGATTAAGGAAGTAAAAGTTCACAAACGGATGATTTACCAAGGGATTGCCACAGGTTAGCTTTTATTTAAAGCTTTCTCAAGCATCTTATCTTGCTGGGCTTTAAAGCTGAACAGTCACCTTGGCACCCACCTCTGTTTCCTAAAGTGTGGTTATAGAAATGGCTGGGGAGGCCACTTGAGCTACCAGGACACTGACAGCCTGTGACACTAAGGAGGGCAGATAATCAGCAGGCACTGAGGCAGCCATCACAACCAGGCTGAAATGTCAGGTCTGTGCACTGCAGTCCGGCTTCCAAGAGGCACAGGCACCGGATCCAGCAAATTCCCAATTTTCAGCTACTCAAAAGTGGCTTTTTCAGTCTCTAGACTGAAACATAACCTTGAAATATCTCCTTGGCTCTGCCAAGAGCTTGAGTTAGAAGCTTCACATCCTGAATTCCTTTAAGCCCCTTCTCAGCAGCGCTGCATCCTGTCCCATGGGACTGTGTGCAGCACCACAGAGAATCTTTAAAATTTGACCAAGGATGTCTGTGCCCACTATTTGCACTTTCTTTCCCCACTCCATTTCCATGCATGTGTTTCAGAAGTTTCTGGATGAAGAGTATTATTTCAGTTCCAAGGATTATTACTGCTGGTTAGGTTAGATAGTATCACTGAACTCACTGAAGATCTACCAGAGAAAATTCTCACCTGAAATCACCCACCTGGGCTTCTGAGCAAAGCCACTAATTCAGCCAGAGCACGGGCATTTAACTCCAGGCCCTCTATTGCATCCTAAAGGCTTAAGGGACTGACAAAAAGCCATGCCAAAACCTGCCAGCAGGAGAAGGGAACAACTCCTAAGCAGACCACGTTAGCTCTGTAAGAAATGTTATTTGTTCTTTCCCTTAACATCTTCACTGCAGTCTTAGCAGACTACATTTCATCACTGCCCGCTACAGCTTTAACAAAAACAAGTTGTTTTAATTAAAAAGTGGCTACAAAGCCTGAAACCCTAAGTGATGGACAGACAGACAGACAGACATTCTGACTGAAGGCTCCTCAGTTTCATTGCTGTGCCACTCTGTAGCAAAGATCTGTCTCCTGAGTGGCAAGAAGCGAGATCCATTTGATGTCTGTGGTTATCTGCCACTCAGATTCAAGTCATTCCAAATGATCCCCAGTGCCACACTCCAGGGCTCTTTCCCTGCCACGAGGGGCTGTGTGCATCCCATCTCCAGACATTTACAGTGTGTAACTGGAGCTGTCTGGTAATGCTCTACATATGGGCTTGAAAGAACATTATTGACAGCATATTGCTTAAACTGGGTGAGCAGCTACTTCTCAACCTGCTTTCAACCTCATAATTCAGCAGTGTCCAAATTAATTTTATGATAATCTCATGCATCAATAAATTCAACTCACAGGTGGCTGACAGAACCCAAGATTTTGAAAATTATGTGCATTCCTCTTCAGGGAACAGACACGGGCAGAAGCAAAGGCTTGATTGCAGGCTGTGTATTTTTAGACACGTTAATTAAATCTGCCACATCATTTTAGATAGATGGCTCTGCAACTTTAATCCCAAGGTGCTGCCTTTCAGAGGGATTCCTGCGGGAGTCAATTATATTTTGTTTGCACAGTGTTAACAGGTGGAACCTGCAACTCTAAACTCTGGGCATGGAAATGAAAATCCAAAGAGCAAATTCTATTCACTTTGCTAAAACAATTGTAATTGCAAGCAAACATCCACAAGCCTCCTTGGGATAAATTTCCTTTCCCAAACTCTTCAGAAATATGGTTTTCCCATCTATCCAACAGCCTGGCACAAAGAAAACTAGGATTGGCTCCCCATTTTCTCCCCTAACCTTACTGCTTTTTGTTTCTTATAGAATCATAGACTGGTTTGGGTTGGGAGGGACCTTACAGACCATCTTGTTCCACCCCCCTGACATGGGCAGGAACACCTTCCACTGTTCCAGGGTGCTCCAAGCCCTGTCCAACCTGGCCTTGGGCACTTCCAGGGATGGGGCAGCCCCAGCTTCTCCAGGCAATCTCTCTGCCAACATTCAAGCCTTCCCTCAGAGCCCTGGGCAACTGCTGAATTATCTCAGTCAGCAAATTCCAGTGAGGCTGAGGAACCTTTAAAATAGAGATGGAGATCTCAGGCATGATATTTTTCACACATCAGTGAAGCTCTGCATACAGTAAGCTGGAATATATAGGCCTGGCAGCAAAAACTGCCATTGAAAGAGATATCTGTCCATTTGTTGGGATTTTTGTCTTCTCCCTCCACAGAGGTCCACCAAAGGCCACAGTGTCCCTCATCACCTCCCCAGGTACCACACAGCCCTTTTGTGGATATTGCATTACAAAGTTTCCACGTTGCTTTCCCACTGCCACAGAAAGACAGGTGACAGAATGTAGGTGACAGGATCACTTCCCAGAGACGCCTCTTGCTCTCCAGAGCTCTCTTTTTACCATCCAAAGGTTTTTAGCATATCAGGTCTATCAGAAAGCTGGCCAGGGGTCACCCTTATCAGCAAGTTATCTGGGCTGATTTATAAATTATGACAAACAACCCTTTCAGACCCAGAGTCCAAATACCCCAAGAGGCTGTTTGAGGAAGGGAAAGGAGATTTGGAGCACAGGTGTCATTATCTTATCAGCTCTGTTGTAATTCTGCTAAGCTTCCTTTCTTAGGGTTTATTTTACCAAGGTTTCTCCATACTTAGACCTCAGTTCTGCATCATTTTGGTTGCACATCAAAGGGTGAGTCAAAAGCTTCATGGGGAAGGGAGGTGCATACGTGCAAAAACAAATGTCAAGTCCTCTGTACTTCATTGACTTTGGGATCTGAGTGGCATGAAAAAGCAGAACAAAGCCATGGGAGTAAAGCATCCAGCCAGATCACATCTGTCTTCACACTCAGATTCCCACAGAGGTACCTGAAAACCCCAGGAAAAATGTCATTTCAATCTAAATCTTAGAAAGAAGAATGAGAATGAAACTGCAAGTCTGTTTCACTTGTAGTATGATTCCAGGCAACTTCCTGGCTCTCATTTATTATCAACACTGAAGAGTGAGGCCCACACCACTGAGGTTCACTCCACTGAATGGATTTTTATTCCCATTTCACACAGCACCTGAAGCTGGGTTTGATTCATTAGAGACAGGAGACCTGGCTTAGATTTTAGGACTGAGCCACATCTCTGTTCTGCACCTTAAGTGAAACAGGAATATCGTCTGGAAGAAGCTCCTTTGAATTGCTTTCTCTGTCTCTGGTGGAAGGGCACTCACTCTACTGACAGATGGAGCTTATTTAATTTAATAATGGCTGATTTTAATCAGACTTAGAGTTCATAGCAATTAGCAATTAAGTCCTCAGTTTCTGCAGAGGTCGTCAGTGGTGTCTCTCACAGACAGCTGGGTGAGACGTGGGGGGTGCAGGGAGGTGGCAGCCAACCCAGGCTGGCCTGTGTGCCTGGATCGGGGAGCACCACATGCTCCCTGCACCCTGTTTGAGGACAGCGAGCCTCAGAAATGGTCAATTCAGTGAAAAGTGCTGCCCTCACCCAAAAACATCCTGCACTGGGGTGGTTTCCTGAGCACACACTCCTGACAACCCACACAGGAAACTGATGCCGAGAATCTCTGCAGTGAAAATGCAACTTTGCAAGTGCTTGTGAGCTTTAGCTGTTTGTGTGTTTATACACAGCATCCTGCACCCAGGTTTGTGCTGCAGAGTCAATGGACACCTGAGGCCACACTTAACCTGCTCAGTGTGCCACAGACAGCACAGCTAGACACAGAATCAAGAAAAGGAAGCGTGAGAGTCACACTTCTGCACCGAAAAATCCCAGCAGGCTTTGTGGAACTGCTAAAAAAAAACAAAACCTAACACAAGCTACAGGTGTTTTCAGAAGCTGATCAACTCAAACCCAGAGGTCAATTTCTTAGATGTCTTAGCAGCAGTGGCAAAGTGACCTGCCTAAATCATCACATCAGTTGTTGTCCTGCCTGGCCCCCTGACGCTCACTTCTCTCTGGTTTGAATAGCTTCCCAATACTTCTGCTGTTACAGTCAATGAAAAAAAAAACCCACCAAAATTCAAGACCAAGGAGGCAGCTTCTGAAATAACAAATGACAGAAATTACTGTCCCAAAGAGAATATGACAAAAAACAACAGTGAGGACTGTACATACCATAAATTTTCTCCCTGTTTTCCCACTACAGCAATAATATTAAGATTAATGTCCACAAATCTGAGTATTTCAAATGCCTGAGGGTGAGGGGAGTAGTAAAGCTGACCTGTATGTTTGCCAAGTCTTTGATTCCTGCATTATGCTTCCAACAGCTTATGAAAGATGTAATACAAAGCTCTACATGGCAAACTGCATTCTATTTTTCCAGCATTCAGCACAATTCAAAGCATAGAAACAAAGTGCAAGGTGGCATTTTCCCCTAAAACAACAGCAAAAGGAAATCTTATTTCTGCTGCCTTGCTCCCCTTCTGGGAAGACAAGGAGGTGCTGTTGTCCCATTAAGCCGCCTGTCCACCTTTTCAGATAAGGCCAGCTCCCCTCTTGAATTTGCATGTGAAAATTACCCTGCTCAGCTCTGGGAATGATGCTCGTAGGTGTAAAGAGAGGAGCTTTGCTGCTTTGAAGTTTGCAAGGCAGCGAGGATGAAGGCGGGAATTAACTCAATACCTATTACAGCTCCTGCTCTCCTCCACGTCAGACTTTTGAACGTGGCACGGAAACACACTGAACAGCCAGGTTACACTTCTTTTTGCCATCCAGAGCCCTCAAAGAGAGGAGACGAAAGCTCTGTTTGTTCCTGGAGCCCAGCCTTTCCTCTGAGCTGTCTGTTACTGACTCAGGCTTGTGTTGGAAGAACACATCTTCAGAGAAGTGCCAACATCAAACACACCAGAGATTTTACAGGTACACACATTGAGGCCTCTT
Source organism: Anomalospiza imberbis (assembly GCF_031753505.1). NCBI lineage: Eukaryota > Metazoa > Chordata > Aves > Passeriformes > Viduidae > Anomalospiza > Anomalospiza imberbis. The sequence goes on along the minus strand of NC_089693.1, from coordinate 4,074,781 downwards.
CTGAAGTGCTGTTTCCCAAAGAAAGCACGACCAGGGAAAGCACTGGAATATTTTAATAGTAAGAGGGGCACTCACATTCTTCTCTGGGCTGCTGTAAAATACGGGCTAACCTTTCTCTTTTTAATTTTCTGTTGCTAATGGCTTCTTAATTACCATCACAAAATTGTAACTTGGATCCTCCACCAGGAAATCACTTAAGCATGCACTTAACTCCTTCATTTAAACAAGCAAGCAAACAAAAAAGCTTTGCTTCACACCATTACTGAAATAGCTAGTTATGCCCTTCCCCAAAGAGAGGATCCAGTGCCAAAACCAGCCCTGAAATCCACCACCTCTGGAGCCAAAGGCACCAGTTAAAAGCTCTGGGCAGCAGAGAGGAGAGGGAAGCACATCCCCAGGCTGTGGGTTGCATTCACTCTCATGGTGGGCAGCTGTCAGGTGGACCTTGTTGGTCCCCCAGCCCAACCCACTCTCTTCTGCAGGACTCAGAAACTTAATATATAGAGCCCTGGCCAGGATGCACCTCACTTTCTGAACTTGCTGTCCTATTTTCTTGAGGACCTCTTCATTGCTCCAGAATGGATATCAGTCTTCTGGTGCTCTCTCTACTTGATAAATGCCACTCAGATAAGGCCATCTAAAAAATAGCTCAGAAAGGCTTTGGCATTTTTCTCTCCCAGACCCTGAGTGCTCAGTGCACTTTCAGCTGTAACTTATACACACACAAACAATTATGTCTCAAGCAGATGAGAAAATGAAACCATACAGAAGGAAAACAAAATTATTCCTCAGTATTTTAATAATGATCAAAGGAAAACGTGCTGAAACACTGCCCAAAATCAGGAATTATCTGCCAGAAACTGACCACTTGCTGCCTTCTACTTTGCTCAGTGTTTGCTCTAACCCATCCCAAGGTCCTCTCTGAAGGCTCTTTGGGAATATCATTCCTGGAGGATTAGATGGCTTCTTGCTGGCAGCCCATCCTTCTTGGCCATTATTTGCTTATTTGTTCTCATGTTTATCTTTGATGTGCTCCTGACAGCAGCTAGAGTCAGGCCCTAATGTTGATGAGCTGAAGGAGATGAGCTCTTTTGATCTTCCCATGCAGGCTTAGCAATTGCTGCCAGATAAGGACTTTGAAGGTCGCAGCAGGATGGATGTGAAGCCTGTGCCTCACCCAGATGTGTGTCTCTTACAGCCCCCAGCTACACCAGCAGGATATTTGGGTCATGCGTTTGTGGAGACTTATGACCACTCACCCTCTGAGTCCTGGCTGTTATCTAAGTTAGTGATCACCTATCAGCAGCAATCTTTAACCAGGGTGTGGAAATAGGAGGTTAAACTGAACCAAGGGCAGATAACAGAACGGGACCATGGTAAATTCACAAAGAAAGCGATTTAAATAGTCAGGCTGAGCATCCAGCTTAAAATCCACACTGACACCTACTGAAACACTGACAGCAGACAGCCTTTTCCCTTTGCTAGCAGAATGGCACATGTTCGGAGAGCTCTCAAGGCCGAAATTCACTTCTTCAGATTGGCTAATTTGAGTTGGCCCGTTAAGTATTCCTGAAACAGTCTTAGATAGTCAATTGTAATCTAGAAATGTTCTGAAGAACATTTCCAGCAGGAATCCTTGAAATAAACTGCAGTAAAAAGAGAAAATGGTAGTCCATAATAGAACCACTCCATCCAATATAATAGAAAATAAAGCATAATCAGTGATGTGAAGAGTGACACACTGTACTAAGCACCACGCATTACTCATTCTCTTCAAGTGATCAAAATTGCCAGGATTCTCTCATGGCTAGAGACCAAACAACCCCATAAAGAAACTGCTGAATATCAAGAGGGAGATTTTTCTCTACCAAGAAAAACACCTTGGCGGCATTAGAGTCTTGCAGCCTGAATCTTAAAGGCTGCAGACAATATTCAAAGGAACAATTTTCCATTCGATGATGGCCACGAGTGAGTCCCATTACACCTCTGAAGCAGCTTCCCAGCCTCCAGGCCTCGCCAGAGGAGCATTTCTGGAACATAAGAGAATGAGGAACATTAAGCTCAGAGTGAGAGTAAATCTACCTGATGTATGGTTAAACTTGTCAAGCCTTTGTGACGAATCCCCGGTACCTGACCCCAGCGCGCGTCGCCGTTGTCAGAGAGCAGCTCTGGTGGCAGAGTTTGCTCTCCCTGCCTTTAGAACAGTGCACATGTAAATCTTGTTAGTGAACTAAGCATAACTAATGCTTTGTGTAAGCACTTGGGTGTATGATTTGAGTATTTAGGAATTCAGCCTCCCGAAACAAACTGGCTTTCACGTGAACCCGTTGTAGCTACTTAGTCAAGCCAGCAGTGGCTGAGCAAAGTTGGGATGTCAGGTTTTAAAGGAGAATTCCCCTGATGTCATGAAGTGATCCTGAGTAAGAAAATACAAAAAGAGATCTCATTATTTCTAAATGCTTCACACTCCAAGCTCTAAAGGCTTGCAGTTGTTGTCCCAAACAATCAGACCCTGATGTGTTCACCTGTGAGGAAGCATGCAGAGGGCTGGTGTTCCCAGGAAGCTGTTTAAAGCTGGGTGTGAAAGAGGCAGCAGGGGAAAATCCCCCTCTTCTTCCTCCTCCTCCTCCTGAGAACAAATGAAACATCTAATTGAGAGAGCATCCCGGAGCAACTGGGTCCCTTCAGTGTTGAGCAAGAGCTTATTCCAACATCAAAGTGACTGTGTATGAGCCAGCCTTTGGTGTTCCTGTTCCTTAAAGAACTGTAAGCAGAAAGCAACAGGGGATATAAGAAAGTCTACAGAACCTCTGATATAAGCTGTGAGAATCTTCAGGATTTACTGTCAGAGATAACTTAGGGCCTGATTTTCCCACTATATGGATGCCTTGAGGAGCTTAAGCCATCAGCACAGCTCCACAGTTTCTTCACAGTAGAATAAATATTTCCTCAGCACATGTGAAAACTTGCACTGGAAAGACTTTGTTATGTTGTTAGAGCAAAGCTTGAAAGGCTTAAAGGTCCTGCCAAAACTGAGGAGAACAGACAGATTTTCAAGCCAAGTATGAATTTCTCCCAGAGCTTTGGTAACAGTGGCAGCAAAGACACAAGGGTTATTGATGTGTTAGAAACCACAGACCTGCCTGAGAATGGTCACAGAGGAATTAAGCATTTCTCTCCCTCATAAAGGTAAAGAGATAATAGCCTAGTTGAAGATGATGAGATCAATCTGCCCAGTGCAGGCAGCATGGGCCGAAAACAGGAGGAGCTGGAGACTTGTTACTAACTTAGCAGACACCTGAAAATACAGCACAGCAGAGAGGAAACAGCCCAGGAATCCCGTGCTCAGAGATGGGGCAGGGTTTGTTTAGACTTGAGAAAAAGAGGCTCAGCGAAGACCTTATCACCCTCTACAACTCCTTGAAAGAAGATTGTAGCCAGATGGGGATTGGCCTCTTCTCCCAGGTAAAGAGGGATGGAAGAAGAATTGGCCTCAAGTTGTGCCAGGAAAGGTTTAGATTGCATATTAGGAAAAATTTTGTCACCAAAAGAGTTGTCAAGCATTGGAACAGACTGCCCAAGGCAGTGTTGGAGTGACCACCCCTGGGGGGATTTGAAAGGTGTATCTAAGTCACCTGTGTGAATTACCCCAAACCTGAGCATCTCACAGTCTGCAATGCATGAACTGTCAAATATTCCTGTAAGGTAGGGAAAGGATGGTTTGCCAACAAGAAAAGGAGGCACAGAAATGATCTTTGCAAGGCTTTCATCAAAATCAAAATTTAGCAATGCAAGTCTGCCAAAAGACAGGGAGAAGCAAAATTCTGATAGTTCCCTCAGCTAGTCCTCAAACAAGGGACTGTTATTGCTCCCATCTGGAAAATAAGATGGACTATTTATGCAGAGTTGCATTTATTTGTTGTGAGGCCACAAGCTGACAACAAAACAAAGATTAAAAAACCCAAAGCTGCTCCTCTGCTTCTCTTCCACCCCACTCAGCACCACGGAGTCCCCTGCTCTTCCCACGCTGTGACACCTGACAGGCTCAGAACCCCTCTTTGTGATTTAGCTCAAGGAGGGGATGCTCATGTTTTACATCAGGCTGCTGAAATTAATCCCTTCTTTCTCATCCTCCTAATGCACTCCAGGGCTCTCGGATCGATGGGCTCCTCCCCGGCTGGGAGCAGGAACATGTTCCCAGTTCCGCTTGGCTGTGTCCCGCTCTGCAGAGAAACAGGACTCTGTCACCCTCTTGTCATGGTAAGAGAATAACATAATTTAATCTTCCCAGGCAGTTTAAATGAAGCTGCTCTACCCTGAAATAGATACATGGGTGTACAACATGCAAAAGGCAGATCTTTCAATAAACACGTTACCCATGTCTGTCACACGCGGGGGTACTGGAGATGGCCAGGGTTGTGTTCCCCCAGCACAGAAAGCTGCCACCACATAGGAAAGGGACCAAAATGCTGCTTGTGCCACTTTGGGAGATCAGGCTGATCTGCAGATTTCCATTTCAAAGCCTTTCCTCTGGCAGAGGCCACCAAACACGACTCCCCAGTCACTTCCTCACAGAGGACAGATTATTCCCTTTCTCTCCATGCCCTCAATAAGATATTTTCCACCCTCCAACTTCCTCCTGTACATAATGCCAGCCATCTCAAACTCTTTCCAATGGAGTACTTCCACTTATTTAAACACAGGAGAAATTTTCTGGGTCTGCTCTCATCACATGACAACTCCTCATCCTAATCCTGTCTGATCATCCCTTTCCCTGTCCCACTTTGCTGCTTTGCTGTGCTGGGAACTGGGAGCAAGAATGCTCCCATGCATTTCTAGTAGAGAAATAAAATGCATAAAATATTAGTTCACAAGGATCTGGAGTTCAGAAGGATTTGATTCGTACATGACTTCACACAGATAAAATAAACTGAGCAATCCACCTTTTGCTACCCTGCACCTGTTATGCAAACTTAATTTCTGTAATTAAAAATACCCACACCTATCACAGAGAAAACAGCTGATGTGTAGAGCCCCTGGCCTGTTCCCCATGCCAGACAGTGGGCTGAGGTTCCCAGTGGGAAAGCAGGATTTTGCAGAGCTAGTGAGCCCTGACCATCCCTTGCAAGGACATACTTGCCACCAGTCTGGGGGCTTTCTAAAGATATCATTCAAATGCCATCAAAAAACTGTTACTGCAATTTCCTTCCACTTCAGCTTATAGCCAGAAAACACACTTGTCCTCTCCTGAGGAAGAAACAGAGCTGCAATCAGTTTGAAAAACTCTACATATTTCTGAGTGGAAAAGTGTTATCCCCCTTTCAACAAATACCTGTTTTCCACTACTCTAACATACACTTGTTGACAACGCTTAGATTTGGAAACAAACTCCCCTTGCCACCTGAGAGATGTAGTTTGTGAATTTGGTTACAACAGGCCAACAAATGGTGGGTTTTCAATACCAGAGAGACCCTTGGAGCAATCAGTGGCTTGTAAGAGAGTGTTTCTACCTGGTGCTTAGTGGTTTGGGGGCTTTTATACATTTGTAAGTGATTTTTGCAATTGTGGTCTTGTGGGACAAATAACACTGCTGGAACCAAGCAGCATGACTAAGTGCAACACAAACTTCTTTGCAAGTCTCTTCTGGCACAGCTGAAAATTCACCTCCAACAAGGCAGCTGTTACACAGAGCCCTTGGGCAGCTCTGGAATGAAGGCCAGGCACAGGCTCAGCTGCAAGAGCTGAAGTATGAGAGTAAATAATCTCTCTGGGGATTAAAACAGATTGCTAACTGCAGAGAGCCTCCCAGGCAGTTTTAGGGACAAGTGACCAGGGCAATTGCCCCGAGCTGTAGCCAATGAGACAGTGTGACAAAGTGCTGGTCACTCAGCGGTGCTACCTGCCTTCCCCACAGCTCAGCATCCATTCAAGCCTACAGGCAACTCCACCTAATTAAAACCCATTTTATTCTAATGGATGTGTCCTGATCATGGGCAGAACAAAACCCCCACCCAGGAGTAACAAAAGTCCCTAGTAGAAAAGTGACACTTGCACTGCTTCTCTCCCTTGTGGAGTTCAAGCACTGAAGCCCACAGCTGACCATTAGAGCATTTACTTTGGCATCCTGTATATCATCACCTCCTAAAAAATCTTGCAAATCTTGTATGGGAGCCAAAGCCTATACGTGGGAAAGCTCCTCTGCAAGAGCAGCCCCGAATATTACAAGTCCCATTCACACTGCTGACATTCGTCAGGCTCAGAAGTGATTCATGGAGGTGGTTGTGGAGAGAGAAGGGTCTGCTGAAGTGGGTCCTGATCTCACTCTTTTGAAGAATGAACAGTGACAGAAACACTAAATAAACAGCTTAGCAAGTGGCTTAGGTTCTGCCCTGCAAAGCCTGGGAGTTGCAGGTGTGGAGCACATCAAGCCCTGGGACACACAGTCCCAAATGGAGGTTGCAGAAACCTGAGCACACATCTCTGCCCACACGGTGAGAGACAGCTGGGGGGAAAGAAAAGCAAAGAACAAAAAAAAAAGTGCTGCTTTGGAGCTGCTTTGGGGGTTGCAAGAGGTTGGAGCAAAAATGTTTGTGGTGGGCGATTCACAACCTCAGTGGCTCGAGCACGGCCCTGTGGGCTGCTATTGCAGGAGCCGTGCAATAGTCATGGCCATGTTCAAACATGCTTTCTGCTCAATTATCAGAGTGTTTACAAGCAACAGAGCAGGCACAGTGCAGGAATTCAAGTTAAGGGGTTGGTCAGCCAGCCCAGTGCTGAAGAGATGGTCGTGGAGTCAAGGATGAATGAACTGCAGCAGCTCTGTGCTTCTCCATCCATCAGTGGATGGCCTCAGCTGCTGAGCTGTGGGCTCTCAGCCTGCCCTGGTCACACAGAGAGCTCTGTTAGTAGCAAATGCTGTTCCAGCTCCAGAGCATGATGAGGACAGTCAGCTCCCAACACAGAAGATGCTTCCTGACTTCCTGGTATTCATTAAATTGTCACCCAAAGCAATTGGTCAGAAATTTTCAGGCAGCACACCATGTCAGTGGAAGATCCTCCTCGGCTGAAATTTCCTGTAAACTTCCAACACATCACAGTGGGTCCATGGGCATGGATTTCAACAGCACTGCTGTATGGGAATCCTGTTCTCCTCAGGCTTTGCTAACAAAGCTGAGCTTCCAAGACCTCTGTGGAAAGGCTGAAAAAGCAGGAGCACACAGGAGCTGAGAGCCTCCAGGAGTGGCCATGGTGCAGCCATGTGGCACAGACCATCCCTGGGCATCCCATTGCCTTTTATCTCAGACATATTTTGTTCCAGAAGTTCTGGTTGTTTTTCCCTCAATCCCAACATTTTTGTGTTTCAGACATTTCTAAACTTTTGGCTTCACTTTGTGATAAAAATGACCTTTCAGAAGAAGCAGGTGAATGTATCACCAAGAAAAACATTTCAAAGACTCTGACATTTTTCATGGCAGGACATCTGTAAGGTTTCCATTGGACTTAGGGGCAAGCATTGATGCTGAACTTCTCAAAGGAGAAGGAATTCTATATTTCACACAGTAGAAGGCAGAGGACTCAACCCCAAAAGAATTTGTAGGCATTAAAGAAAAAAAAGTAAACAGAGCTAAAGATTGATAGAGCTGATGAGAAGTTGATTTTCAGAAGGAAAAATATTTCCAATTCTCTAGCCTCATCCTGCTGACATACAAGAAGCTGTATTAATTCTCAAAAAATTAAGAAAAGAATGAGGTACCTTTTATATGAAAAAGCCTGTAACTACAATAGATAGTGACCATGAATATAAATGGGAACATATACAAAATCAGGCCAGGCAAATTAGCCAGTGTTAAAAGCCTGGATATAGCCTGCACATGCCAAATATGACTCTGGAGAATCCTGTAATTGCTTTAAGGACAGGCTTAAGATACTGTAAGTGAAAGCCATCGAATATGCCAGCAAAGTACAAGCAGGCAGCTGCAGGAATATGATCATGGAGAAAATGTTTCTTTCCATCTCCATCTAGTGGGTCTGACGAGCCATTGCTTTATCCACGATGCTCTTACAGCACCACACGAGATTTAGCCTCCTTATGTAACAAGCCTTTTGCTCCCCTAATTCTTTCCCCATGGCTTTCTGCTGTTCCCCTAGCAACATCTCTCTCCCTGTCTCTCTTTTCATCACAAAAGAGTGATTCTCTAAGTTTCTCCATCTTGCTTAATAGAATTCATTGCACATTTAGGACCATTTTACAGTGAGATTTACAGCAATGTCACCAATAGAGAAAATTGTTGTAAAATAATGGTGGACAGCATTATAAAGTAGCAATAAAATCAGCAATAGTGCACAGCTGTGTATTTATGTCTGCCACCTGTTCACTTCACTTTCCTTTTTTAAGCCACCTCTAATCAGATCAACCAGTTCAGCAAAGGAATGATCTGGTAATGTTGCACTGGAAAGCAGAGGTCCAAATTTCACACAGACGGGCACAAAGAGAGAGCATTCATTGTGCCCACGTGTGCAGGCACAGACACAGAGATCATCATCACCCACATTACTCAGGAGCCACGTACCAAATAACCACCTCTACATGCAATATATGCACAAAAACATACATCCCCACAGAGACATGCACTGTAAACGTATCTGAGCACACACTGTATGCACATCTATCCATCTGGATTGGCATTCAGAGTCCTAATCCCCAGTTCCCAGACTGCAACCTGTAGATCTCATGTGGGACAAGTATTTCTTGGCTGTGTTCTACAGAAAGCTGGCTGGTCGTTGGGATAATCCCACAGTGTAAGAAGGAAAAAGAAGATGTCAGCTCAATATCCAAGCCCTAAATCATCAGCCAGTGACAGGGGGCTCAGCACATCCCCACCACTGAATGATAACCAGTGGCCAAAGGAGCTCCAGCCCAGCAGCCCTTGTGCTGGCTGCCAATGGCTGGTGAATGTGCAAACAGTAAAGCTGAAAGAGATTATTTTGTCCTTTAGTCCAATTTGGACCATCCAAGATGGGCTGCACTTAGTATTTCAGCTCCAAATATGTCTTCTGCTTAGTGCTTAAGGGCTTGCCAAGAATATCCTTCTCCTTGAGCAAATGAGAGGAGACTGAGACAGCCACTACTTGCAGAGAGCAGATTTTGTACAATTTGCTTTCCACCTCTGGCAAACATTTCTACATGCAACACTCCAGAATAATTGTGGTGGGATCTGTGAACAGCCTGGTGCATTTAGATATCCCAATTTGCTTTATGGATCATTTTGTGATGAACAAGGGCAGAACAGCCACCTTGGGTAACATCCAACCAACAGTGATAAAAGGCAGCCCTGCGTGCTGCCACCTAGGAGGGATGTGTGAAAGGGTCTGTCAAAAAACATTTGGATAAACTATCAATAACCCTTCTTGTGCAGCCCACAAAACTCTCTGGAATGGAAAGTGCATGGGCTGAATTTTAAATTCAGTCCTCTCCTGACAGAGCCAGTGCTGTGGCAAGGCACTGATGGTGGCACCTGGGGCAGTTTTGTTTGGGCTCTGCCTGTAAGAGATGCTGTCTGGTGAACACTCAGCTTTAATGATCACCTCAGAATTGGGAGGCATTTCTCACTGCAGTGTGTTACTGCAGCAGGTCCCCTCAGGGAAGGGAATGGGAGAGCACTGTGCCTGGATTGCAGTTCTTCTGAACTTCATTTAGAATCCCAACATTTTGGTTTCCTTCTAAATATTTGGTATATTTTCATTTTTATCAGAAAACTCCAGATTGTTCAAGTTTAGCAAAACCTAACCTCTTCCAGCCAAGAGGCACAGAACAATTCTTAGTGAAACAAAAATTATATCATCATACAGCAGAACACTGCATGAAAGAGCTGCTTGAAGCCATATTATCCCTGATTTTATTCATTGCTGACTCACTCACAGAGTGAGAATTAGCAAACACTTTCCTTTCTCTGCTCCTCAATTCTCCCACCCCTGCCCTAGGCATAATGAAGTTTTCTCTAACTAGGAAACTTCAAGGCTAAGTACATTAAGAGTGGTAAAACATTCTTCCCTCAGCAGCTAGATGAAAAGGATATAGAAATTAAAACAATGTATACAAGATTATTACAATGGGGATGATAATAATCCCCTTGTGGAAGTGCTGAAAAGCCACTGGATAAAGTAATTCAGTGATGACCCTAAAGCTATAACGAGCTTCTCATCTCACACAGCTTCTGCAAGGAATATAACGTGATGGGGGAAAAAGGAATGTCAGGCTTTTGTGGACTAAAGCCTGAGGGCAAATCTTTCCTTATCACAAGTTCTGCAGGTCAAAATGGGATCGAGAATCTTCGTCACTCGCAAGCGAATAATTACCCCAAAGGTGAAAGACAAGTAACTGAGGACCCATCCAAATTACACAGAGCTAGGGCAGCACAAAGCAAGAGATTTCTAATGTGGTGGTCTTTCTCATGGTTATTTGTCACAAGTGTTCCTTTATCTGATGGTTTCTGAGGAAAAGAGAAGGATCGATTCTGGCAAAGAAATCTCTACCCTGCAGTTGAATTTTCAAAGCTATGATAGATCATATGGACATTGTACAGAAATGAAAAGGAGGTCAGGAAACACATGCAGCCAAGCAGTTTGTGCTGCATTTGAGATGCACCAAGGATCAATCAAGGATAAGCTGGATACTGCACAGAAGTTAACAGGAAAGTACACAAAGCAATAATGAAGCACTCACTTCAAAAGCACAATGCCATTCCTGTCCACAGAGGCGCTCAGATTCAAACTGAAGTTTGCATAAAGCTTGTGAGGAGTGTATGTGGGCAAGAAGGGGGATATGGAAATTAAAAATGACCAATTTCTACTATTTAAATGTCATCACTCAAAAGTCTGTAGGAGGAAAAAAGTAATCTTCCTCACTGCTCCTAACAAGAACTTCCTTAATGCAAAAACCTTGATTTTTAAAAATTTTGTTTTCAAATTTGAAATTATTATAGCCACTTTAGATTCAGCCATCTCTTTTCTGCACTAAGTTAGCTCACCGGTTCAAAGGTTCAAAGGTACATGTTCAAAGGTACATTAAAAAAAAAAAATCAATGAAATTCATTTTTCCATAATCCCTAATCTTTAAACACCATTCCTTAGACAGACAGCAAGTGACCTGACCAATTTCAACCACGTAATGTGCTCGACTCCTGCTCACTGGGGCCTCCTCTTGTGCACATTAGACCACATTAGGTGCACAGCACTGGGGATGAGCAGAGCATCAGAAGATGGCTAAACCGTCCACAAAGCAGATGATAAAAGGAAATTTAATGCTGAGTTCCATAGCTGCCAGCACCTGTGACACAGCACAGCTTGTGACAAGATGCTGCTCCACGTTAGCAAGTCACAGTATTGGCACTATTTTATTTGGCTGCTGCAGAGGCAGCCCTTCAAAGCTGAGTTCAATATCAACCATTTTTAGAAGCAACATCACAGTGAAGAAGAGCAGCTTCAGCTTTGGAGTCAGGTCATGAACACACTTCTCCAGCCACACACCCAAAAGTGGAGGCACAGCTACAGCTGGAAGTGGGGCCCAGGTGTTCATTTCCCCCAGGTCTCCCAAATTATTTACTGACACTAGAAGATGGTCTGGCCAGGAACAGATGAGTAAATGTTGCACCCTGGGCGTTTTGTCATTCCAATCATGTTCTGAATGAGCGTGACATCATTTGGCAGGCGAGACCCTGAGGGAAGGAAAGAGCTAACAACTCTCACATGCCAAGGACCTGATTCACCCCTGCTTTGCACCAGCTTTCTGTACCACTGCACTTCAGTCAAAACCTGTGTGAATCAGACCTGTGGTTTTTGTCAGGGATCTGGCTGGCTGGATATATCTCAAATAAAATGCAACATGGAGTTTCTAATGGTGCTTCTGCCATCATGGATGAAAACTTAGACGCGTCTTCAGATGGGTCTGAAAGGGACAGATCTCCCCCTGATGTAACGTCACCACGCTGCTGAAGGCAATGGAGTCTGGATCTGCCTTAGGGACTCCAGGGATCACTTAACTCAGTCACCTTCATCCCTCTGTTTAGCTCCTTCTCCACTACATTTTTTCCTACCTTGTCAAAAGCTACAGGTCTTGTCTTGCCAGCACAAGCCAAGGGTCACAACTTCAGCTACTGCAAAAAAAAAAAAAAAAAAATGCAAGGGTTTCCCTTTTTTTTTTCCCTCTGGAAACTTCTCAGCACACAACGGGTTGTCTTCAAGGACCTCTCCTGTCCTGCAGGGCTGACTATCCTTTGAGCCATGTCAGAAACACAAGAAATGCCTGAAACCATCCTGAGGTAACAAGGAGGAACCTGACAGATTTCAATGAACCTGATGAATCCCCATTACCAGGCTTGCACTAGGAACACAAAAGCCCCCAAACAGTAAAACTTACAGAAACTTGGTGTAACCCAAAACTAAAACACAAAGAGCAAGGGACAGGATCACCCAGCAAAGAGAAGGGAACATTTATATGAGAACTGCTACCAAAAGCCACACACACCCTGAAATGCACCACATGCACCAAGATGTCACCCAGTAGCATGGGTTTGCTGTCATTCCCCTCCCAGATGTAACTGGAGCTCTGACTCAATTCTCTCTCTTCCTTTTCCCATTCATTGGGAATCTGAGCTACACAGAGATCTTGGCCTGATTTGCAGCATTTAGCAAAGATCTGTCTGTCTGCAAGTGCTATGTCAGGGTATTTGCTGTAGGTATTAGGCAGTTAGTCATCCCTGCTGCTGAGCCTGCAGCCATATTTCTACAACTTCAAAGCCCTTATGAAGAATAATATCTTTTGGCTAATTAAATCAGGATATAATGTAACAAAGGTTTTTTTTTTTTTCCTTCTCTTCCTTGAGTTTCTGCTTTCATAACCTAATCAGGCATTTTACTGGGTGAAACATCTCTATTAAGTCTCATCTCTCAGCCACATGATACAAAAACAGGATGATAATTGAGGCTGCATAATTGATGTGCGCAATGACAGAATATAGAAAAGGGCTCCATTAGCCAGGTCACATCATTAGCATACATTACGTTCAACAAGATTGCTCTCTTCACCTCCTATTTATTAATGGGTTAATCCAGTCCCATCAGCCTGAATACATCATTGTTTAGGTCCTTTCCTGTAAGATACAGCAGCTCAGTTTGACATTAGGGAAGAATTGCTACCGAGGGCAATAAAATCCTGGCAGTGTCAGCGGTGCAGTGGTGCTGTTTGCAGAAGCCCTTGGCTCCCCAAGAAGCCAAGGATGTCATCAAGTCTGCAGCACCAACATGCCCTTGGCAGCTCAGGCCTAAGCAGAGAGGGAGCTCCTTCAAGGACACATGAGCTGTTGCCAGAGCAGACCACATTTGAACTCCTGAATGATCCCACTCTCTATTCTGTCTTCAATTTCCTGTCTGGATTACCACATTTCTCAGGGAGTTTACTTCCTCTCCAACTGTCATTGACATAGAGAAGCATTAGCTGCTGTTTAAAATGAAAATCAAAGCCAAAATAATGTTTAAATATCATACAAGTTCTGCCTCCCTACAGTGGTGAGGATGCCTGGTTATTTCACTGCCTGCCTCTTGGGGTGAACCTGCCCCAAGAATTTGCTGCGGGGTCAACCACAGCTACCCGTCATCCCAAAATCTGTGAGGAGTTCACATCTGCTAGCACTGATGCAAAGGTAGAAGCCTGGTCTCCCACAGTGCTCTGACAGCCAGTGGAGGGAAATGCTGTTCCTGAAGACAAACAAGAAAAACCTGGTGCAGTGGGGGAGTTTTCTACTTCAGTTATATCATGATGCTAAAGAAACTGGCCTTACAAATTTGGCATTTATTGAAGTGCCTTAGATTTACCTGTATGAACAGCCATGATTCATTTCCTGAGCATGGGTGTCCAGAGAACTGATGGCCTTAGTGGAATATTTCAACTGTAACAAACAAAAAATGAAACGGGATCCCTGCTCTAGGGCTCTCCAGGTCACTGCCTGCCACTTCCTGCCCTGTGCCTGGTTACAAAGTCCCTTGGGACTTCAAACCTGCCAGTTCAGAGTCAAGTCCTCTGTCATTTCCATGGAATTGATGCCCAACCCCTGGAAGTGTTCAAGGCCAGGTTGGGTGGGGGTCTGAGCACCCTGATCCAGTGTGTGGCATCACTGCTTATGGTGGGGGGGTGAACTAGGTGGTCCCTACAGTCCCTTCTTACCCAAACCATTCTGTGATTCTCTAAAGCCCTGGCCAGCTGAAATGTTCATTCCTGAGCTATCTTTTTGGCAATAACCTGTGCAGGATGCCCCAAAGTGCTGCCATTTTTGTATCTATCCAGTCCACTCTTTCAGCACTTGGAGAAGTCAGTTGTGCTCAGAGCTCCCTCGTGCTAGACACGAGATGGGTAGATAAAGAACAGCAGAAAGCAAACACTGTTATTCTCATTTTACACCTTGGTTCAAATAAAAAACCTACATGACTTGTCTAGTCACGTAGGAAGTCTATAAAAGTCTATAAAAGAATCAAGCAGGTATTTTTGATTGTAGCCATGCTCCTCACCTTGGCAATAATTACCCACTTTCCTCTCCTGGCCTGTCAGGCTCCACTCCACCAGCAACAGAACAGAACCAGTGAAGCCAGGCTTAGACACGATTCACTTACTGCTCCTTCAGGAAGATCACAGTCATCATAAATTGACATTTTCTAATTCTGGGGATCTGCAGATGAACCTATTGTGTTGCTTGTCTGAGTGACACCTCTGCAACACAGACACTTCTGAGACCCCACAGTTAATCATCATGCCAGGTGCTCTTCTGCCAAACAGTGCAGCCTGCTCGACTTTGCTGCTCGAGGAGAGGCACAAGCCCTTCTCATTCTCTTACCTCATTCAGAAAATGTCACAGCAAGACTGTGCTGGAAGCTGGTGATGCATTGATATATTTACCAGCATATCATCATCAGTACTGAGGCTGAGACATGAACATAATCAATCTGCTGCACTGGATCTCTCAGACATGTTAGAGTTATGTTAATAAGACAGCAGGTTGTCAGCTTTTCCTGTGAAGTACCAGAGTATTTTCTTTTAACACCTAATAGTAGCAATTCGGAGTTCAGAAGCTCTGGAATAAAATAAATGCTTGTACCTCTTAAATAGCCTTTCACTCATACTGCTTTTCTCAGAGCTGGTGTGGGATACAGCACAAAATAATTACTCCGGAGACCACCAGAGCAAAGCTCTCATAACAACAAGCAAATGGAGCTTTCCACCTACCCAAGATGCTAAATTAAACCATATAGAGTCCACAGAAGTCCTCAAGTGCCATTGTAAAGTAAAGAGGAATTTTTATAGTCCTGCTTTAAATGAAGTGGGCATTGCCATTCCAGCTGGTATAAACAGGGAAAGGAGGATCAAAAATCCTCTTTGTTGCTGGACCCTCTCTCCAAGTCCTAGGTCGCAAAACTGATAAAGCTGTTTTTCTACAAAAAATATTATCCTACATTCAGCTGGGATAAAATGTTTATTTTTTTAATATTTATTTTTAATGCGTATCATTTAAATAATTTTCATTCTGGTTTTCCCCAAAGATAGTTCATATCCAAAGCCAAATAAATCCTCATTGGAAATATTTTCCCTGTCAAAACTCTCTAATTATCAGACCTAAAATCAAAATCAGCATAAAATAGCACAGTCTAATTTCACACCTCATCCTTGTGAATTGATTCAAATCTTGCCTAGGCCAGCTGATGGCCAGGGAACTGCCCCAGGGATGCCCAGCACCATCCATGGAGCCCCCAGCACTCCTTGAACACCCAAACTACAGGCCCTGCTCTGGCTCACGACAGGATTACTCAGCAAATTCTGGCTGATTTGCATGACCAGGGCCTGACTGTGAAAAAATTCATTATCTGGAGATTTGGCTCGTCCTAGGAAGGGCAGATTGGGGTGCTGAGTGCCAGTCCTGTAAATAACCATATCCCTGACAGCACTGTCTGCAGCAGAGAACCAGGGAGGCTGGATCACAGCTCCATCTGCCTTCTCCCCTCTTCTGAAAGGCACAAGCAACCAAGACTATTTATTTTCCCAAGTGCACAAGATCCCATGGACTCCCAGCCTGGAGGTAGCTATAAGGGGTCAGGGTTTCTTAGTGCCACACTGAGTCAGGTTTCAGTCCTAGGAGAGGGATTTTAATCTCGGGTAAGGTCAGCACAGCTTACTGAGAGAGGAAAAAAAAAATAAAAAGAGAAAGGAAAGGGCTCTTTTAATTGCATTAATTATGATACATTCTCTTTTGTTTCTGATGACTGTTGCATTTTAGGATCCAGGAATGGTATCACTGAATTTTAATCAGAGATCTGAACAAGCTACTGAAATATGATTAGTTCTTCTATCTGACACTGTGATTACTGCTTAGGAGACATCTGCTGCTGCATAAAATCAAATCTTCCCTTTCTGTCTTCCACTGTGACAATGCCAGAGCTTTTCTCTTTTTTTTCAAGGAGGTGGAGATGATCTCAAGGAGCACACCAGGAAGGCAGCCCAGCCCAGCCTTTGGCTGAGGAGCACTCGGACACACCCTGTGATGGTTTTTGCCCTCTGCAGAGCCCTGGGCTGACAGATTGCCCATTTTCACGGCAGGAACACAGCTTTATCTCTCTCTCTCTCTGTGCATTTGCATGCACAGGATGTGGCCCTTCCCTGTACTGCAGTGGGGCTGCCAACCCTTCCCATTGTCCTTTTGACACCTGGTCACAGGAATCTCCATCAGCCTCCAGCTGGGTCTCCACTCCTTCAAAACAAAACGTGTCCCTCTCCTCTGTGCAGGTGAAAAGGCCTTTTTTCAGGATGGCTTCATCAGAGGGCAGATGGTGGCTTTAGGCTACCCCTCAAAAGGCTGATGGAGTGAGGTGCTGCTCTCACAGTCCTGGGTGAGAGCAGCACTCAGCACCTTGCAGAGACACAATCCAGAAAATGAAGGCAGCAGCAGAGGGGGGAAGAGAGGGAGAGAGGAAAAGTAAAAGAAAAATAAAAAAAAAAAACCCAGGAAAGAAATCAAGAAAAAAAAAAAAGTAATATTTTCACATCTGACCTCAAAGCTGCTGGGACTGCTGTGAGGTATTTTTCCCACTCAGGTTAGTCTGCTCTAAAAGGCTGTGGGCATCAAAGAGAAAACATTATAAAATATCTGTCTTCCGCTCGCCTGCATTTTGCCTGTAATAGGTCTCCCACTTAGACTGTTATTTTTTCCCCCCCCTCATCTCAACATAGAACAGAGGACGGCTGCTCACCAGGCTCATTAATATGCATAAAGTGCAGTATAATTAGTTGCCACAGGTAACCCTTCTATAACTGTGTGAATTGAGCTAATGTGCAAATATACGAAGCACTGCAAGTGGGACGGTGTAAGTAAAAGTCCCCCATTTCATAAAAGGAAATATTTGAATAATATGCAAATGCACTGGATGTTATTAACAGGATGTCAAGGTTTGACAGTCCATGTTATTGTGGAAATAAATGAGTTTTGACACAAATAACTTAGATATGCATTGATTTTTTGAGCAAACGTTGTAATGAGATGTTATGTATTGTAGTGCAGGTTTATACAGATTTTGATGACTATTAGGGGAAAACATAACAGTGGATCAATTATTAATGTATTCATTAATATGCTCCAATGTGTAACAATAATTATTTTCTTTCTTTTCTCCCCCCTCCCTTCAAAATGCAGTTCCTCTTGCATTTTTAATATACCTGCTTGCGATTATATGAAGCAGAGTCAATACAGCATTCAAATCACAGGCGTCAGGGAAGATGAACTGTACCTAACCACTGCTGACAAACACTACCCAAATGCTCCTTATACTCTGCATTTCTTCATTATAACTCCCCAGAGGAGGCATTAGCTTCTGCTCTTTCAAGGAACCCAGTTTACATACTGAAGCTCATCAGCAGGTCAACAGTTCCTAATGTTGGTCAGTGAGCTTATGTGAATTTCCATTGTGCTGGCATTTGCTCCTGAGAGGCAGTGGGAAGAAGCATCCAGAAAGCATTCAATGCCTAAGGACAAACATCTGCTGAAATGGTTTGCTGGCCAAGTTCACCAACAGGGGAATCTGCAGTTGATCCATTCTGCTGAACCTGCCAGATGTCCCTGTTTTGTGCCATCTCGTCCTGATTTCTAAAAGGATTGTCATCGAGTCCCTGTAGGCGCCGTGGAGTCCTGCATGGGAGGACAGTCAGAGCCCTGCTCACTGCTCCCGCTGCCACACTCCAAGGAGTGCTCCAGAGGGCATTGGTGCCTGGAGGGGGACAGGTACATCAGCATGGGCAGCTCAGCAGCAAGAAATCCTGAGCTGAAGTGGCACACACTCAGTTCAGCTGGTTTGGGCTTTGCTGTAATGCTGGAACTGCACAGTCATTTGCACTGGTGCAGAGGTGATGCAGGAGGTGTGGAATTCTCCTTCACCACAATGGCTAGAGGAAGGTGTCCCAAAGGGCCAACCCCCTTTTAAGGAGGACGATAAATAACTGAGCCTTCATTTCATTAGGATATTAATTGCTCTGTCAATTGAAAAAAAAAAAAAAAAAAGAACCAAAAAAAGGCAAACCTAACTTATCTGTGTAGTAAATCTTAATGATCTGTGGGATCTTCTCTAATATTCTCAGGTTAAGATGTTCTGGCCTTAAAAGGTTACACCATAAGATGATCACAGAAGGGAAGCCGTATATCTTTTTCCCAATCATTTCAGAAACTGTAACAAAGCAGCAGTTGTTCTGAAAGGTGGCCATCTGAAGACAACTAGTCAAGCCCCTGAGTTTTCTCCTTGGAAATTGCGTCAAGAGAAATTGTATTATTTGGGGGGTGGTCAAGAAAGGTTCTTTTCTCAGGGTAATCTGGCAAGTACTGTTGAGAGGGTTTGGATTCTTATAAAATATGGGCACAATCCACTTCTTGCTCCACCTGAAAATGTAAAAAACTCCCCAACTTTACAGGAATACAGGACACAGAAAGCTTGGCCCCTCCAGGAATCTTTCCTGCCACACAGGAGAGCTCCTTGTTGTTCAGTATGTTGTTAAAAGGTTCTGGGAGATGTATTCTGGCCTGCAGAGTGGGGAGGTAAATAAAAATACTCTCCTGCCTTCTCTCCACAGTAGATGGGATTCATCTCACTTTAGCTCAGCTAACAGCCTGTCCATGGTGATTCATCCCAAATAACCAAACTTGCCTCCAGACAGCCCTGTCCCTCTCCACTGGCAATAAGTGAAGCCTGGATGAATAGGCTCCAACTTTCAGACAAGTTTCTTGTATGGCAGCTGAACTCAATAACCCAACAGCTGCCTAGACCCTTGGGAACTATGGCAGGGAAATATCTCTAAGCTTACCTGTGATTAAAAAATATTGCACGAGGACCTAAGAAAAACTGAATAGTTCATCAAGACCTTTATAATTTTTGCACTTTCTCAGAGTAACCTGAGACAGAAGTTACCCTTGGAACACCAAATGTTTCCCCATGGTTCTACAGGAGCAGGCACACTGTCAATTTAGTGCTGCCCTGTGGACCACCATGACTAGGTCTAGCTGCTTTTAAACTGGGACATGAACAAGTCAATGCTGGAGGCAAGAAGGCAAAATAACCACAGAGAAGCAATCTAAGTCTGGATACCCCAAGTTGTGAAAGCACAAAAAGAAATACAAGACCAGATTTAAAACTGGCTAGAATCACCAGAAGGATGAAGAGGCACTTTTGCTAATTGTGTGCATGTCATAAATACTGGGATAGCTGGAGACTCACTGCTTAAAACATTCATTTTATCCAGCCAATTAGCATGCTGCCTAGACCATTATCTAGCATTACTGTGGGTTTCACAGCGCACAATGAAGAGGTTCATGTAATTATAACATGATCCAGGTGACCTCCTGTACCACAGGTAATACACTGTGCCTCTTGCACTGCCTAATTCTGGCCAACAGACCTGAGACAACCCTGAGTTGTTAAGCTACAGACAAGATTTCAAAAGTGTTTCCAGCCTTCAGGCATCCAAAATAATAAGTCATTTGAGGTCCTGTGTTTTCGAGAACAGGTACTGATTGTCAGGGGCAGATTAGATGCCTGAACATTTGAGGCTTTTGCTTTGGAGATAATAACTCTCTGATGGATTTTGCTCACAGTCATCATTGCTGGGTAAGTGAATCTGAAAGCAGCATGAGTGTATAATTGACTGCACACCGAGGTCTGGCTCGGCTCAGTGACGTAACCAAGGAACAGGGAAAAGCTTCAGCTGCCAAGGAGAGGGGATATTCTCCTTAGCCCATAAAAAATACAGCCCCCCAAAGCCACAGGTTTGAAACTCAAAGCCAAATTTCCACACATGACTATTAAAGGTAACAATCTGCCTGAAAAATCATTCCCCTTTTCTCTTAGATACTTTGAAAATTCCAGTGTTACTCTCATATACAGGTGAAAATAAAGCCAGCAATTCCTCTAATACCAATGCCTCTACAGGCACAGCTTTAATGCTGCAGAACATCTCCTGTCTTTATCATTTGCATTTATTTATAAGGCTGCTGTCTCCCATCACTGGGTAGCATCACACGTTGCATAATTGTGTAATGCAGCAGAAGAGAATAACTGGGATTCCTGCTAGAAAACCCAGAGAAATCATTTCGTGTTGGTTTTTTCCAAGCCAATAATAATCCTGCACAAAAAACACAATACTTTCCCTGCAGCAATATTATGAATTCTGCAAAGGACCATCTCCCAAGGAACAGACTGACAGCTCACCATTAACCCAGGCAATGCCAACAGGAATCAGAAAATACTTCTGTGTAACTCTTTGTAGGATAACCAGGATATTACTAATATTCTACTTACTACTTCACACTTTTTGGAAGGAGATTATCGAATATTTTCTAAAAGGAGGGAAAATCTTTGCCTGCTCTTTGCAGGTGCAGAAATCATAGCAAGGGGAGATGAAGTGAATTGCCTGTGATCATCCACCTGCAAAAGGGGGTGAGATCAAATGGTTCTGGTGATCTCCCAAGTGAGCAGTGAGCACTCTGCAGCTCACAGGGCTCCAGACCCCACTCAGCCATTGAGGGCTCCTGGCCAGGATGCGTTACAGCTTCTAATATTCACGTACCCACATTTCTTGTGTTCAGTGGAAAGCAAAGTGCAGGTAGGGACAGAAGACCCGAGGAGTGATGTGTGGCTCCTCTTGGCCCCTGTATCCAGCCTGGAAGCTCAGCTCAGGTCAGCCCAGAGGTGCTCCCATCTCTGTGCACACTGATGATGCCTCTCAGCTGCTCCTCCACGATCCTCTAACAAAAGATCCCCTGAGCTGCCTTCTCTGATTTGAAGAGACATCTGACTCACTGTTTGCTTTACCTGAGGCATCTCTCTTCCTACTTGTCATAGTGATATGAAAACCTGGGCTGTTTCCAGCTGGTGATATCACCATCATTTCAGCTCCCTCATGTAGTGAAATAATGTTCCTTCATCTTAGCAAGGACTGGTCCATACGTTTTTCTTTCCTCTGCTGAATCACTCTAATTTGCTTTGACTGAATGAAGAGGAATGTGATCACTGTATTTTCAACACTCCAGTCCACCCAGAGGCTCCTCAACTGTTTCAGATCTCAGGTCAAATGAGTTGATTTCTATCAGCTGACCCTCAGTTGTCCCTGTGGCTTGTGTCAAGGGAACCAGGGAAGTTCAATGCTCTCCACGAAGGGTGTCAAAGCTGGCAATGGGATTCCTCTAAGGAGGATTTTCCAGAAGGGAACAGATTAATTCAGAGCATAAAGAAAGTTTACAAAACTCTCCACTATCACCCAATCCTATTGTAGCTGCACTAAGTTACAATACACAGAGCCTTGATCCACAGAAATAATTTTCCTCCTTTTACTCTCTCCTTCCTTAGTTCAGAGTCAAAACCAAGCAGAAAAAAAAAAAAAAAAAAAAAAAAGGCAAAAACAAAATGGGGACCCAGTGTATGGGAAGAAAAATCAGGAACTGAAAATCAAGCCAGAAAAAAAGATCTTTTATATTCAATGTTTTGGGGTTTTTTTAAGTATCCAGTGAATAACCTTTGAGCATTCTTGAACTTTTTTTTTTCCCCACAAAACTGATTTACCTTTTTTACCTGCTCCACCAGACAAGCGGGCAAATAGCTGCAATCCTCCCCTGAGAAGCTTTGCTCAGGTTCTTGCCCTCTCTAATGTGATTGCCAACACAGACTGACAGCTGGTACCATCTGCAGTGCTGGTTTTTCTGGTCTGAATAACTTCTCACTCTTCCAATGAGACAAACAGGTCATTTCAGATTAGACATCAAACCTCACCAGGTTTTGGTCACTTCTGGCCAGGGTCCCAATTGGGTACAGCCTGTCACTTGCAAGCCATCTATCAACAGGTTGTTCCTCCCTCCAAAAACACCAGGTTCAATCATTCTAGTAGTAAACCAGAGTCTTAGCCCCTGTAGGCTTTAAAATACATATTTAAATGAAGGGGGATATTTAAGGAAAGATTTTAGGGCCTTTTTTATTAGTCTATTACCAGACAAGAAACTTGTTTGTTTTAATGGTGAAGAGGGGTGGATTGGAAAAAAACAAAGAACATAAACAAAAGGCAACTATATTAAAATGCTAAAATTCAGTGTCAGGCAAAACAACACATGGTAATGAAATGCTGAAGTGCAGCTCAGACAACCTTTTTTTCCCCCATGGCTCTCTATCACAAGTGCTTGCACACACAGACCCCCCAAGGTCTTGCTTTCAGCTCATTCAGTCTGAGCAAAATGGGGAAATCAAGAACACCAGAGCACCAAAGTGGGGTTTGCAAAGATGTAATGACTGGCCATGTAATTAAATACCTGCACTGTGCACAGTGAGCCTTCACACGTTTGAGAGCACCACAAAAGTGGGTTTATGCAGCTAAAGACTCTTTAGAAGCTGATAAAGACAGAAAACATACGCAATACAGAAGGAGGATGGGATGCCTGCAATGCCTTGGTTTCCCAGCACTCATTCACTGCCATGTTAAAAAGGCCCCAAAGTGTGATGATGCTGGAACAGACCTGCCTTGTTTTCATGGCTGTGCCCACCAGATCTCTCCTCTTCTGCATCTTTAACATCACACAGCACCTTCAACATCACACTTGTCTTCATGGTTTCACCCTGCTATTCTACCTCACAGGCCATTTTCCCTTCATTTCTAAAATTAAAACTCAGCCACCTGAAGTCACTTCATATGACACTACTTAATAATATTTTAAAGGACTTTAATTGCTTAGGCTAAAGTCTTGAAATCTGTTCCAATACCTTCAACAATTCCACATTCTTTTGTGAACTCAGGTTTAACTCACTTGAAAGCCTGGACTACAAAAGAAAAGAAAGGAGAATGACTGCTTAGGTTTGTATAATGCACAGGGCCCCTCTCTCCCATCCCTAACAGGAAAACACCAAAGAATAAGTGTGTTTTTCAGAAAAGCTTTTTGTCTTGATATGGAGACAAGGGGAAAAAATATCACTATTACCATTAACTTGTCACTGCTTATTTACCCTTGTTGAGATAAACACATGCCTGAGTCATTTCACTTCAGCATCCAAACACTGGTTCTTGTTATAACTTCACAGATAGATTAAAGAACCACTTACAAGTAGTGTTTTCCTGCTGTGGAGGCACTTAACACTGAAGACAAGTCATCTCTCAATCTTATTTCTGATGAGTTAAAAAGATTGAGAGTATCTCATGGCAAAGCATTTTCCCCAGAACCTCTTTCCTGCCTCCTCTCCAATTTACCAGTATATTTTTTCAGAAGGGAAGCATGAGAAGAATCAAGATCAAGCAGAGCACCACTGGCTTCCTAAAGACAGGGGTAAAGTTGCCTTCCCACTTCAATGCCTCGTGGATTAAAAATCCAAGACTCCTTTAGCCCTTCAGGATTAGCACAGGATCAGGGGGACTCTGCAGACACATCCATAGGGAAGGAAAGGGAAGCAAAAAGTGCCACATATCCTCATGGATTCATTTAAGGTTATTAAAACCTATATATTCTTGTGGACAGGATCTACTTTGCCCTAATAACCAACTGCAGCTCCAAGAAGGAGTTTGCTTCACGACTCCTTTTTTTTCCTGGATGGAACTACTCACTGACTTTTTGCACTGACATTGTTGCAATCCCATTTTTAGCAATGGACTTGACAAACTTGTATCTCAATCATGTTTTCATGGCTGCTTTTGCAGTTTAATGGTGTGTTATAGTTTAAATGGTCACCAATTGAATGGGCCTTGTTGGTTTATGAAATAGCTGTTAATATTAGATTGCACAGTTGGGAATATTGCAGTGGGCACTTGTGCATTAAATATTAATTTATCTGGTGAGAGCTGAGACTATTTGAAGTGTAAGAATTGAAACTTGGGCAGGGCTTCAGAGTGTTGCTGCCAGTGGCTTAATGATGTATGCAGTGTGTGCTAGCCTGAGCCTTTGGGGTACCACAGCCTTCATTTCAGGCCCTTGGCCTGTATTTTCCATTTTGTCCTTGTCACGATGAATACTGAAATAAAGACATACGGATTTCCATTGCACATTCCCTCTTTCAGCTATTCCAGGGCTTTTTCCAGATGATCAATCTATCCCTGCTCAAAGTGGGTCGCACAACACTGTGGCAAATATCATTTTTGCTGCCAGAAGCCTCTTCATAGTAAACTCTGCATCCCCCAAGGATACTCTTTTGCCAGCTCTCTCCTCTTTTGTGTAATTCTTAGAACAGTCAACACAAGGCTAAACTGATCTCTCAAATACCATCAGAGACTCAGGAAAAGTCAAAATCAATCACAGAAGTAGTCACATTGAAAGGGGCTGCTGTACATGTGAGTTAAGCAGAAATGGGATGGGTGCATGTGAATAACTCATGAAGCAGCAATTTTTAGCTTTGGTGATTCCAGGTATTGCATATTAGCGCAGGAGTTGCCAATATGTAACACTTGCAGAGATACTGAAAGTCTTTTTACTGCCCAGAGACCTTCAGATGGGCACACTAAACTGGATAGAGACTGAACCCATGGCACAGCTAAAAATATTCTATTCCATAAACCCAGAACCTTGGTTTTATTAAGAGGACTGAGCGACGTTGTTCAGAGTTCAGTCAGCTAAGCTAATGTGAGTTGGAAATGGATTTGGTGCCTTGGCTACCCCATGAGTTATTTCTGCAGCTGTACCTGGTGTTCACCCTCTCATGTGCTCATGAATGATCTGGAACCTGTCCATGTAAAACCCACAACCTACCAAAGTGTCTGTCAGACTTTAGAACACCTGAGGCCATCTCCCTGTACCACAGCAACATTCTGCCTGACAGCCAGAGCTGTTTCAGGGTGGGTTTAGTACCAGTATTTCTCATTTACTTACTTTGCTTGTTAGGGACCTGGGACAGCAGAGTCAATGCTAGTCAATTCTTCCAGAAGAAGTCATACAATTCCTCAAGTATCAAATATGTACCTTAGTAACTTTACACACAGTTCCTACAGCCTACCTGCATGGTTTATATTACAAAGAATTCACACCGAGGGGATCAGGTGGTGTTACCCAGGAGATTGCAGAGGATGGGATATTTCTCTGACTCAAACTACTATAAATTCAAAAGCCAGACAGTATTTTACTCCAAAGACCTTCAGTGCAGCCTCTCAAGGTGTGGTCAGTAGAGTGTGCAATGCACCTTGGGCCACTCTGCTCAAAAACAGTTTGCAGAACTGTGTGAAGCAACACTGGCAGTGAACTTGTGGAACTTGCTGCCGCAGGAGGCTGTGGAGGCAGAGGGCATCTGCAGTGTTTAAAGGGATTAGAGAAACTCATGGGCAGCAGGTCCAGCAGAGGCATGGGCAGGAATGTACCCTCTAACACCCTTAATCCAATGATTATAGATGCTGGGGGCATATGAAGGGAAAAGGCTGCAGAAGGTGGCTGGAGTCATACCCTCCTTCTGGACAACAACTTTTGGGGGCAGTTTAAGACACTTAGGCTGGATGAGTGATTGCTCTGACCCAACCTGTGTTTCCTAAGCCAGTTGTTTATCCCAAAGCTTTTTAAATTTTATTTGTTTTTTTACCTTACAATTGAAGCCAGACCTGAGTGTATTTGACAGGAGTAGTGAGCTCCTGCCAGAATTGGAGGGAGCCTGATGGTGAATGATCCCAGCATGACTACAGGTGGCTTAAATACCAAAAACATAATAGCATTAACAACAGCAGCACTGCCCACTTCAGCCAGTTTCATGTCACTCCTGGGGTTTCTGATAGAGTTCAGGACACACATGGAACATGCAGAGACCTCATACAGCTGCTCTGAGATCTGTCTCCATCTGGGCAGTCAAAGTCCCTCACAGAGGAGATCTCTCAAGGACTATTTCTCTGATATTTCCTGATTAGCATTTCCAGAAGCAACTTTGTTCATTGCATTTCCTTATAAAACAAAGTCACTGATAAACCTGAAACTTGCTTCCCATGATTTCAAAAGTGACTGATGGTTTTGAATACCTGTGACTGCAGCTGGACATTTCAAGATGCTTTAAAGGCCCCCCTTTAGATGTCAGAAGTCCTGTAGAGGGGAAAACTTCTGCCCTCTTTCCACATCTCAGACTGTGCAAAGAAAAGAAACCAAAATCAACAGCCTTTGGAAAAACCTAAAACTCTGATTTTGAGATGAAGCACAAGAATTAAAAGGGTAATGACAGCTGCCAAGAGAGGAAAGACTTCAGTACGTGCCTTCAGGTGAGCAGATACTTCAGCACTGATGAAACATATGGCTTTATCTCAAACACACCTTTGACATTTCTAGTGTATGTGTCTGGGTGGGAATGGGTGTAAAACAGAGCACAGTTCCTGTAAAAAATGGAAGCAGACTTCAGAGCCAATTGGGAAACACATGGCAACACCAGATAAAAGAGACAGACAGCAAATAAAAAGAGCAAAAATTCTGCCAAAGGGGAAAATCACAACTCACATCCTCTGCTTTGGAGATGGCTCTGTATGATTACAAGCACACTGTGAATATGGCTGTCCTGATAAAAACAGTCTGCACCGTTCACACAGCAAAGCTCTTCTTTGGGGGATAAATGTTCTTAGCTTCTAGTTTTTTCTTTTCCCCCAGAAAAGCAGATTTTGGGTCCACCCAGCTATGCCACGTGCAAAACCCAGCCTATGAGCAAATACCCAAACATACACCCCAAAGCCTAAGTGCATATTCATTTGAACCACAGTGACAGCCTCATTTGAAAACAAATTAGGGGTTAACTAAGAAGTCCATGACAGAGGCAGAATCGAGTTTCCCTTTTCCCCTCAATGTCTGTTAGAATTAGAAAGTGTCTATGAGCAGTGTGTGTCAAGAATATGAACATGAGATGTCATTTCTCCTGCCTCTAATTGAAGCCAAGATAAATGAAGTGGAAAGGCGGCGTCCAATCCAATCAAAACATGAAAAAGGTATTTTGACATGTAAATTACAAACTTCTTGTGTATTTTGTCTCCCCAATTACACCCTCCCCTGTCATGTTTTTTTAAATTATATCTTAATCTCCCAGTCTCCTAATAATTATGTCATCATTCTTGGGCCTTGAACACTGTGTAATGGTATTTTATAGGATGTGCCATTCATTATTAACTAAACTTACTCTCTGTCCCCGGTGATGCTATTTCTCATGGTGTTCAAATATGCATTGTGTCAGTTCTCCCTTTGTAAATGTTAGGCCAGTTCCACTCACTGCTTCCTGATTAAATGGTGTGGAGTAGGCGAGATACTTCCAGACAGTTTATTCTGCCCATCGTTATTTCATAGGGATGCACGCTCCCTGGTGTTTTTTTAATGGAATGGGTGAATGGTTTCAAATGGAACTTCCCAGTCAGTTTGGATTACTGAAGGAGCTCCATGGCTTTCATGGTGTTGACTGTGTTTTCTCTCCACCTCTTGAAAGGGAAGGTAGCATTGGCTCAAATTAAAATGCACAGTAAGGGATGGGAAGTAAGATCAATGCAGTGTCTAACTACACCTCCAAGAGAGTATTTCCATCAGCTGCTACAGTCCTTACATCAGATCTAACAGGGAGACACCAAGGATCAAATTCATCACATCTATATTTAGATGTGAATGCTACATCTAAGGGAGTCAGCAGGACCAAAACAAGCACTCCTAGACTGCAATTCATCTCTATCCTTTAAATGGCTATTTTTGGATGAGATTAATAACACCTTAGAAGTGCCTTTTTCTCTCAGAAGACTAGAGCAGGATTCCTCAGGACTTGTTCAAGCTGTGGAAGTCCACCAGAGGAGGAATCCCACCCCAGATGGAAAGGATCCCATCCCTGGAGTTTGGGACTGCCACCCTAGGGGGGGAGAGATGACTGCAGGCAGGAGGAGAATTCAGGTAAGTCTTGTGATACTTGATCTTGTTATTAATGCAATCAGTTGTTATTGATGAACAGCACTCACATAGTAGCTGCTCAGGTTTCTAAGCTAAAACACCACCCACACCATCAAATATTCAAGAATGATAGCAAATCAGACCTAATATCAGACTTTGCATAAACATGCCACACTTTCATGTTCTAGTGATTATCAGACAAAAAATATTTAGCTCTTATTATGTAAATGAAAATCCTTCCTTATGTATAGCTAGTTCAGCAATATAACTTAACTCCTGATTTTGAGAGCACAGAAAGTGCTCTCCAGACGTGACTTACACATAAACAGCTGGAAAAATTACAGAGGAAATTACTAACCTGACTGTATTTAAATGTGATGTTAAACAACTTCTGTCTACACATAGAGTTTTATGTTCTCAGTCAAGCCTTCAGTGAGACAGGGAAGCCTGTGAAACACTTTCATCCCAGACTTTCTGCTACTGAAGGCAGCTGACACACAAGCCAGTCCTGTTTTTCAGCACCCACCTGCATGTCAGGAATTTTGCCCTGGATTTGAACTGCTCCTCAGCTTTGCCTATGCTCTGTGTAAGTGAATAATGATCCCAGTATCAAAGATGCCATATCAAAGTTTGGGTTTGGATACACCTGGGCAATCTCTTTTCATTACTGTAGCCAGTGAGTGCAGCAGAGGAGCTGCAAAAACTCCTGCAGTTTGGGTGGGACAAGCTTAGGAGTGAAGGAAATGGAAATTCTATTGAGTTTCAGCACTCCTTCTCTTTGCAAGGAGATCAATTTCTCTGGAAAAGCTCTGCTCTGCACCTGTACAAATAAAAAACAGGAGTCCTCTCTCTTTCTCTCTTCCCTTTGGCAAACATCCTGCCAGAGTCCCACCTCATCACACCTGGTAATTGCCTCTTCCCAGGGCCTCCAGACATGGACATCTCCCCTTTCCTCCAACAAAGGCAAAAAGAATCCAGCTCAACAAATACTATTGGTCACCTCAGACTTATTTCTTCCTGGTTTGTTTCCTTCTGTTATTTTCCCCAGATCTGTGGAATAACACCTGAGCTGAGGGGAGACTGCTGTGAACAGGGCAATGTCCTCTCTTCACACGGGCTGTGGAGGGTCCATGAGTCTCTTATCTCCTCTCCCTCCTCTGCAGTGTCCTGTTTTATCAGTTCTATCTTTGCTGACCTCTGCGCTGTAAAAGCCTGCACTTCTGCCTACCTGCCCACAAAGCACTCCAACAGCAACTTCTGTTAAATTAACCAGCAAAGCCACGCTAAGGCTGAAATATCTCAGCACAGAGCCCCCCGCTGAGGAGATCCCACTGCTCTCGACCTGGCCCATTCACACCACAAGCATCCATCCCTGCTAGGAACCGCATTTTTATATATTCCCAGCACAGTGTTGCTGCCCTGCTCATGCCCTGGCACCTTGTGCACGAAACCCAGCTTCCCTGGAGATGACCAAGCTCTCACATGCAATTATAAAACACTTTCTCCAGCCTCAGACACAAAGTCTCGTTGCTCTCCTGTCAGGAATATCCAGAAGCACATGCACGTTTCATCCAGTTTCTCTGGGAAAAGTTCATCTTTCATAGGACTGGACAGCTGGTTTTAGGATTGAGACATCAGAACTGAATTGTTTTGGGCATCCTGTCATCTGAAGGTTCCCTACCTGAACAGGAAGAAGGATTTATTGCACCTCCTTCACCTGAGCCCCTGCAAGGGCCATCAGGCTGTGGTTTCCCAGCACAGGTTTGCCAGGTTGTGCTTGTCTGTCCCAGATGTGCACACAGACACCCCCGAGATGTGCACACCCACATGTCCACTCTTTGGAAAGGAACAGGGAGGATCCTGCCAAGCTGGATTTAATCCTGGGAACAAGACAGTCCATGTTCCTGCAGTTTGCCTTCTAGCACAAACAGGCAGTCAAGAATGGTAGCATCAGTCTCACCCTAATTAAAGCCACTTGAAATTACTGAGTCTTTCTCTTCAGCTGCACCATTCTCTCTGCTCAGGATTCATGTCTCCATGCAGACAGCCATAAACCATCCCACACAGACATAAACCTCATCCATCTCCTGGGGTTCTCACTTTAGGTGCATCACACATCTCCACCCTGATGAGGCTGGGGTTGGGGCATCAATAACACAAATTCCCATCCAATCTACTGTAAGCTGGGACAGTTTGGCCATGACCAGCAAGTTTGGTGGGCTTTTGTTTCGTCTGGATATTTTTTAACTAATTTTTTGAGATATAAAGACAATTGATTTAGCATATTATTAACATAATACTTGCCAGAGCACTTGTTTACATATTGCAGCAAACCCATGACCTGTGTGTTGTGCCTTTAGATGGAAATACATGAAGAGAAAGTTTCCTGTCACAGCTTTTTGTGTGGCACAGCCAGGATGCATTTGCAGATGGGTTGTGCTGTTCCTGTACCTCTTACCCAGCCTGAGTGTCCCCATGAAGTACTGCATGTACCCCACAATGACACTTTTTATGCACTCCAGTATTCTGAAACGCCTTCCTGTGTCCCTCTCCCTTCCCACACGCTCTGGATGGATCTGCACTTTGATAGATTCTGTCACCTGCAGCTCAAAGTGCCAAACTCTCCCAGGCACAGTTTGCCAGCACCTGCCCAGCCCTGAGCCACTGCTCCACCATGGCTCTGCAGGGTTTTTTCCCAAGCCCCAGCACTATGTGAAACATTAAACAGCTCCTCTTGGGCACAGAGAAAGATGCTGCTGGTGGAAGACCTGCCCTGCTTCCCCCTCCAGCTCTCCAGAGCTCCTGCAATCACATCACAGGTCTGGCAGCAAACCCTTGGCACAGGCCTGGGGAAGGCAGAGTGAGAGAGGGGAGAGCACAGGGAAAATGTGGGAAAATAAATGCAATGGGAGCTTGTACAGAGCTTTCCTCACAGGGTGTCTTTGAGTGGCACTACATACATAAATAGGGGATACATATATATATATATATATATATATATATATATATATATATATATAAATACATGCACATATTTACACACACCTCATTTGCACACAATAACCTCAACCCACAAAGTAACCAAGGGCAAAGAACTATTTCTTGTTGCATCCCAACCCATCACAGCAGAATTAGCCATGTTTCAGGTATGTTCACCAAATCCCTAAGGTTCCTTCCAACCCAAACTGTTCTGTAACAGAAGACAAAGTAAAATCCTGCGGTGATAGTGAAGGGACCCCTGTGGCTGCAAGTCCAGGTTCACCACAAAGAGCCACCCCCTCACTGGAGAACCATCAGGATTTCCCCATTCTCCTTTTGGTCACAGAATCCCAGCCCTGGACACTTTGGAAAGAGTCTCCTGCTCTGAAATTACAGGCCTCACTGCATAAACTTTTAAAACATGCAGTTTTAATCAAATGACAAATTCTCAGCCCTGCACAGGTCACATTCCACCTCCCAGACTATTCATACATTTGCACTGTGGTGTTGCTTTTAATTCACAGGTCTGTTTATTAGAGTGGATTTAAGAATAGATAATACATCTAATGTATTTTTAGCAGTAAAGAATTCAAGAGAGAAAGAGAGGAAAAAAAATGTTGGTGAAGAAAAACAGCATCACTCTTCAATGAGCTACAGACCCACTCAATGTGCTTGAAATCTAAAATTCTCATAGATTCCATTCCCCCTTAGAACTGTCATTTGTCAACCATTAGCACATACATAGATTAGGGCTTGGATTAGAACCCAGTTGTAACCAAAAAGCCCTTTATCTTCATCAACATCACCCCTAGCACCGTGCTTTTGCTAATAAGATGACATGGAGAGTGAAAACAGCGGATGCCACATCTCTACAAATCCCTCCTTTTCTTTTTTTTTTTTTTTTGCCATCAAATCCTTGATTTAAATTCCAAAGCACAGAATTCAACACATACAAATTCAATACCACCTCGAAAAGCAGAGTTTGCTCCTACTGGGCCAGATCCTCTGCTGGTACAAATCAATATGGATTTCTTTAGCCTAAGTGCATTTACATTGTGAATCTGGCCCCTGGGATCCCTGAGCTCACATGCAGGAAAAGTCTGCTTTTAATTAAAAAAAAAAAAAAAAAAAAAGAAACAAAAAACCAAAAAAACGAAACTAAACGGCTTTGCAAATGTGAGCTTACAGAGGGAAGAAGGCCTCTCTGCAGGTTTATTCTGGTTTATTTGTATTTTCATAGCAAACAATTCATGGCCAAACTAAGAGCCTGGATGGTGACTGCCTTGGTTGAAACATCTTTATGATAATTTCAGTTTTGGCAGCACCACCTTCTGGGAAGTTTGTGCCAGCTTCACTAAATTCTTTAGATTATAGATAGGAAAGGAAATAATGTTTAAAAACAGTTGTTTTGATATGTACAAGCCAGAACTAAACTACAACTGTTTCGCTTGGCAATTTCCTTTATGTTAAATGATTCAAACCATCCTTCAAAGCAAAGCATTTTATAGAAAAAACAGTTGTTTTGAAGAAAAATAAAATACTTATTTTGACACAGGAGTCTGCTCCTTCCCTTTTACTATTTGATTTCCTAACTTTTTTTTTTTTCATTTTGCTTAATTTTTTTTTTTTTTTTTTTGCACTGTCAGAGAACAAGAATAATCAATTATTCACACTGCTCTAGATAAACCATGAATGAAAACATACATTCATTCCCTCTGCTGTAAACTACTATTTGGAGAAAAGTAGAACATGACAGGAGCCTGAACTTATCCTCTGCCTCTCTTTGTCTTGTTTTTCACTTAAGATTCGAGTACAACAGCTTAGAACTTGGGACAACCTCAAGGCAGCTGCACTCCTTCCACGTTGCTATACTACCATCTACTGATAAAAGGATGCTACTTCTCTGGGATTTTACCTCCTGTCCTCATCACCTTGGTGCAACAAGCAGTATTTCAACTCCATCAGAGCTCGAAAATGAGCATTTAACTGCTGCTCCAAGCCTCAGCACCTGAATGGTCTTTTCTGCAACACAAACATGCTCACGGAGGCATCAGCTGCATTCCAGACCCCTTGTAGGAAAGAAGGTTTTGGGGGATTTGTATTTGTTACTCCCTTTGTTTCTTTCAAGGGAAGAAAGCTAAAGGATGGGAAACAATCATCAAAAGCCCTTTGTCAACTTGAAGAAAGGAGGCTGAGTTGGTCTCAGATTAAAGTGAGGAAACATTAAATTGCTACTTTAAAGAAGCTTGAAAATGTACTACATTAAAAAAAAAGAGAAAAAGAAAAGCCAACAATATCAAGTATAGTTCTATAAAATATGAATTCCCCCATTATCAATAGCAGGAAAGGCAGCAGCTTGGCTTTTTGCAGCATCCTCACACCCCTCTTGGAGCTTCCTGATGCTTCCAGGGAGCTGTTCGCAGTCAGCATCCAGCACTCATCTGGGATTACTGCTCTGTTTGACTAAGGAATGGAGAACAGAGAGAGAAGCTGAGAACTCTGCAGGGTCTCCAGATGAAACAACTGGAAGTGCCAGTTAATTTCACATCCTTTACCCTCCTCAGCTATACCCAAAACAGGAAGAGTGGCAGGCACCTTTTAGTGTAATCAGTGCACCACAGTGAATTGGGGCTAATTAGATGTTAGTAATTAAGAAAAGACTGCTGTGATGGATGTTTTTACAGGTTGCATTGTTGATTCAAGAAATAAGCCTGTTCACCTTTAAGTATTGTCAGTCACATTTCTTTAGCTGGGAAGAATGAAATGTCAATTTTATCTTGCTTCATCACTGCTCTTTAATCAATGTCGATGCATCACTTCCCACTATCATTCCTCCATCAAACACTGACCTGGAAATCTGACACAGAGCTTTTCAACACCAGCTCAGCTAATTAAGAACTTTGTTATTCCACCTTCCATCTTTTAAAGAAAAGTAAGAAAAGTGCCAAAGAACCTTTTGCTTTCATGTGGAAAAGCATCAGCAGGGGGTTAATAATAATTACTAAAATGACTGACAGCTGGGGCTATGCTGTGATTTGGCCCAGCCCTGTGGTCCTATAGACACAGAAAGGTAAAAGCTAAGAATAGTCAGGTTCTGAATTACTACAGTGAATAAATGGAGTTTTAGGAAAGAAAATAGCTTCCTGCCCTGAGACTACAGGAGTGAGAAAGGTGCTAATATTTATTTTTGCATCTGACCCTTTCAGCAGGGCAGCCAAACCCTCCCCACATCACTGGGAAGCGGGAGGAGCACTCAGAGCCTTCCCACAGCAGCGCATCACGGATGCTGCGGGCCACCAGCAAGGAATTAAAAAGCAGGGCTGAGCTGTATCCAGATGGGTTTACTGGATTTTCCTGCACGCAAGCAGAGGAGACTGTTTAATACATGTACTGCCACACATTCTGGGAGCCCTAAGGACAGATTAAAATCTCAGTGCTCTGGGGCCTGCACAGCACGTCAGCCCCAGTCCCACAGATCTCACAGCCTGAGCATGAGAAATAGAAAAAAAAAAAAAAAGGGAAAACAACAAAAGCAACTCAGAAATTCTGATCGGTTCCGTGTCACTGCCACTGTCTTTCACAGGCTTTTAGGGTTTAAATATTACAAAAACATCTGCTTTTGAAGATACTGCCCACCTTTCCCTGAGCCCAGGGGGAACTCACAAGGCCAGATACTGCAAAAGCGTTCGCTAGAAAACTTGGCTGGTAGAAAATCAATTAGTTGTGGCCTGTCAGAAGTGGGCACAGATTTGTCAATACTGAGTAAGAGTGATAAGCAGGATGGATATGGACTGTGAAGGCTCTTCAATAAAGAGGTGGTCAGGACTAGCAATGAGGACTTGGGAGGCAGAAGCAGGTCAAAGCTCCTTGGACATGGAAGCCAGCAAATCTGGGCAAGAAATCTGTTTGTTCCTGATTCTAGAAGAGAAATATTAGGTGCATTTTCTGAACATGAGCGAGAAGAACAACCAAGGCATATATTTGGCTGATATCTGTGTTTTCTTAATCAACTGCAAACAGTATCAGGAAGTTCAAATTTGGCTGATCTGACTCCTTAGAGGTGGGGGGAACAAAAAGACAAGCACTTGGCACAAACCATTTCTTATATTATCTCACCCAGAAGATCTGCAGACCTAACAACTCAAGCAGACTCTAAAGGCTTTCACAGGATTACTTGTGTGAGGAAGACCTTCTTTTTGCACAAAAAATAAATATTCAGAACTCCAAATATATTTTAAGGGCCAGGTTTCTGGTGAAAGATGGAGAAAAGGCATAGGTGGCAATCTTTGTTGGCCTTTTCCAGGCCAGCATTTTCTTTGGTAATTCTTTTAGGGGAAAAAAGATTGCTAGGGAGCAAGCCAAGCCTCTTAAAAAGCTCACCACCCCTCTCAGTGTCCTCTCCTAGCTCCAAAGCAGGTGTGTACAGCAGCTCCATCCTGACCCAGCCCTCATCCTAAGTCTTCAATTCAAGTGGGACTCCAGGCAATTCTGGCTCTGGAGGCCCTCAGTTCCCAAAACCAAATGGTGAGCCCCCTCTCAGCTCTACCTAAAATCCACCAAATCACACTGCACCTGCAGGGAAGTGCAGATCCCTCAAGTTTTGAACCTCTTCATTTTTTCCAGTCCATGAGGAGGACATCTCAGAGAGAAAACATCCAGGAGAGGCACTGAGAGTGCACGATCAGGTCTTGGCACTGCCACACACACTTTTTCTGCTGGTAAATCACAACCTCTCAGAGTTCAGCCTCTCATCTGGCAAAGGGAGGCTGCTCAATGTATAGATTTTGTGAAGATCTGTTCTCTAGTCTGTGAAAAGCAGCATTAGAGGATCTACAGAGGCACCTCAGAAACACTGAGCTGGTGCCTTCAGTCCCACCTCATGAATCGCGCGGCGACTGTGATTGTGCAAAGCATGCGAGCACAAACTGGCAGTGGGGCTGCTTTCTCCATGGTTTGCAGAATCAGGGCTGATACATCCATCAGAGATACATCCAAACACACAGCTGACAAAATAAATATCTTCTTAGAGCTCCTATTATCATCCAGTGTTTTGGGGCCGGCTCATAAAGGCGCTTATGTGCAACAATGCCTAAGCAAACTGGGCTGATTTAAGAGGGCTGAGGGAACACTTAGCTGAGAATTTCCTGGCTTCAGTTAGATGCAGTCAGAGCGTTAAGATTATATTTCAGTGTCAGTATGTTGTTTTTATTTGCTTTATTAAATTTGCTTTAACTTGCATTGACATTTTCTTCCCCTTGTTACTCAATCTCTCAGCTGTAAAGATTCTGATTTGCTGGACTGTTTTGCCGGACTGTTTTGCCATTTGTAGCAAAAATAAACATTAATGCAATAGGGATTCTTAATTTTTTTAATCACCAAGAAGTGAAATCAAGCCCCAGATGATGATGTTGCTTGATCTTCAGTCCCAGTCTGGCCAGACTAGTCAGGAGATTTTTGATTCAGAGGCAGCTGCACCACCAAAACACAGAATTTGTTCTCTCAGGCCATGCAGTTACTCCATTTGGGCACCAAAGTCCAGTTTAAATTCCCCACTCCCTCTGTCACAGATGGAGCTGTAGCACTGCTAGAAACAGCACTGCTGTTACTGATTGCAACCATGGAAAAGCTTTATAGAGCCAAGTTTCTTAAAGGCAACTTCAATTTCAGTGCATGAAGCATTGCACCTGTAAGAAAGTGGCAGTGTGATGGGATTTCCTTACTGGAGGCTGACTTGGAAAATCAATGCACATTTTAGTCACACACTGGTGTACAGTGGTACATCTCTGCTTCATGCATGATACAGAATTTGGTTCTGCAAGAAAACATTATTTTCAGCATTTTGAAGGCCAACTGGTTAAAGTTTCAGATTTGATTATAAGCAAATATCCAATGAAGAGACAGAATGTCCACATAAAACAGAGCTTTATATCAAGCAAGCAATTGTTCCAAAGTACCAAGTTTTTGTGTAAGTTAAACCAGTCCACTGACCTTGAACATTCTTCTGAGACACTGAGCAAGGCTTTGCAGAGTTACAGGAGCTGGCCCTGTAGCACAGGAGGGGTTTAGCCAAGGCTAAACTCTTACTGAGGCTCTTTTGTAGATAGGAGCTCTCTGGAGCCCAGCCCCCAGCTCCAGCAATGTGCAGAGGTAGAATCTGGACTGGACAGAGGGGTCACAGCACAGGGCATGAAATGCTGCACTGCCCCTGGGAGCAAAAAGTGAGTCTTGGCATAACCTGTCTGGTAATGCCCTCTGGGTCACAGCCAGGCTGGGCGGAAATCAGACCTTTGCCCTTCCAAGCAGCAGAGGACAAGATTTAGGTTCTGGCCTGCCTGTCCCTCCAAGATTCAGGGAAGGGCATGACTCCCTGGCTTAGGAGGTGAGTGATAAATCTTACACTGGCTGGCTGGAATCACCTTGTCTGTGCAAGAGGAGATGAGACATTGATCTCATACCCCTGGCTCTGCCAAGACCACATGCAGGTCTCACCAGGATACTCCCTTCTCACCTAAATCCTCCTCAGTGACAGAGTCCAACCATCTGGTAATGCCACTGTTCACCCAGGTGACTTTACACTGAAACACCAAACTCCAGAGGCCTGTGGAGATATAACTTCTCTCCAGAGAGAGGATCCAATGGTCTTTACTTCATATGAGAACCTCGCTGTACACAGGAATAGCAAACCACAGATTAAAGCAAAAATGTTCCCAGTAAAACTGCCAGCATTCTTCTCCTTGCTTTGTGTGCTGGGGTTGCTGAAATCCCAGAGAGCTGGTGATCTCCTGCACTATCAGTGCTGAAGTGTAGCCCAAAGTGACTGGGGATGAGCAAGGAACAAGCCACAGCTTTCAGGCCTGTGCAGATATTGAGCAAACTGTTCCTGTAGTTGTATTCCCAATGTGCAGAGATTACACAATGTGCCTGGCCAGCTGTACAGTTGAGGTGGTCTTCAGTTCAACCCAGTTCCCAATCCACCAGCAGTAAATCCCATGGCAATCAGCATCAAGACACTACAGTGGGAGTGATCCATGGTTCTGAAGACAGACTGATGAAAGTTAACTTTATGCATATTTTCTGTGAGAGGGAAGGGATATAACTAAAGCATGGCCAGGAATTTTAATGCTGGTAAAGACTCAGGCCCATGACTGGGCACCAGGGCTGTGGCGCGCCAAACTATGTGAGAATTAAATGTTTTATCAACACTGTGCCTTTAATCCTCTGTGCAAACATTTGATTTGCTTCAGGCACAGCACTTCACTGTCACATTTGCCTGGGATCTTGCCCAGATAAGTGAACCATGGCACCAGCCTCTGCTCTTTGCTCTGTGAACACGGGCACCAGTTCCAAGGATGCAAAAGTCCCGACACCAGTGTCAGGAAGCCACGTGAAAAGGTGAAACATCAAGTGATCCTTCTAAAGAAATCACTGCAGGTGCCTTTCATTCACCTTCAGCTTCCTGAACCTCGAGGGCACACTTGCTTTATGCTGCTCAGCTTTCCTTCTCTGCTCCAGAATCTTGTCCCTTTTGAAACGAGAGCTGCGACTCTACTTCCTTCTCTTCCAGCCAGCAGCTACAGCTTCCAGAGAAAGACCAAATAGTGCAGTGAAGTTTCCGAGGTTGGCAGAGGTTTGTCCCTGGCTGCCTGGGTAAGCTGTGACCTGGAGGCTGTGTCCTGGAGCCAGCTGTGAGCGGCTGCCCCGGGGAGCCACACGTGCAGACACAGCAGCTCCTCTGGGTCTGCACTGCCTTAAGGACAGAGGGTTTTTTTTGCAACTCCCATAATAGGGTTTATTTATAAAATGGGTTTTTGCTAGTAAAGCCTGCCAGGAGGAACTGCTGGTCTTTTTATGTCATGGTCCAAAGGGCTGATCAGACTGTCACAGACCCAAGGCATCAGCCCCTTTGGAAAAGGATTCATGCCACGATGTACAGCAATAAAAACCCTCCAACGCTGCAGGAGAGCAGTGTCACGTTTGTTAGGAGGCAAAAACTGTCAACATGCCTTCCAGGCTGCTCCTGCATGTCCCCTGCACTGAAGATCATTTCCAACCATTAAAGGCTTTTTAAGGCCTGGATTGAGACCCAGCATGACCCTGTGTAACGTGGCCATTCCCAACACCTGTTGGCCTGGCTCTGCCCTGGGCAGAGCTGGGAGGATGGCAGCCAAAGACTGGGATTGATTTTACTGATTGGAGGGAGGGCTGATGCCTCTACACTGGGACTTCTCTTTCCAAAGGCCAGAAAATCCCTCCTGGTCACTGCAGGACTGAGCCCAGGAACATTCACACACAGCTCTCAGACTCACACAGCCAGGTGTAGCCCAGCCATGGTAGAATTTAGCTTTGTCTTCCCCTTTTAAAGGTATCAATAAGAAAAAAAAGAATTCTTAAAAATCCTCAGGCAATAAGAGCAAATTAGTCCATCTCCTCTCCCGATGCTACTTAAGCACCCCAAAAGGGGATAACCTGACCCACACAGCCTGTCCTGGAGGGCTGGTGGGGAATTTGGGCATGGACACAGCCTCTAGCTACCAAATTAAATGTAACATTGACCTGCCCAGAGCCCCCCAGCACTGCCTGATGGACAATTGGTTCAGACCAAAGCCTCCTGCTTGGTCTACCACAGCAGTCTAGACATTGCAAGTACA
This sequence comes from Anomalospiza imberbis, assembly GCF_031753505.1. Classification (NCBI taxonomy): domain Eukaryota; kingdom Metazoa; phylum Chordata; class Aves; order Passeriformes; family Viduidae; genus Anomalospiza; species Anomalospiza imberbis. Next base: position 4,034,748 of record NC_089693.1, on the reverse strand, counting down.
ACATGGCACTTTTTCTACACTAATAAACCCATAAGGGCAGGGAAGGCTGCAGGAAAAATGAGAATTACCAGAGCAGAACAGTCCCTGAGTTTTTGTTTATCACAAACTAATTAAAACAAAAAGCATACCATAAGTCAGCCCTTAATAATAGGTAACCAGATGTGTCATTACTTGACCATGCTATATTGCAGCACATATATAAAGGTTATAAGATTATTTTTCAAAGCAATGTGCCACTGCTAAGGGTTTCCTAGCACTTTTATAACACACTTAGCACCTGAAGGAATTTTACCTACCAAGGCTAAAGCTAAAGCACACAGTCCTTCAAACCAAAAATGAAAATGTCAGCATACAACACTGTACAGCACACCATAAGACACAATTTCTATTAATAGGAGATATTTCCTCTAAGGACATGTTTTCTGTTGATTATAAAAATGTCCTGAATAAGGAAAATGGTGCCAAAGTGACAGCAGTGGGCAGTCTTATTTTTTTTTTTTTTTTATGCACAGAGTTTACTCAGCCCTGGCCAAGCACAGGAAAAAAACCCAATGTTTACAGAGGTAATAAAATATCATGGTGTGAGCAACTTACCTGATTACCAAAAGGATCAGGAACAAAAGTCAAAGGACAGCACTAGAAAAAGTCCCAGGCTTAAATCCAACAAAGCCTGCAGGCTTCTAAGACCCCACAGAAACCACTGTTCATTTCATATTTCTCAATCAGGGTACATTGCTTATGTCTAAAACCACGTGGCCAAATGACCAAACAATTCAGGACTGGTATGTTATTAATTTCATCCCACTGTCAATCACTTTTCAGTCACCTGTCTGGGGTTTTCCACCCTCATCTCCCATATCTTTCCTGTGGATTGAATGTTTCAAACATCCAGCACTGGTCAAACTCTCTCCCCATTAAAGCCATGGTGGGCAGCAAGAGGATCCATGCTGAATTCTCTGGGGAATGGCAGACAAGAGCCACCAGAGGCTGCAGGTGGGTAAAGTGCCTTCCAGCATGGCTGGAGCAGGAAAACAGCTGGGAAAAAACCACTTTCTGCAGTGGCCTTGTCTCTGCTCTACAGTGACCCAGAAAGCAGCACTGCAGCTGGGCAGATACAAGCTGTGGGCAGTGGAATGGCTCCAGAACTGGAAATGGTAGATCTGCTGGGTCTGTCCTGTGCAGCATGGAAAGAGATCCCTGCGGATAAACTTATTTTTGGCTCGGTGGTTTATTTAGCCTAAGTAAACAAACCAAAGATATATTTAGGCATGGTTTAGCAACAAATGAAAAACCACAACAGTGCCTTGAACACAAAAACTGTTCTGACTGCTGCGCCCTGCCCAGAATCTCCTGCAGACTGAAACGCAGGCTTTTCTTTCTGAACCATAATTAATGTTTTCACAATATTGCCTCAGAGTTCGCCCCGGCCATCTGATGAATCTGACTAATAGGGGAAGATGCTTTTAACCTGTGGGCTGCCAGACAGCTGGGTACCTCCTCAGCCACATATATTTGGCTGTCAGGTTGAAAGAAAGGCAGCAGATTCAGGGTTAAGCACTATTCCTGTCATGATTGCCCTGAACTTGCCCAGTTAAATTGCAACAGCATGGGTCTCCATAATTATCTAATTGTTAGTGTTGTGCCTTTACGTAATTTATGATGTAGCATTAAAGCCTGACCTCTGGTTTGAGATGAAGTGCAGTACTGCTGACATCCAAGCTCAAATTAGTAGGTAAGTAAGCACCCAATTAACGATTATGCCACTGAGCTTTCATTTCAATCTGACCACACTGCTACACTAATCAGTTTTCTAAGCCTTTCACCTTCCCCATAACTAATAAGCATTTCTCCTGCTTTTTATGCCTGCAAAAGCCTTGTTATCCTCATAAAAAGCACTCCAAGATTGCTGCTTCCAGTAATTCCTGCATTAAGCCACTGGCCCAGTGGCATATTACCAGCTCTCCAGCCACCTGATCAGTAAAATCCAAGGCATAAAGCACAGGCACATTTGCATTCTACAGCAGGGATAAAATCCTTGCAGTGTAGAGGAGTCGTCTTAGACCCAAAGCAGTGCAATTTAGGTGAGAATTTGGCCCTGCCAAGGATCACACAGTTTCACAGGAGTTTAAGGATGCAGGACAAAGGGACTGAAATCAAACCATGTTTTGCAGCAGGCTAAATCCTGACATCTTAACAGAAACAATGAACAAGACCTGGAGCATCAAACATCTGGAGGTTTAGTCCAAGATGAGTGAATTACTTTGCCTTTGCCATCATTTAGGAGCTGATATTAAACCACTGACTGGTTTTGCCTACACAACTCAATCCACATCTTGGACACTGCCTCAACTCTTGCATCACTGCACCACTGAGAACAACCCAGTCCTTGAAAATCCAAGCTGCAGAGCTGAAGATCTGCTCCTCTTGGAATGACATCCCCAATTTTATCCAGATATAATAACTATACAATAAGAACTCAAGGCCTGTGCAATAATATCTGCATAATGGCTGAAGTCACAGCTGGAACGTGAGCCTACAGGAGAAAACAAATCCCCACTTCCCTGCAACCCCATCTTCTTCATTCTCTCTTCACTTGCAGTTTTCCAGAGCTCCTCTAATCTCTAAAATGTCTAGTTTCAAGGCACTTGTAACTTTTTTCTTAGTAGCCAACTCTTCAAAAATATGATATCAACAGTAAAAGATATAGCTTTGAGAAATCCACTTTTTTTCAAAGGACGAAAGATTCAGTCAAACACTGCTACTGAGCCAGACAAGCACTGCAAAGCTGCAATTAAATGTAGAAGTGTGCTGCAAAACACAATTCCAAACCAAGTGCAAGGAACCAGCATGTTTTGAATGGAATCACATGCAGTTAGAGACACTAAGGCATAAACAGGTGCAGTCAGCAATGCCAGGAGAAAATTTTAAAGAATAAAAAACAATAACACATAATTAGCGTCAGCTCAAGATTTGAATACCACATTGGGGAATGCAATATCAAAATAATATTACTCACAGCAGGGTAAAAAACGGTAGGAAAGAGCTGCATATTATAGGAAATTAGTTGTGTGAAATGCGTAAAAAAGCTGACAGAGTCACATAGCTATAGAGGCTAATTTCCTGTTCCACTGTGGAGACAGCCCTGATCAGCTGGACTTAATATAGCCTTCTCCATGGCAGCTGGGTCAAATCGTGGCCTAAGCACTAGAAAATTGCCTGCCGTGGATGAGTTTAGTGCACAATAAGCTGTGTGGTAAATAAACACATTTAGCCTGGTCAGATAGGACATTCAAGAGTTTTATGACACATCCAGATAGACACAGCCACAGAGCTGCTGCAAATTGGCTGATTCAGGGCAACTCCTTCACATGGCCCAGTTTTAGGGCTCCACAAGCAATTTTCTGCATGACACCGAAAATGTTCTAATAGGACCCACTCTTATGTGGACAAAACCCCATCGCTCCCTCAAAACTCCACATGGATAGAACAATCCTTACAAGTTGAGAAGGCATCACTGCCAACTCTCCTTGGCTGGCAATGCCCACAAGTCAGGACATGGTTCCCAGTAGGTTTTAAAAGCTGCCCCCTCTTTCTGGGTCTGGCTCCCTAACTCATCTTCTGTCAGCAGCTTCATCCCACAACTTCCCTGCCTGCCCCAGAGTTTTTCCGTGGCGCTAATGAGCACCCCGGTGTCTTAGGGACTGCACTGCCCACTCATCTCCTGCAAATTACCACAGATTTAAAGGAGAAAAACTATTAAGGAATCTGTAAGGACGTAAGGCTGGGTTTTATAGCTACCCTTGCCCTGGCTGAGTCAACAAGAAAGCACTCTACCTGACTAATTGGGAGTCACTCTGCCTTCTGACATCCGTGCCTTCAGCTCTTATTCCGAGCTACGCAGAGGAGGCTTGAGAACGTTTTAAATTATTGATGAGGATAGGAAACCTATCTCTGAAATGCCTTTGGCAAACTCTTAATATTCTGGGATTTGGCATCAGGAAAGACAATGTCTCTGTCTCACTCATGCTGTTGATGCCTCTCATTTACTCGCACTATAAAATTACAGTTTCTGATCATTTCCATACAGGATGGAGAGGCAAATGGAAAGTGCATTGTTTATTGCTCTGAAAGCTTCCAGGTAATCCATCTTTGGCACCGGAGTCTGCAAACCCTTCCATTTGCAAAATTTTCATTGATGACAGGAGTCCTCAGAGAAGCTGACCCAAAGCAGTCAGTTGCCATAAACACATTGGATAATTATCTTAATTATTTATAATAGCACCAGTAAGCAAACCAGCACTGAACACATGGGTCCTGCCCTGGACAGCTCACGTTTTAATCAGATGTGAGCACAGTGTGCAAGAGGCAAAGCAAGGATGACATACAGGCTGCCAGGTGAGTCTATTAATATTTTAGAAAAGGGTTCATCAGTAAAGGAGTATTAATGTTTTCTGACCCTTTGGCATGAGAGTGTTAAACCTGACCAAGCATCACATAGCAGAGACATTTTTTCCCCCACATTTTTAAACGCAATATATTCAAACATGACAAAGCCCCACAAAAAAAAATTCTAATTATTTTCTCTTCACTCACATGGTTTCAGACTGATGGCTTTGGCTCAAGCTGTGCTGTCTTCAGAGTTAGAAAAGCTGAGCAAAATCTCCTTTGGTGCCTTGAGACTGGGACCAAATTACCAAATCCAAAGAGAGAACTAACTCACCAAATCCAGAGACCCTGCTTAATTATGCCTTTGGTGGCTCAACACATCATTCCTCACAAATGGCATCGAGGTGGATACAAAAGGAATTAATTGCACCATCCTCTCAAAAAAAAGCACAGTCTATAGCTGTCATTATCTGAGAGGAGGAAAGCAGCTTGTAACTACTAATGGGAGATGTTTCACCCCCTTCTTTGAGAAGGGGAAGAGAAAAAGCTCAAGAAGGGAGCAAGAACCTGACTGAAGTCATATGGCAACCTGTGGATGTGCCTTGAGACTGATCTCTCTCAAGTCCCAGATTTGCTCCAGTGTTGCCAGACACTGGTTTGCTACTCAATCAAGTTTCTTGAGGTATTACATGTAAACACAGTGTCCCAAAACCTGCCCAAAGGTATAGCTGGCAATGTGGGTGGATCTACACACATGTATTCTAACACACACAGAGTCTTTCTTCATGAAAATACTACTACTTGGTAAGGGCACCTGACCATATTGAGAGCAGTGACAGAGGTTGAATTTGTTTTTAACCTATGGATTTTGCAAGTGCTGACTGCCAAAATGTGTTTTTTCAGCTGGTTGGTGTGCCGGTTGTTCGTCAATCAACCATTTTTATTATCCATTAGTGTGCATTAAGCTAAAAAAAATTAATTTGGCACAGGGATCCCATTCTTTTTCTCTTATCTAATTTTCTGTTCTCAGAGGAAGTTTATATTTTTCCATTTGAAAGAGATAGAATTACTGCAAAAGGGTCTGTCTGCACTGACAGATCTAGCTTTCGTTTCCTCCTCAACAGCTGGGTTATTATTAGAACTGGCAGAATAATTCATAATGAATAATTTGACACTTATTCCTCCATACATATATCACAAGTTGCCCACATTTATTTGTTACTCCAAATTATTAACCATAAACTGTGCCAACAACTCCCAAAGGGGCATTACTGATACAATATATTCCTTGTGTTTCCCCCTTGCCTCCATCAGGAAATCCTTTCATTAAAGCCAGAGTGGAAAGCATTAATTACCCCTTATTTAAAGGTAATAACTCATCATCTGTAATCATTCCTCAGAGACAGATGCTCATATGATGACCCAAACTACTGCAGAGTTTGCATTCAGTGTTGGATGCAAATGAACATGCACTGAGAACCCAAGGAAGAACAGTTTTAGCTTTCTGGGTCATGTCCTTGAAGAGAGAAATGTCTGTTGGATTATGGCCTTTTCAGGACTTCTTGTGTCCATAAGAGATCACTTCTGCCTTGTCTAAATAACTCAGGAGTCATCAGACTCTTTAAGCCACTGAGTGAGATGATTGCACTGTGTAGGCTACATTTTCAAAGGTTAGGTGGGATTTTATCAGTGAATGAACCTCATTTTGGTGCCAGAGCAAGGAGAGCACGGGTGAGTATGATCTTTGGTAGTATGTCATGTGCAATCCCTTTTGTTACTTTTAATTTGTAACAGCACAAGTCCAATACAGCCCCAGGGACAGATTTCTGCTAAGCCCTTAGGTAAATCAACACACAATGATAGGAAAAGACAGCCCATGGCCACATCCACTGAGCCTCCAACCTTGTGCCTCCTCAGCAGAAGGACAAACAAGCATTTCCCATTTCTCTAAAGGACAGAGAGAACAACACCATCTCTCTCCAACTCCACCTTAGTGGTGCATATGAAAAAGAACCAGTCAAGACAATGTACCCTAGAATGGGTACATTGCTCTTGACAGCTCTGGACAGCCTCAGGTACCTACTGGCATTAATATACATTGAAACCACTCACAAAATACCCCAGCAGCCTTGTAACCAGAGACAAATACCAGCAAATGTAAAGGAACTGCCAGGTGCAAAGCCAAGGTAGCCTATGGCATATGGGTACAAATACAAAAACCAAGGGCCCAGCCCAGAGCCTTGGAAACTACAAGAGCTCACTGTTGTCTGGCCCAGACTACACAAAGGCTTTTAGTTATTTCAAGTTCAACAGGTGAGTTTAAACAACCTGCTTAACACAAAACATAAGGCTAAAAACCAGAAGTAAGCTAAACATATTGGCATTCTGGCACCTTATGCTGAATAATTCATACATAAGGTACTGCAGAAGAGAAACATATGGTTTTGGTCCTCAGTGACTTTTTAAGCAGAACACTTAAGAACCAATCTCAAATGTATAAGTCCAGCAAAAACCTTCTTGTGCAGAATGAGAAGAGATCATTACAACCACTGTCTGTCTCTTCCCTCAACATTTCCCACAGAGATTTGAACATCTTTATTTGATTTTGTCCTGAAGCAAAAGAGAAAATCTCACCTTAGACAAGATTTAGGGTGTTATCCCTGTTGCCCTACAACTCAGCTTATCTCATTTTGACACACTAATGGCAGATGCAAATTTGATGTATTAACAGATACAAAGACCTTCCTTCCAAAAATGAGCATCAGCTGAGGTCCAAACTGTCTCCAGAGTTGTCGTAGTACAGCCATCAGTGCATCAATTCTCTCCTTGCTTGCTCTGAATATGGGCTCCTGCTGAGCACCATATGCATGTCTGATAGCTGCCATTAAAAATCATCATTGCACACACCAGTCCCTCAAACACAGGCAGTGGAAAATAAACTCGGGAACCCAGCATGGGAACTGCTGGCAAATGAAGACTTTTAGCATTTTACTCAGCCAAAGTACATAGCTACTTTACTCTTGGCTAATGCCTCCTCCTTTCTGAGACACCTAAACCTACGTGCAAAGTGACAGCACTGCTGCAGTTACATCTTTAATCACAGCAGTGGTTAAAAGCCAAAAGTAAACTAAACATATTGGCATTCTGGCACCTTATGCTGAATAATTCATACGTAAAGTGCTGCAGAAAAGAAACATATGTTCTTGGTCCATAGTGTCTTTACTGTAAAATATTTAAGAATTAGCATTGGATGTATATAGTCAATAGCAGCCCACCAGTGTGGTGTCAGAGTCTATCTGTACCTTTGTATACTCCTTCACTGTGTTGACAGAACACATATATATTTATGTCAAAGATTCAAATCCATTTAGCAAACAAATGGTTCAAGGCTACTCAAGCATTTTGAACACATCTTTACAGTGGACATGGACAGTAACCCTGACTTTCTTATGAGCAATATGGAAAGCTGCCCTTCCCCTGCAAACATGCAACAGGGATGTCAAAATTTACAGCCCTTTGCAACATCCAATCTAACTGATGTTGCTTTACATTCACACACAAGGCTTTGAATCCCAGCTCATCACACCACTGAGCTCAGAATCGGGTCCAGCAGATCTGGAAAGGCACCCAGACACATGCACACACAGAAGAAACCTTTTGGCATATCGATGAAGAATAGACCTTCCAAAAAAACATCCAGTATACAGATGAGCCCTCAAATTAGTAGAGAAAGCATGACGACTTCAGCAGTGGTGGCTGATGAAGAGACACACACATACACACCTCTGCCACCGATCGTGCTGCTAGGGCATTCATCAAATTAAGTACCAAGAGGAACAACACCTCTGATATCTCTTCATTTGGGGCTCCAGTAAATGAAGCACTAGATTAGGCCTGACAGAGGCCTAATGCAGCTTGAGCTTTTCCTGGTGTAATTAATTGGAACTTCGCCAGCTTGACAAATTGGAATGATGAATCTATCTTGTATGAATAGAAAAAAAATGCATAATCAGTCAAAGATTTAGTTAAGACAGCTTCTCTCTGACTCCCTGCCATAGCTAAATCCATTAAGGCGAGGAAACATCACTTTAAGAAAAGGCACTGCTCTCCCTATGTTCAATTTATAACTTTTTGTTCTTGAATTTAATGGAGCAGTCAACCTGGACAGATTTGACTTTGGAGGGGAGAGGAAGGGGGAGGTGGGAAAGGTTGTTTTATTTTTAGCATTCTAATCTTCCCTGCGCCTGGGTAGTCTGGGAAAGAAAATAGTCTCTTTGGTCTGAACGTGCATTCCTGGGGCTGGATTTTAAATCTTTGGGGTTACACAGGGGAATCTAATAAGAGCACCCACATACTTTGCCACCAAGACGATTTGGTGATAAAACTTGCTTGTCAAGTTTTTCCCCTACTAACTTGTTTAATTGTTGGTAACATTTAGGCAGTAGAGGATGTGATAGATTGACTGCTCTGACAGCATTGCTTTTTCCTCTCTAATTACCACCTAGTTGTAAAGGCCCTTTCCTGACACATTTAATGGAGAGGCAGAGGGAAAACAGGTTTGCTTACTTTTAAAATATATTTTTATCATTTGGCAGGTTTTTGTCCATATATTTAATTTAAACCATGTGCTTCCCCTCTCCCTCCATCTCACCTGCTCAGTCATAAGACCCAAATTTCGAAGAATCAATTAAGCAGCTAATATCCCCATTTGTACTGGATGTTTAGAAAAACTTTACATTTCCTCTTCAAGGCTGTGGGCTGCAAAATAAGTTACTTTCACATGACGGAAGAAATGCTTGTTGGTTAAGTGAGACTTGACAACGATGGTTTTCATTTCAAACAACCCAGAATTCCTCCTTGGCTCGCAGACGCAAAAGTGCCAGGCAAATGTTTAGCTGACATAATGCAAGCGACTGGCCATAGATTTATTTGACAAACAGTTGAGCAGACAGCCCTATACTGCGCTCACTTGTACCCCACACAACCCCACCAGAGCCAGGAGGATTGTGCTGGCAGGAACAGAGTAGGATTAAACCCAAACACTGCGGTTCATGCATCGAGCCATTTGCTTTTGGCCACTGGCCAAGCTGACAGCCACATTTAAATAAGCCACCTGCTGAGTAGGGAGTTTAGAGAGCTAAGTGCTGGGGAGAGCTTTAGCCCAAAACTATATTGAACTTCTGCAATAAGGCGTGAAGTGAAAGGATTTCAGTGACAAGGAGTACTAGAGGCCATATTATGGTCCTGACCTCTACTTCTAGGTCAGATACAGAATAGTTGTTGGGATCCTCCCTTCCCTGCCTATGCTACCTAAAATATATCACCCAGAAGCTCCATCCAGAGGACACCATTCTATACATGTCACAAGGAGTGAACTAGACTCAGCGGATGCTCAAATTCCTTTTTGTTATCTCTATCAGTGCTATCAAACAGGATATGTTATTTCCCTCTGGATGTTGTTGTGATTTTATTCTTCAGAAGAGCTAGACTGTCTGCGTCAGGGGCAGAAGAAGTTCTTTCCCAGGATAGCCATGAGATCCCTCTTTTCCCATGCACTCCCTTAGCACTAGGCTTTGTCAAGGTCACCTCATCATCTCTTTCCATTCGGATCTCACTCTCTTTGTCAATTTTAACAAAGATGTCTGTAAGCACCTGGAGGCTGAAACAGGACTGTGCACTTTCTGCTGCTGATTATGTGTGAAAAAATAACAATTCCTGATATTACCAATCCAGTGACAAAAATCTCTCCAAAGAGAAAGGCTGAACACAGTGACAGCAAGGCAAGCAGTTCTGCTGCTCCAGCCCAGAACAGCAGCAGATTGCAGAAGTGTTATTCGGCTTTCTTAGCCCCAGATTGGCCAACTCAAACCTAACCAAGTTCTAGCTGCAAAGAGCCCTGGGAGGAAGCCTGCTCAGCATCAGACAGGACAGCCCTCCCAGCACTCAGACCCATTAACCACATTGCTTTTCCCCTGAACTTCAGAGGGGCACACCTGAGGTATTTGAATTATCTACAGTTGTGCAGATATCCACCCATAATTGTGGATGCAATTTATATTCTCCCTTTCCTCATTTGCACTATTGCTGCTGCTTACCTTGCCCCCTTCTCAGTCTTTGTTCAGAGGGCCAGGATATGGCCTTCTACCAGTGGAAACTACCAGCTTATTTTTTACTTCTTTACCCTCAAAATTGTCACACGAATGACTCCTGACTTGGTGGTGACATGGAGGTTGTCAAGTCAAGTTTAGCAGCTGACTCACAGGCCATTACTCACCCAACTGCCATTCCACTTTTAACCTCCCCGGCCTGTGTTTAAAACTGAGTATCACACCCTGTAGCTATGCTGCTAGGAAACACATTAAGAGCTTCATTTGAATAAAAATATGTTCTTTTCAGTGCAGAAAAATTTCCTATTTAGATATAGGAGGTGACAAGCAAATTATTTTAGTGGCAGAGGACTTGAACCTTTACTTGTTACAGTATAATATGTCATGGCACTGATTTTATGCAGTAGGCATTTAAGAGTTAATGATTTGTCAATTAAACAGTTGTAGCCAAAAGATCTAACAAATATTACAGAAGCAGTTGTCACAGAAGGTCCTGCTCCCTTAAGTGGTCCTGCAAGCCTTGTCAGGAGGGATTTGAACATCAGGTCATTTGGTTTTGGTCACATCCCGGGTCCTGCCCTGACTATGGGAACGATGTGCCCAGCGCTCACCGTATTGTGCTGTTTGCCCTTTGCTCACCAAGCAAAACAGAGACCAGCATGGATTGTTTAACCATTAGAAGGGCTGTGGTTGTGTCACCTCACACAGGACCACAGGAGGTCCCAGAGACTACAGAAGTGACCTGTGAATTATTTATGCAAACACCCCCCTGCACAGCACCTCCCTGCAAATCCACCTGCACACCCCACATCTGCCCCTGCCCTCAGCTGCTTCTTGATGCAATCAGAGAAATGCACTAAAAACATAAAAACCTGCAGAACAGAGGCACGAGTTTGGAATGTCTGTGCCTGAATTTCTGGCTCCAGAAAGGGCACTTCAGCCTGACAGAACAGTAGAAATTGGAATTCAAGTTTTGAGTTCAGAATTTCTCCCTCTCCACATTGAATGCACAATGCCCGTGCACACACCTGTCCCTTGTACAGAAGGTTTCCTTTTTACTGTAGAGATTTCAATACAAGCTTTGGGTTCAATTTTTCTCCATCTCCACACTGAATACCCAATCCCTCATACATGCACACACACCTGCCCCTTGTACAGAAGGGAGGGGGTTTTGTTTGTTTTTTGAACTATCCTTTCTGGGCAAGGATGATCAATTGTCTCTGTCTCTTGCTAGTCATGTCCCTATTACAGAAGATCTTGTTCCAATAAATGATTAGTATGTGCAGAATGCATTAAAATGAATTATAATAGCAATCTGATCCCCAGTGCCTTGGCAGAACCTTTCCATCACAGGTGACAGCTGGTTCCCTTGGGCTCAGCTCTGGAGAGAGAGTGCCAGACCTCAAAACTCAACCCAATAACTTGGGATGAACCTCACCAACTACACAGAACATACACTTCTCCCATTGTCTCCAAACTAGGAGAGAGATACCTCAAAGGCTGTTCAACAAGCTGCTGTACACAACCTCATCTCAAATAAATTTGAATGCTTTTTTTCATATATTATGTGATTACAGCCTCTATCTGCCTATGGTGCTATGTTTTATTACAGGCCACCGAAAATAATTAGTTGGTGACCCAGAAAACTGATATATAAAATCCTTTTAATCACCAATATGGCTTTCAATTATATAGTGTAAACTTATTAACCTTTTTACTGCTGAGATTTGATTTATGGAATTCCAGCTGCATTAACATTACAGGAGGAGATAGAAAGTGTCTCCTATGATGTGTTGGGATTAACAACTGGTAGCTGGCTTTGCCATCACAGAGTCTCACCGAGCTCTGGCAGCATCCTGAGTCCCCAGGGGCTCATTGCTACCCAAGCTGTGTGAAAAGTTTGGTCGGTGGAGTGAGACTGTGTAACTGCTGTCACTTCATATACAAACCAGAGCACACAGGACAGTTGTGGCTTTCAGCAGGAGCAGGGGCTGTGTGAGCACTGCCTGCATTAATAAACAATAAGGGCAAAGATAGGGCTGCATTTGTAACTCTCCTTACTCCTCCCATGGCCAGAAAATACCTTCTTTCATTTCCAATGCCTGGACAGGCATTTCGCCTTTTGAGTTGTAAGAGAACTCCAGAAAGTTCACAGAAACTCATATATTGGTATGAGTGTTTGTTCTCTTTATCATGACACAGAAAGAACATTTAATGCTTTGTACAAAGTTTTAGCCATTCCTGGTCATCTTCCCGTGGGCTATGTTCTACAGATAAGACAAGCAGCAAACAGGCCATAGTGAAGTCCTGCTAATTAAAAAGCCAAAACACTAATCTGAACTACATAATGCATCAAAATCCAATAAAACATATATGTAAGAGGAAAATGCTACCACACCAGATTTGACTGAAAGATAGAAGGAGCTGTATTTCTAGCCCACACGTGTAATTTCTTTCAAGCCTCAAGAACAGACACAAAAATAATGAATCTTGTCAGAACTTCCATTCACAATTCCCCTTCTATTTCTTACAGGCTCATTATTTGTAGTTTATTGACAATAAAATAGAGTACCAATGTTCTGTAAGATCATTTCTGCTATGAACATCTAATGACCTCTTTTATAATCTTGGGAGGGCTAAAATAATTAACATATTTGGGTCAAATTTTGCAAATAAATATCAGTTTTCAATTTTCAAACCTCACTTTCTTCAATCTTAGAAACCATTTTTCAGTTAACCTATTTTTCAGCAATTTGTAATGTGCAAGCATCCCCAAAAAACATGAAGCAGCAAGGTGAAATAACCAACATTCCCCACAAACTGAACCAAACCTTCATCACGTTTACTTTGGTTTTGTTCTTCAAACTAGAAAATGTTTGAAAGTCACAGTGAGGAGAGGCTGTGTGAGTGGGTGAATCCGTACCCTGTGCAAGAGCCATTGTCCACAGAGAAGGGAAATGCCAATATTTCATAGAGTCATAGGCTGATTAGGGTTGAAAAGCTGATCTTCTAGATCCAACCCTTCCCTGGGCAGGAACACCTTCAACCACACCAGGTGGCTCCAAGCCTCGTCCAACCTGGCCTTGAACAGTTCCACAGATGGAACATCTGCCACCATTTCTCTCAGGTTCAAACGCTGTTGAATGAGACCCAGCTGCCCACACCGGTGCTTCTTTGGCTGCAAAGTTCTGAGTCCCATTCTCTTCAGGCAGCCCCCAGGTCAGCGGCTCCTTTGCCAACAGGTTTGTAGTGGTTCACTGCAACCCCTGCACTGGGCACAGATCCCGAATCCCGACTGCCCGGCTCATACCTGGACACTCAGCAGGTTCATCCCAAGGCCAGCTCTGGCATCTCTGTCTCCACAAGCTGAGATTCCCAGTGCAGCCCACGTGTTCCAGCCACACCAGCTCCTCCAGGTGCTCATGAGGCCCATCACAGACACAGGGAGATTTTAAAGTGTGTTCTGTGAAACAAGGAGAATAAAAATCAATGGCACTACATAATTCAGCCAGTGCCTTTCTTTGCTCACAAATCTTCATTTGATCAGCGGGGGAAATTATGAACTGTCTAAAAATAATGCAGTAAAGCTGGTCAATGACAATTGTAACATAAAGACTAATAGAGATGGTGATGTGGGTCTGGTATATTCTGTTCTGCTAAAGCCCATTTATAATTTTTAATAAAAACAGTAACACTTTACAATAAGTGGACATCATTTAATGTTCAATTACTATGAAATTCCTTTAGAAATATATATTAAGCACAGCAGCTCTGTATTTATACCAGGAGGGTTCCTTAAGACTGATGTTATCATAGGGAATACTAGGGGAATGTCAAGTCCAGCACCAATGCATTCAATATTTTTGCCCTCTGGGTCGTGTATCTTTTCCTCCCCCACCCTGACATTTGAGCTGAATCCTTATCTATGTGGAGAGGAACCATATAAATTATATACATGCTGAATTAAAAAAAGAAAGGAATTTGCAACACAGGCTGGCAAGGCCTTTACTAATGATTAACGGAGACATTTTTGAATAACAATACAAAAGGTACAGCTCCTAAACAGGCAATTTTCTCTTGAAGACCAAAAGGCTTCTAAACCCCCATGTTTATAAAACAAGTATTATTCCAGATAAGGCACAAAACCTTTACAGCAAAACTAACTTCAACTTACTCAAGATTTCTCTTAGCAAGAAAAATATAATAAATCTTCATCCTCTACTTACAAAATCTCTCATACTGCAACATCCTCAACTCTACCTTAGCATCAGAGCCCACCACGTAGATCTGAGCCCTCCAGTGGGCTCAGCACAGGTGGGATTAGTTACCCTGGAAAGCAGAGGGATCTCCCTGATCCCCTACAGCTGCCTGGCTCTGTGCTTTCAGCCCCTCCGTGTTGGTGTTTTGACTCACCACTGCCCTGTCCTGGCAGGTTGTGGGAGAACTTCTCTGTCACAGAGATATCTGAGGGTAAAAACAAGGGGATGTGAACAGCAAGGCAGAAGCTGAACCCTAGCAGGGTATGGCTGGACCTCACTGAAGAAGTCTGAAACCAGTGGCTTCCACATTTTGTTTAGCTACACCCTGTCCTAGCAGCAGAGGCAACAAAAACAAAAATAGCTGGACTTGGTCTGGGAAATGCCTTTTGGGGAGCCAAATCCAAGGCTGTCCTTTCCCCCTGGAGGTATCCATAGCCAGGGCTCTTAGATGGCTGCAGTCTCTGCCGTGACTGCACCCAAAATCTGTCACCTGAGAAGGGGGGCTTGTCTGGCTTCTGAGCCGCCCTGCTTGCTTGCAGTGAGGACTAACAAGGCTGGACAAGGTTAGAAGGATGGCAGGTACCAGCCACAGGTCACCAGCATCTTCAGTTTGCAACACTACCAGGGTCCAAAGACAAATTTACATCTCTTCCTGGACAATAAACACCACCTTAAGCAGCTTGGGAAAAGGAAACACCAGTTGAAGGAAAGGGGGCACCCTAAAGGCTCCACTACAACTAACATTATTCCATTGAAATCATACTTCACATTTTCTGCTGGAATGCAATTTATCCCAGACTCCTGAGCAGCTTAGACACCTGGCATAATAGCCCATTAATTACTTCAGCATGGGAAATATATTTTAATATCTTTGATGCTCATTTCTAAACATGCTCCCAAACGCACATCAATGGTTTTTTTCTTCTGCCTTTTAGATGTTAACAGGCTTTATTTTACAGTTTGACTTTAATCAACATCTCCCTGAACCCTGTGTAGCATGTGATAATGTTATACCCTCATGCAGGGTCACCAGTTCATTTAGGAGCTCAGGACAAGGTATTTATATTTTGCTGCACTCGTGTTCTCATCCTGTTAAAGGTGATTACAACATCAAGTTTTGTCCAATGTTTCAGTCTCTGAAGATGAAAGGTGCCATGAGGTACAATGGTAGCAGGTCAGCATTTTCAATAAGCATCCATCTGTAAATAAGTCCCTTAAAATATTGCAGCAGTGTGAGAGGAAGCTGCACCCTAATTGGGCAGAGTGAAAAGCCACAGGGCTTATAAATATAAGGTGTAGGTGATCTGTCTTGCCAAAAAAGAGGAGGTTCGTTATATGAAGGACACATTATCCTTTTCTCTTCCTATGATTCAGCATGGTAAGTAGTCATTCCTAATTGGCTTACAGCTTAGTATGAAATATTAGGATGCCACACAATGTGATGACACAGCTGGATTCCTAAGGGAAGCTGAAGAGTGATCTGAGAACAGAAGAGGGACAAGAGCAGATGCGAGCCGGGAAAAAAAAAATAGTTGTAGCTTAGAGAGTAACATGTCATTCTTTATCCTCCTGCTGCTGTGTGCAGCACGCTGCGTGCAGCACACCGCTTTCCTGGTAGAGAGGCAAGAGACCTGTCATCTCACAGTTCCTAAATAAAACGTGGGGGAGGAAAAAAATGTGATTGCTGGGACTATTGGAACAGGAAGAGCCAAGCAGGCTGAATAAATCCGGGCAATAGCTGCCTCGTCATGAAAAATACACTGCACAAATTTCACCTCTCTGTGCGTCAAATGATGATTTCCTCAAATTTATTCTCGACTGGAAAGGATTTGCCAAATTACCAAGTCAAACAGTGCGTGGGTCACTCTCAGAAGTCCAGCTCTGGGAAACCAGGCGCCCAGGTCTGTGCTGGGAGTTGTTTCCTGCGCTGGCCTTGATTCAGGAAGGTAATTAAACAGCTGCCTACCTGAAGTCAATAGGGCCATTCACATGCACTTAAGTGCTGCTGACGCCAGGCCGAGGGGAATAGGGTTCTCAGGGGGAGATTTTTGCTGCAAATACTAGTGCTAATTCAAAATTCACTTTCTGCAAAGTCTTCCCCTGCAGTCAGCTGAAATTAGCTATATCCACTGTGGTGCTTGCCAAGAAACTTGATAGAATATCGCCCAAAGTGAACATAAAGGAGGAATAAACACAGCAGAAATTAATAACAGGAGTTCAGACTGGTAGGTTGCAGGAGATGTGTTATAAATTTCATCCAGCTGTAATGAAAATTCTGCCAAATGATTGGGAACATCTCCCTTTTTATATCACTGTTTCACTACATATTAATAGCAACCAGTTACTGATGCAGTACTAAAATATTAATGATATGGTCATAAACCTGAATCAGTGCCTAACTTGGCAGAACAACGTAGGGCATCTTTTCAATCACGTGTGAACAAAACCAGTTTTCAGAAACCATTTTGTAACTGCAAAACCATGCGAGCAGAAGTAATTGCAGGGCTATTTTAGGCACAAAAAAAATGGTTAGTCTTCCTTGGAAAATCAACAGCCCCGTTTAGGTGTACAGTATGGGTGCCCAGATCTTTCTGCAAGGCTGAGAGAATCTTAAACCAGGCAGAAAAAAAGTTCATGCAATTAATTAGTAAGATTTCATCTGTGATTTCATCTGCAGCTGATATGACTGACTTTTATCTGTGCATTAGAGACAATAGCATCCAGCCCCTGGGGATCAGTTGTTTCAGCAGGATTTAGCCCTTTGTTCTGGACTGAGATGGAATATGGGAAGGCAAGAAATCCAAAGCAAAACTAGAATCTTTACACTTGCCTGATGTTGGAGCAAGTGAATTTATCAACTCTGTATTGCATCATCTGTGACCACAATAGAAATTTGGGGATGGTTAAAGGATTAAAATTCAGAAACTTCCCTTGCACCTTTTATATTTTCCAGTCGGCTTTTTAAGTCTTGGAAACATACACAGACACTGAAGTACCCTTCCCAGGAGAACCAGGGGCCACTGCCAGCTAAACAAGGCAGCCTTTGGGATGCTTGGTTCTCTATAAAAGAGAAGCAGGTCTTGAAGTCTCCTCAATTCTCACTTTGGCTAAGCTCTATCAGAAATGGGCTGGTCCATTCCATTATTCACATTTGTCCCTTTCTTTGCAGATGGGGCCATGCATCCAAGCTCCTTTCACACACCTTTAATTGAAGCTACAAATTAAGGTAAGGACAGACTCAGAGGGATTCTGGATTCTGTACAATTCCCAACAGCAGCTAGCACCACAGGAAGAGCTGGAATATTAAAGAATATTTTATTTCTATATTTTCAAAGGACACAGGAGATGGCTCGTTCCTCCTTCACCCCATCAGGATCCAAAATCAGCTCTGGAGAAACTCATATATTGCCAACATTTTGCATTGTCAATACTAAACCAAGGAGGTTGCTTTACAGGTCTTTCACTGCTGCTTCTCTAACTCATCAGTGCACAAATAAGCTGACTTTGGTCATGACTGAGTTTTCCATTTAGAAGTGCAGAGAATGGCATGAAATTAATTATTAAGAAGGGTATTTCTTTTTTCTGTTTTTCAACCACAGTTACATAAATGAGGACCCAAATCCCACAGAGATATCACTTAACAGTGTCAGCACCAGGGAGGCAGGGCTGATCACTGTGACAATGTCTTTATTATTTGCTGACCAGAGTCACTGCAGTCACTTACAGCAATGATAATCTTTCTTCATTATACCTGCAAGCACATGCCATCGAGGTGTGACTGACAATCATCCCTTCAGAGTAAGTGATCACATCCATTGGCTCCTTGTTTATTAATAACACCGTTGAAATTTTAGTGTTGCTTCTGCTCAGGTGGAAGATAACATTTATTTAATTGACACCCATCATTAGGAAAGTTTCTCCTACAACTGAAGCAGCAAATAATACAGCCTGACTGCAAACCAAGTTGCCAAAACAAACACTTTTCTTTGGTGTACAAGTTACCAGAGAAGGAGGAAAACTGCTTGTGTTTTGAAACTTGTTCTATCGAGACACTGCAAATCTCCCACATCTAAAGTCTACTCTAAAAAACCAAAAAAACCCTGTCTCTTGGAAGAAGACAAGTCAAACATAACTTGTTCCTTTATTCTTTTTCTCTCTTACCATGCTTTACAGATAATTGTTTCATCTTGTTCTTCTGTTTCCAAGAAAGACCTTTCTAAATCCTCAGGCAATATTCAGAGCAGGCAGATTTTTCTTTGAGTGTTCAAGGCTGATCTGATCAATTTAAAAAGAGGAAGGTTACAGTATATTTTAAACCAAATACCCCATAGTATAAAATCTCAGAGGCCATTCTAAAGAAAAATATATTTTGTTAGCAAGTAAATGCAAAGAAATGATAAAGGGATTAGGTACAACCCCCTTTCTCATGTGTCCTCTGGGATTTTCTGCATTGTTCTCTCGGTTTAAAGGGTTTAAAATACAAGGGTAAGGCTGCTGAAGTCCTGGACATGTGAGTTCTGTTCTCTGGCTGGAAATGAAGTGCCTCAGATCACACAAAATTCTTCCTGGCTGTTTTGTTTCCCCACATTTTTGTCCTTTTTCACCCATAAAAACTATGAATCATCTCCAGCCACAGAGTCTTCCAGCATGTGATGCACCACAGGACCCCACAATCTTATCTGAGGCTCTTTGGACCCAGCTGCAATGTAAACACTCTTCACCACTGGGACTCCCTTACAGGGTTTAGAGTCTCTCTTTGCAGCTGCAAATTTCCAGTGAAGTACAACTGCTGCCTTGAGGCTCCTTGAGGCCTCAGGAATCAGACCTGGCATAACATGAAATTTGCTTCTCCCTTTACAAACTGGTTAAATAAACTCATCTTCTTTACGGTGGGGCACTCTTCATTTCCCTGTCTTTCATTCTCTTCTCCCTCTTGTTGATTCCAAAAGGACACGATAAAGACCAACAATCAGGAACAATTTGGTTTCCAATTTTCCCAGTAGCTTTGCAATCACATTCCCTTTGTCACCTGAACGCAGTATATGGAATTTGCAGCCTGGGTGTGAACGGATTCTGGAATTATCTCCCCTGGACAAGACTCCAAAGCAATTCAAAGGCAAGTAATCAGAATGCAGAAATACCCCTGAATAGGATTACATCATGTTCCTAAATCCTAACCCTGGTTCTTCAGTAGTTATCCATTCCTCTTTTCCTTCTTCCCTTCTGCCTAATATTTTCCTACCCAGAACTCAGTCCACATTGCCACAGCAATCAAAAATATTCTGTAAAGTTGCTAAGTCTGCATGAACCTCCAGAGCTTGGCAAGCTGTACTGTAACACCAAAATATGCTCTTGACAACCACTGACCCCAAAAGCTGATATGATCAAACACATCCCCCCACAAAAGAAAGAACAAGGCTGTAATCAGTTTTACCATTTTAAGGAAAATAAATCCTAATCCTTTGCTGTTCTGTGGTATTCCTCTAATTGCTGTTTCCTTACACATTCAAACATCTCCAATTTGGTTCTGTTGTTTGAACGTCACTTGGAATCAAATCAGTGTTGCAGATACAACGTCTTTGAACCTTTTAGTCCAGCTGTGAACTTTGGGCTTAATCCTTTAGGGCGCCCCTGTCTAGCAAGCTTTAATGTATATTAAATTTTCTAAAAGGAGAGCAAAAGTGGTCGAAGCAAGATAGTGCAAGGTTCTGTGTTTCATAAATTAATAAGCATCACCAACTGCATTGCTTGACCCCTTAAACTCTGTGAAATTAATATAAGTAGACAACCAAAGTGCACTTGGCCCCTGAAGAGCCTTGGAAGTTCACTTAAGCAATCCAAGTTTCCTTAAAGTTTTATAAGCCAGCTTTTAAAGCAAGTCCTTTGTACTTATTACTGGTGACAGTGAGCATTACAACAGCCAATGAACCTTTGCTGACTTCCGACCCCAATATGGTAGAGCACAGTTATCAAGGGAAATATCAGAATCAAAGCTTGTATATTACATCGAGGTCCTGACTCCTGCAAGAGCCCCCCATAGACTCCTCAGAGTATGTCAGGGAAATAAACATCTAATATTCTCAGACATCTACTTATGATGTACGGATATTGTTGTTTACTTAAGCACTTTTGGCATAGTAACACCCACCCCCACCTCCCAGATAAAAACTGAAGCCTCTCATGAAGGAAGCTGTGGCACTCCCAGCTCCTTCACAAGAAGACAAAATTTAGATCTTTTATTTAACCTGGAAAAACCCCCTCCACTTGGTGGTGGTGAGTCAAGCAACACTAAGCGTTCATCTTAACCGATTAATGGATTTAAATTATTAATTGGCACCAGGTAGGCATGGTGAGGAATACCCAGCCTTCTCTGAGCCCTGCACATGGGCTGAGACTGCCTGGAACAAAGAGGGCTCTGTGAATCCACACCTACTGCGTTCTGGCATCAATCCTGCAGTCACTTGTAATACTTGAGTTAGCATCCTGTAGAAATAAGATATCTCAGGACTGCCAGCTGATTATATTTTTCATAATGTAAAAGGTTCTTGATGAATTATTCAGGGGCTTTTCCCACTGTTTAATGAAAAAAAAAAGAAAAAAAGAAGAAAAGACAGACAGAACCTCTAAGGCAGTCAGGTTTCTGGGAATAAACAGGCTGACAGGCAGTGGTGCCAAATATTAGTAATTATTATTGGACTGTAAAACCCAATTAATGATGATGTTTAAGCTAAACTCTTCAAAAGGGCAGGCAGAAATTCAAAGCCAGACAGGTTTTTTGATGTGATGAGAAATCACAAGATTATCTGCTGAAGGGCATAAAACCCTATTGCGTGTGTCCCCCTCCAGCCATGAAGTCAGAGAGGGCACATGGTATCTGTTCTCTCCACCTGTTAACAACATTTGGGTGAAGCTTTTGCAGACATTTAATGACACTGATTTCCATTTGTTCCTCTCATTTATCTGCCTAGGTCTGGACATGGAAGGACACAATAACATCACAGCATGGAGAAAATAAATACACAGAGACTTATTTTAAATATATATACCATACATGATTGTGCATAAGAAATAAAACCCAAACAAAAAGCAGACATCAAGTATTAGGAAATAATTGATGAAATTCCCGAGCAGAAACATGGCTAACAAGAGACAGAGGGAAAAAGGAGGTATTTTGAGGAATGTGGCTCACAAATACCACACAAAGTGAATGTTGTCAGGGACAGGCTGGTGACAGGGTCACAGTCCCTGCCAGGCACTTGTCTGCTCTGAGAACAGGGAAGTTCATTTAGCAACTCCCTGATTATTAAATCTAAATTGGATCATAAGTGAACCTTGAAATACATTGGGCCTATTCTGACACATGTTGCTCTAATTCAGATTTTTTGTGAGTGTAACCAAGCAGCGATTATTGAAGATGGAATCACATTAATTGATGTTTATCAATGAAACATCTAATTTGAATGTGTATATATATGCCCACAGCCATCTACAGTGGTATTAGTGGTTTGATTGCATGAACCAATACTGCAGGAAATCAAAATATGTTCAAATGAATCCCATGCACTGACTGGACACAAGCCTGAGGGACCACCCTAGTGCAGCATGAGGAAGCAAGTAACAAAATTGTTGACATGAGAGAAAAATTTCTACGCTTAGGACTCCTTGATTTGGAAGCCAATCACTGGTACCTGCTGACTTTTCCTCAGTTATCCATCTTCTTGCCTGTGAGTGGATCCCCAGCTGGTGTCAGGGGCAAATGTCCACAAGGAACAGGAGGTTTTTAAGGGATGTGACAAAAGAGGTCTGCCTTTCCTTCCAAGAAGGGAAGTCAACTTTGCAAATCCCAAATCTTCAGCACCAACCTCAGAAGAAGGCTCTGGTAAATGCTCATTTAGCTCTGGCAGAACAGGCTCTGCCTAAGAAAGACAAACTGTGAGTCCTCCAGCTCTCTTTTTGAGAAAACTCTGTGTAACACTATCTGGAGAGGAAGCGAGACAAATGTCTCTCAAACATGAAAGCTGTTTTCCTTACTTGGAACAGTTCAGTACTGGAGAACCTATAGGAGCTTGCAGATGAGATATTAATTTGTTTTCCACCTTTTCCCAGGAGATTTCCAGGTTTTCTGATGAATGAGCTCTGTCTTCCCAGCTCCCATATTCAGTCAGGCCTGTGACACATCTTTGTTTTTTGGCTCCTTGGATCAGGAAAGTTTGCTGAGTCTGGGGGAGTCTCAGAACTGCCTTCCAAGTCACTAAAGTCTTCTGCAGACCACTTTTGATTAGCCAGCTGGAAAAGAAAAGTGCCTTTTATCAAAACCCCTGGGGCTAACTCATATTGAAAATAACTTGTTCTTAACACTTTTAGAGGCAGGGTTTCAAATGATGAATGAAGAAGAATATCCTCTGTCACAGGGTTTCCTTTGTTTTTCAAATCCTCAGAGGGAGTTTGTGATCTTTGAAACTCTGGGACTGAGACCTCGGTCCTTTCCCACTGAACTTGCCACCGTTTCCTTCTGCAGAAGGTTGGCTATGTCTTGCAAAAGAAAAGAAGATTACCCTGGAAGTACATGGCCAGAGCATTTCCATAACTCAGGTAATCAGTCCGGGGCAAAGATCGACTTTTTTCCTTTCTTCAGGCAGCAACCAGTACCAAACCCTGCAATCCCGACTGTCCATGAACATTCCTGCCACACAAATGGCTTTTATAATCATGGGAAATCACCAGGGTATGTCTAACTTCACATACTGGTTTTCTGTTTTGTTTTACATTTCTCATACCTTTGCTCTTTGAAATGTCTGAAGGTTTTACTTTTTTAATTTTGGGGTGTTTTTTTCTTCTTTCAGTTTAGCAAATTCTCAAAAGCTCTTAGTTATTTCTCAGGAATAACAGAATCAGGCTCTGATATGTAATTAGAATTTTTAAAGTTTCTAGGCTAATTTTCTTAAATACAAAAGAAAATGGAAATATGAAAATAGGTTTTGCTGAAGTGTTCAAAATTTTCAGTGGCTAAAAAAAGACAGTGTTATTAACTTCAGTGTTATTATCTTCAAAGTTTTCCAAATTTTAAGCAGAATCCAGTAGAACTTTTATGAGACAAGAAATCCTTTTCAACAATTTTATCAGTGAAGCTTATGAAAGAAAGATCTAACAGACAATGCATAGGAAAAACACTGAGACTATCAATTAAAACCACAAATACTGTATTTTCTGAGCCTAACACTTGGCTCAGAAAATTCCACAGTGAGTGGATATTAATTTCAAAGATACAACTTAGTAACTAAAAGCAGCATTAAATGAATCACAGAACAGCCTGACTGGGAAGGGACCCATGAGAATCGTCGAGTCCAACTCGTGGCCCTGCACAGGACACCCCAAGGTTGCTGTACATGACATTGTACAAACGAGCTCTAATGAGGACAAGCACTGCTGGTGCAGTCCCACCAAGAGAACCTGACACACAGCTCCTGCTGGCTTCCCCTGACTCCCTAACTCAAGGTGCAAGCACGATTTTCTTGGTTGGAGTCAGCTCAGGTCCCTCTGTGCAGCACTTCCTCGGGACACAGAGCTTCACTTAGGTCCTTCCAGCCCACTGGATACTGAGCCCATGGGTATTTTAGGGTTAATAAGTCACCTGGTCCTGGCTCTGGGGTCCCACCTCCCTGAAAGGGGAAAGATTTAGATTCCTTCAGACTGAAAGGCAGTGGATATAAATGAGCTGTTCAAAATAAAATTTGCCCCTGTGAGGGTGGTGAGGCCCTGGCACAGGGTGCCCAGAGAAGCTGTGGCTGCCCCTGGATCCCTGGAAGTGTCCAAGGCCAGGCTGGACAGGGCTTGGAGCACCTGGGACAGTGGAAGTTGTCCATGCCCATGGCAGGGGATGGAAAGAGATGAGCTTTAAGGTCTCTTACAACCCAAACCATTCTGTGATTTTGTGATTCCCGCCTTGCAGCCAGAGGAAGCCATGCTCCAACTTCTCTACCTCCCAATGAAGAAGTTCTTCACTTCCAGCCTCCTGCCTCCAGCAGAGGCAAAAGGAGAAATCCTGCTTAACCATCTGTGACCTCAATGGGAAGCAGCGGTCATCTTCCACTCAACCAAAAAATGTGACTGCTTTGGTGTGGGTGTGCATCTGCCTGAGGGCAACAGAGCAACTTCAGCTTCCCTGTGTGGGGGTGGAAATAACCTTGGGGTAAGCTGGGTGAATCTTTTCAGGCAGATAAGGGAAGGTTTAAAATGGGAAAAACTGAGATTGGACCTTTACATGTCCCTACCTATGGACACGAAAAACACACAGGGAAAATCACTGAGGGGCAAAAACTTCAACCACCAGAAGGTGGTCTAGTATCAGCTACAAACTCTGCCAAACAACATCTCATTAACCCAATTCTGTCCAGGCAGACATTCACCCCAACACTCCAGTTGAGCTACTGACATTGTAACAAATTTAAATTCTGAGTTAGCCCCCAAAAGAAACCCCTCCCACACAGACTAAACACATGCTACATCTCCCACAAAGGAAGGAGACTTTTCCACAGCTCCAGAAATATTCATTTGACAGTTTCTCTTTCCTTGGCTACAGCTCTAGTAATTGATCTGCTCTATTATTTTCCCCCATTCTTTCTCTCTTACATTTAAATATGTCCTTCATACTTCTGGAGGGTTTTTTTCCCTAGCCTGTATCTCCACTGTTACATTATTTTTTATCTCTATCCTCTATTCTTCATGTGTGAAAAGGGTGCTCTGTTCTCTAATATTCATTTTTCTTTTTTTATTCTCCAAGTACTTTCTTTCCCATCTGTAACAGCCCCTAATATGCACCTCCATTCGATTTTACTTACCCAGCTTGAAACCCTCTCATTCTAATTACCTTTTCAGTTTTCTTCTATTTCTCCCTTGAGATGTCTCAATTAGTGTACTTTTTCTTACTGGCTGTCACCTCTGAGCTACAAGGTGGGTCTAACTCCAACTTAAACCATGCAGAAAATAAATGAGGAGCTGTTCTTGGCGGCCCTGCTGAAGGTGGTGTTACTTTACAAACTAGTGCACCTTTAATAGATGATAAATGGGCAGAAAAGTGGCCTTGTTAATGCAGCAGCCCTTGATTTGGTTGCCATGCCGTGTCCTTTCATTATTCAAAGATACAGGAAAGGCAACCTATGCTAAGTCCTGGGTGATGTAATTCCATACAAAGAGAGTGAGTAGAGGCTAATTAACATAGTTCTGGTCAAAGCCTGAAATTAACTCTTGTCTTTAAAGACCAAAGCTAAAAATGTCATTTGTCTTGCCCATAATTATGTTTAGAGGTAATTATGGTAGCAGAATAACAGCAAGCAAAATGAGCCTAAGAGTGGGCTTTTCTGCCCTTTCTATCGCTAGCAGGACTCGGAATTCTATTTCTGTCAAAGAGAACTGGATAAAAATGCAGGTGACATCCACAGTACATTTCTTTGATTAAAATTGGCACTATTATATTGAAGTTCACACAGAGCTTTCAGAACCTGAGGAGTAAATTCTCTCTCCACATGTTCCCACATAATGGAGAAACGAGCACCCTCCCCACGGCCGCTGGCACTGCCGTGAAGGGGAGATGTGAGCCTGATTAAAGAGCCAGGTTTGGACCCCAGAACCACATCCACAGGGACATGTCCTGCCACAGACTCACTTCCAAGGTCCCTTCAAATGACCCAAGGTATCTACACAGTACAGAGTTACCTCCAAATTAAAGCATTTACTTCCTGGGGTAATTAATTCGTCATGCAGGTCTGACCACATCATCATTTATCCAGAGCCACAATAGCTATCTCTGTGTTCTGCTGAACAGATATATACCCCACATGTTTGAATCCACTTATTTAAATTATATATCTATGCTTTAAAAGATATTATTGTTGTTATTAATGCTGCTATTATTAAAATCCCAGTGGCATATGCTGCTGTCACCATTCAGGTGTCCTGAGATCCATCTACCTGCAGTGCCTGCTTCACCACCAACCCTAAAATTTATGGGCACATCAGCCATTAGTGACTTGGAGGATTTATTTGTGAGGTATGTAGTGCTAATTTAAAGATTTCAAACTAAACTTTAGATTTCTACTGCACTGAGGCTGAAGGGGATAAAAATGCACATGCACAGCCCATTACTGCATGGGCTGCTGGCAGATGCCAAGGTCTGGAGCACAGCTGTAAGCAGAGCACATTCACTTGGTCCAAATTTGTCTGTTTCTGAAATTATTACACTTTACAGTGTAAATTCAGTGAATTCACCCAAGGGCCCATAATATCATTTTTGGCACAAGTACAAACTAAGTTATAGCCATGATTTCACAGAGATGACGATACCACATAAAACACGTTACAGAACTTTTATGAAGTTCTGAAGGAGAGAAGATCACCTCTGCAGACTTTTCTAATACTTTTAATGGAACACCTCTGCCATTTTTACTGGCATCCTTCATGGCAAAAAGGAATGAGGGAGAAGTTCCTCTGAGGGGACCAGCCCTAGGGGTTCCAAAGGCATTCTTCCACTGTGCTGCTGAAATCTTAGTCAGTCTTAAGAGATCAGCTCCACTGGAGCACTAAATTTTAAGCACCAATTTAAGGGTATGGTACAGGAGTTCTGCTTTATTTTTTTTAAAATGCCTACACCTGTATAGCCCTTGAGCTGTCTCTTTTCAGAACTCCAGAAAACTTCCAGAAAGTTTGGGGGGGGGGTTCTGTTCCCAAAAGTTCACATTTTTTTCCCCAGCTATATCAGTTACCCAGTAAAATGTGTCCCTTCTCCCTACAGACATTGTCTCACATCCTTCTTTAGACCTTCACAGCTATTGCATTACTACCACTACTTTTACAAGTGCCAAAAGTACCTTTATGATGACATCTGCCAGTATCACCTGACAGACACAAGCACCAAAGCCCATCTGGAAAAGTTGCCTCTCCCCATAATATTTTTGCATACTTCATGACATTTTCTTGCAAAATTTTTTAATGATTTGTTTAAACACCAAAAAAAAAAAAGCTGAAGAGTTGCATGTTACACTGACATCTGTTACGTTCAAACTCTCTTTGGGGTCCTGTTAACCAAGTTTCATCCCTAACTAGGTGGAATTCTAGAGATGCAAACCTTGCAAAGTTGCCATTTATGGGACCTGCACTGAAATTACAGGCACCTCTCTCAACTCCTAAGAGCAAGGGCAGTTCTCTGCAGCACACCCAGCCTGGCTTGTCCTCCCAGAGGAAGTGCAAAGCACACAGAGTACAAACCAGAAAACCAGATTGTGATTGAAGTCACCCAGAGACAGCAAACAGTACCCCTGAACCTAAACCATCTTCTGCCTCTCACTGGCACGGCACAGAACCGTCAGAAACCTGATGTGATCTGAAAATAGAAACCTTTTGAGTTCAGAGTCCGCCACCAGGGGTATGTGTGACACTCTTTGGATCTGCACCTGTTCTACACTGGACCAGGAGCTGGACAGAGTGGGAGCAGTGACAGAGGGTGACCATGTCAGTGAGCCCACAGGACCCCAGCCACCCCCAGAGATTTATCACTGTTTAGCCATGCTAGCCCAGGGCTGGCTCTCTTCACACAGTGAGCTCTGAATCAGGCTCTCAGATGCCTTGCACCTCCTTTCCAAAATATTTCCTCCCCATCTCCATTGCCCCAAGATTTGGCGTGGCTGGACCCACCAGTGTACACATCTTAAAGAAATGTGTTCTACAATCTCACCACAGTGCAGAGATCAAACTGGAAAAGATCTTAGAGGCCCCAATGTCTTTAGCCATGAAACAAAATTCTTTCACTGCAAATCATTAGTTTTCACAGGAATGACTCATCTTCTCCTTTTGGTATGGGAAGCTCAGCAGATGCTCTGTTTGACCAGCTGAGCAGCCACTGGCAGAGCACCTGCTCTGAGATCAGTAGGTCTGTGTCAGTCAGGCCATCCCACCAGCAGTGGAACCTACATCCACAGTTCCCAAACTGCAGCACTGCACGAAGCCATTCCAAGGTGGCCTGCTGCTCATGTCTTTCCATTCACATTATTTGGGCATGACTGATACCAGCTGCTGACCTTGAGCTCACAGGACCATGATTTTCCTCTCTTTAACATCAATGGGATATCTAAAACAGTACACTTTTACTGAGCCCCCAACTCCTCCTAAAATCAAAGATTTGTAATGGAGGGGAGACAGCAGAGATCCCAGTTTGTGCTCAGAATCCAGCAGGATGAATCCATCACTGCCACTTGGCTTCCAGTTGTTAATTTGAGTGAAGGAACTCTTATCTTCTATGGAAACCTTCTCAAATCAGCAGTAACTCGTTGTTAAAACTGCTTCCCTGTCTCTACTGTGTTTGAGAGCACCTTGGTCTTTGCAGAGCAGTGCAAAACAACACAGACAACTCTAAAATGTCTCAGATGGCAGCTCCAAATGCTTACAGTTTATGTAAAGCCATGGAGCCAGCATGATAGGATCTAATTACCAAGCGAATTAGTAAAAAAACAGCTGCAAGGTTTGCAGAAATGTCTGGAAGTGCAGAGTAAATGGCCACAATTGATGGAGTTATTGCACAGGCATCCTGAGGGCACAGTCTGCAGCACTCCAGTCCTAACCAAAATCACTGTCAACAGTTGTTGTTTTCTCCATTCTGTTAAATGAGAAGAGCATGAAAATGATCCTGCAAACAGCCATTTAATATCCTCATGCACGTGAACTGCAATTATCAGCAGCAGCAACAGCAAACTCTGCTGTAATGTGTTCATGGTTAATCAATTCAATTGATCACTGTTTATTAAATAAAAACCTGCTCTCTAAACAGTCCTTCTCTAAATGGCATGTTTTGGGGCTTGGAGTTTTTTTCCTAGCTTTCTTTTTCTTTTTTTTTCTTTTGTTTTTTTAAACATGCTTCTAGGAGAATCAGCAGACCAATTAAAGCTTTTAATTTAAACCCAAACTAAGAGAAATGTTAGCAACATATAGTGCCTTTACAAAAGCATTAGCTTAAAAGAAGTTTGGATCAGCCTAGCCACTCCCTGGAAAAGCTGCACTGGATCTGATTCCTTCCAATTCCAAAGGCTTTCAAGGCAAGTTAGCAACAGCCAGCATATTTATATGTGTAAGAGACAGTCATGACCAGGTCAGCCCAGGATATCAGAAGTGGGCTGTTGGCAATGCAGATTAGGGGACACACTTTATTCACATCAGCAATGTAGCATTGATCACCCCTATTCTGCACCTTTACAAAGTAGATTGGAAATCAATGAATTGCAGGCTGGAGAGATGCTGTGGATAACAGAAATCCTCTAGAGCCAGTTATCTCCCTACAAGGAATAATGATCCTGCACAGACTCGAATCCTTTAAATCTACGAGGAATATCCACTACATCACAAGTTCAATGGAGACTGATACCAGGCACAGTCAGGGTCTGGCTGTACCCCAGCCCAGAGCCAGCTCCAGCACTTGAACACCACACCCAGAACTTCCACCTGCAGTGCTGGAGTCCTCCCTGCCCTTCAGCTGCTCCAAACGCTGCAGAAGGGAGGAGAAGGGGAGTGTTGATACACAAAAATAACCTCGTGGGATTTAATTAAGACCACTGAACCTGTGTCACTTGTAATTTATGGCAGATTTGAACCCATGCCTCCAGAGGGGGAAAATGAAGGCATTTCCAGTACATTAGCTGACTTCAATAGCAAAGTCAAATCTGACGTCCTGTGACCCTCAAGTGAACGAAGACTAAGGAGTCCCTGTTATCCCAATTAATTCTGACTAGATTTGTGAGATGTTTGCACTACCATGGAATCCAGCCACAACCAGGTACCTGCCCTAATGGGGCAAGTGCAAAGCCTCCCCATGCCATGAAACCTTGGTAAGAGCATTAGAAACCTCCAGCAAAATTGGGTCATTAATGGCATGTTCCATGGAGAAAAAGGGAGAAATGTGGGGCATATTCCCTCCCCTGCCAGCAGACAACTGGCCTCCACAGGAGCTAAAAGAAAGCTTACAAATAAAGCTCTGCAAATAACCAGCTTTGTCTTTTACGCCCAAAGTGGAAAAATGAACTTCCCAAAAATGCTTTAGGTCAAGTAAAATATTTTGTTCAGTCTCATATCACACACAGTAGCACACAGAATCACCAGGTTGGAAGAGACCTTTAAGATCATTTAGTCCAACCCAATATCAGGTGTTTCACCTTTGATCACAGGTGATCACCTTTGGAGACTGGGGGAAGGGTGAGAACTTGCTTTATGGTCAAAATTAGGCATATTTTTCAATGGAAAATGTTAATATTATTTTTTAATTATTTTTTTAATTCCTTACTTTTCAACCAGAATTAATTGCTAACTATGCAACCAACTTGCAAATAGGTTCAGCTGACCCAGAATTATCAGTTCTCTTCAGGGGTAGGAGAGGAAATCACTGGAATCTTTCACCCAGAATAACTTCTGCAGAGGTATTTCAGGGAACTGAAAATTTTATAGGAGGTTCCCAAGTAAACGAGTTCAATAAAATAATACTAAAAGGAAAACTTTTCCCCAAGTTGAAATGTCTTGCCTGACTGACCAGCAATAACACCAGGGAGGCTGAAAGCTGAAGCAGTAGTAGCAGCCTCTCTAGTCTGACCTGTTTGAGAGAAAGGGGATTATTAGGGAATAAAATTAAATCCTTTCGTTATAGGTTCCACAGCCAGTGAGTTTAGCACACAGCTGTCTAGTGACTGTGTTAAATCCATCTTTACCCCCAGGCTTGCCAGGCAGCATCAGCCCAATGAATTCCCGACGCTGCTGATCAGAGAGCTGACAGCCGCGAGAGGAGCGAGGCAGGTACAGCCACTTGGAAAGCTGCCGGGGGGGACCCTGCCCAGCCCAGCAGGGCAGAAATGTCCCCAAACTGTGCTCAAACCCCAGCCCTGCCCTGGGTGCTCACATGAACACGGCACTGAAGGGAGGGGGGTGTTCCCCGTAGGAAATTGGCATCTGAAGGACAGAAGCGATGCCGCATCAAAGCGCTTCATAATGAGCTACAAATTTTGCTTGTAGTTCAGCAATTTATATGGATTAGCAGCCGCTGACCTTCCCAAGGCCCCCCCGGAGGCCTGCAGGCTCCATCCCTGGTCACAGAGTGACCTCTAGTGTTACCTACAGCCGCGCAGAGTCGGCCGAGCCCGGGGGCTGCGAGCAGCTTCCCGGCTGGGCTGAGCTGGCATCCTCCCGCGGACGCTCCCGGAGCTCGCTTTGTTTGAGTCAGGGCAGCAAATACCTCCCGGAGCCTGTTCCAGCTGTGCTGCACTCGGTGCCACGGCAGGGTGATAGAGAAGTACTCAAAAACCTGAAGCTGTTGAGCCTAATCATAGAATCCCAGCCTGGTTTGGGTTAGAGGAGACCTTACAGCTCATCTTGTTCCACCCCTGCCATGGACACCTTCCACTAGACCTGGGTGCTCAAAGCCCCGTCCAACCCAGCCTTGAACACTCCTTCCCTGTGTCTTCTGCTTCCCCACTTGTGAGAGCAATCTGCTCCTCTTACTAATTGGCACACAAAAGTTTTAATGAATTTTTAAAACCCTGAAGAATGTTAATGCAGAAAGGTAAACCAGAGCTGAATGAACAGGTTTGAATCCTTTTCCTGCAGAGCCCAGGTGTCTGTAAGCAACTAAACAGACCTGCTGTTGGACAGGATACCAAAGCAGCAGCATCCTCCAAAGGCTACTTATTCCTGCATCTTTCCAATCCAATCTGGGAACCCAGGAGCTCCAGCACACTGCCAGGAGGGGACAGACACGTGGCACCTCCTAAGCCTGGCTTTCTGTTTGAGTCTGGATGAGCACTGAGCACACCCAAACCAAGGCAAGAGAAGGTCAATGAATCACTGCACAGGGACAAACGCTGGGAGTGAACATTGTCACACACCTCCTGACAATCATTCCTGCAGCAGATTTTCTTTTTCTGCACAGCTCCCTTTGGACTGGGAGCTGCATTTCTAATCACAGAAAGAAAGAAATAGCTTTGAATCTTCCTTCTTATCAGTTACTGTCCCCAGTAACCATGGACACTGGACTTCCATGGAGCAGGGGAAAACTACACTGCAGACAAACCCTCCAGATCTTCTCAATAGTCATAAGTATGCACTAAATGATATAAGCCAAGTTCAAGCAGGTCTTTCTGAGATGACCATAAAATGTTCTCAAAACTTCACACCACAGTCAGTTCAGGTGCCTGAAGATTCAGGAGCCCCATTTACTCTAGGAGGGCAAGTCCAGCACAAAATCTCCATGTCTGCCTTTCAGTGATGTGCAGTAAAACCTCTCCTCTCCAGTCTCACAAGGTTCACATCCCCTCCCTAAAAGAACATCCTGAACTAGCAAAATTTGAATAAGTAAGGTGCCAGTAGCTGAAAGGCAAAGGATAAATGGGAATGGTAGGAATTAGTGTAAGGGTGGGAGTACAGAAGTACCAAAAGCTCACAGGAGAAGGGGGAAAAGCTGAAGAGCAGTGGTCAGGATGTTGTCAAACTGGCTGTTACTGTGGTCATGGAATCTTACAGCTTCAGCTTTTCTTCTAACAAAAATTAATGCAAGGATTTTCACTTGCATGGGCAACTGAGATAAGTAGATTTGCACTGCTGGAATGAAGTCAGGGCTTACAGAGACTTCTTTGGCGTTTCTTATTCCTCTGTGCTTTTAGCTGCTCCTTTTTCTGTCCCTTCCCTCATCTGTAAGGATACCTCAGACCACTTTGAGTTCTGACAGTCTACTTAAATCCATGGGCAGGCTTCCACAGACCAACAGCCTGTGATACACATCTCCTTCCCCAGATCATGGAATGAATAAAAACATAATAAAATAAAATAAAACCATCTAATTCTGAAACCTTGTCCAACTCCTTTCACCTACACAAAAGAGTTGAAGGGACAAGTGCCTATTTTAAGCAGAGAAGGCCAGAAAGCCCACCAGTAGCTGGCACAGTGGCTTTTCCAAATGAAATGAAGACATGAGCTGGAGTGGCACGAACGACAGGGCTGGCATTCCTTGCAGGCCATGATTATCACTTATCAAATTACCCATGAGCAGAGCAAGCCAAGTGGAGCAGCACATCACATTCACACACACCAAACCAAGAACCAAGGCCTCAGGAAGCTTCAGAACTCCCTGTCCTCAGCTGGGGGGGAGAAACATTGTAGTTAGGCATAAGAGAATGACTCAGTGTTCAAAATTACCTGTTCTCCTCTCAGAATCATAAAAGCCACAAAAGGAACACGCTGCTCAGAGAAAAAAAAAATTATATATATATTCTGATATCATACAGGGATGAGGAATAGAATAAAAGAAGGGTTAAGGAAGTGTCAGCCTGGAATACATCTGGTAATTGCTTGGTTCAGTGTTCTCAGGGATTGGCTCAATTGTCCTTGGAGTGGTTTCCATCAACTTCAGGAAGCCCTTAACACACAACCAGTCTGACAGATGGATCTCCACCATACCTCAGGTACCACTGCACCTAGAATAATCTCAGCTGAAGGAGAAAGCAGGTTTGATGAAGGCTGAAATTAAGGCTTGTTCAACACAGGGCACTGAGTTCAAATAGGAGGGAGGAAAATTAAGTATGTCTGAAGGCTCCCTGGCAAGACACAGATTCTGGAATAACAGTACAAATACTCTGCATCCATTTCCAAAGGGCAAAGGAGCTTCCATGGAGTGATAATCCAGAGTTATTCCTGACTGATATCTCCTCCTGTAGACAAACACTTGTTAGCAGCAAAGCACAGTGTATTGACAGGAATAAACTGTAGAATTCAGATACATTTGTTAGGGCTAAGAGAAGTGTAAACCTCGAGGATAAAATTAGGGAAAGTGTTTACTTGTAACTTGTTGTGGAACCAAGGGAGAAAGCTAAAATCAAACAGTACCAGACAGACAACTATCAGTAACCCAAACAGAGAGGTACAACAGGGCAGAGAAGTAGCAGCCCAGATGGTGGTCATGTGAAAAAACACATTCCACAGATTGCAAAGTACTTAACTTATTTATGATTACACGAGACAGAGAAACATGGCAAAGTTAAAAAAGAAATTAACTTGGACCGCCATCACAGACATATGCCAGTTGTGCATCTCTCTGATTTTGACTCATTGTTTTTTGACTTATTTTTCCCACAAGATACCTTTGATGTTTTAGATATGTCTAGAAGGAAAAAATACCTTACGAGATAATTTACAATATTGCATAGCAAAGTACTGAGGGAAATGGTGATTTTGTTGAGAGACAGAAATTCTAAAAAATGTTAAGCTGGTCTATAGCTACTTGTCACTGAACTCCCCAAGAAAAAGACTAAGGTTATTCTGTGATAATATTGCAGCTTCTCCCAGTATTGCCTGAGCATCAGTGCCCTAACAAGAGAGAAGAATAGCCATGTCAGGAACATCTCTCCTCTTTGTCTTCATTAATTTACATTTTTGGCTGCACACCCCAGAGGTGTGCAGCAGAGAGGAATGTGCAGGCTACAAAGGGCTCAGCTGGAATTGCAGCCCAGTTCTACCATAAAATGACTCAAAATTCATTAAATAAAATAAACCTGTTGTAGCCCAAGGATTGACTGACTTGCAGTTTCCCCTGCTCCTGGGTTAATACAGCAGAGTTGGCACATTGATAGAACACTCAGCAGGACAATGGGGTGTGCTGAATTCAAATGAGCCTTCAAGGCTGGTGGGACTCTGCAAGGGACTCTGCACACAGTTTGCAGCTTGGAGGAAGGGAAGAGAATACAGATAAAAAGGGAAGAAAAATGTAAAAAGCACAGTTGCACACTGACATAGATTTGTCACAGAAAACAGAGGATCCTGCACACCTCGAAGTGACTACAAACCAGAGAAGATCACAAATTCTACCTTTGAGTTTAGATTGAGTGGATCTGCTTTAGGTATGTCTGACTACAGGTCAGCTCATTAAAAAAATCAACAGTCCATACATCCCAATGGGACATTGTCAGAAATCTCAAAACAATACAAATCCTGCAGAAAACCAGCAACTACCAGAGTGCCAGACTGCCTTGGACACATCCCTGTGCTCAGGTCACAGCCCAGCTGCACCTCCTGCAGCAGGAGATGTCAGACATCAGCCACACAGGGCTGATGAGGTGAGGTTGTGACACCTCCCAGGAGCAGGCACGGTGGAGCCTGTCCATGAGATCCAGGTGCCATCAGCTGCACGTTTCTGCTTGGAGAACATCCTGATAAGAGCTGCTCCAGGAGTCAGAAAATACAGAGAGTGGGCTGCTAAGCCAAGGCCTTCTGCCAAAGGCAATTGGGGCATCACTCCAAAAGCTGGTTCTGGTTTCAAATCAGTCATGCCAGCACTCAAGAAAGTGACTCAGGCACTGGGCTCTGCAGGCTTGAGCCTTAAGTGCACAACCCTGAGCGGGACCCAGGTCTGAGACATGAGAGCCAGCACAACAGGAGCGCCAAGCAGGAGCAAACACCTGGAACCCAGCCTCTCCCACAGTCAGACAGAAGGCTCCCCTGGAAAACCACAGGGCAGGCCTGCAGCTGAGTCCCACCATCAGCAGAGGGGCAGCTGGGACTGTGACTCCAGGGAGGGTGACACAGGGACTTGACTGCCAAGGCTGAGGCAGCAGATCTCACGGGAGTCTGAACTGGCTTCCAGAAGCTACTGCAGAAAGCCTAGTCCATGTTGGCACAAATGCTATACAGAAAGGCAGGAAAGAGATTCTGGAAAGAAAATTAAGGTTCTGGGAAAAGGAAACTGGAGACAATGAGTGTTCTCTGAAAACACTCCCAGTAACTCTGTGCAGGACTGGAAAGAGAGGCAAAAAAGCCAAGGTTTAATACCTGGCTGAGAAGAAGGTTGAAAGAGCAGACTTATCAGGAACTGGGGATACTTCGGCGAGGGAGGAGGCTCATGCTAAAAGGACAGATGTCTCTGCTCTGTTGCCCAATAGTCTTATGGCAGTTCAAACCAGTAGGAGCCAAGGGAAGCAAACAAGTGCAGAGGCACAAAGAGCTTTGGCCAGCGCTTCTGTGAGGGCAAAGCCACAGAAATCATGTATTCTCATGTAGAGGACGCAGCAGGGAACAGAAAAAGTCAGACAGAAGGACAGAAAACAGAGTAGGTGCCATTTGTGCAAAGTACTATGGAAACCAAAACAATGATACAAAATGCCAGAAATCTAGTAAGTTGGAAATCTAGAATATCTTCATTAGGTGAGGACATCAGCTAAATATGTATTTCACAAATTTGGAGGACAGAAGACAACCTGAAATATTCTCCCCACATACCACCCACTCCATTTATGCACAAATCAGATAATTATGGGGTGATTTTCTCCATGCACAAGAGAAGACATTCTGGGAGAAGTGCCCTATGGCTAATATTTGTTCCATGCTAGGTGCATCAGCAGTGTTCTGGCAGCGATATTAAGACACAAAAGCAGGGTTTGTGCCTGGGTGCACTCAGTACCTCCCCTGGGAGATGCTGATACCTCTAAGTAGCATTTGGGTCATGTTCAGCATGCACGGGTTGTCACTGCTGAATGCGACACACTTCCCATGCCATCAGAACACCAGAGCAAAGGCTGAATGTAAGTGGTTTGAGCTGGAGAAGAGACTGGCAGTTTGGGAAACACATTAATTCCATAAAACAGAAATAATACACTAGGTAAGAAGTTAACATGCCATGGTGTGCAGTATATTACGGAAGGGTTAACATCAGCAGGTGTCCTGCCCCAGGAGATGAGGAAACAACACGTGAAATGGTGACTGACATGGGGAGCTGAGAGTTTACAAGTTCTCACCTCTGCACAGCCTGTCTTTGCACCTCCCCCATGCTGGCAAGAAGAACCGTTCTTTTGAGGAGCTTCTCCCCTTTGTCTCCTTGGTTTCTGCATGCCCTTTGTCCAGCAGTCCCATCAGTTTGGGCCGTGCTGGCCCTGGTCAGCTCCTCTGGGACACTGCAGAACCTGTGCTGACCTGTGATGGATCTGTGATAAGCAGCCACAGCAGCAGCACCACGAGCTGAGACTGGCCCAGGTCTGAGGGGTGGAACTGAGGAGTGAGGACCTGGAACAGTTCTGCTGGAACACCTCAGTTTGTACTCTGTTTAAAATTACTGAGGCACAGGTTTTAAGGAACCCCACATGGGGTCATCCAGTTCTTCCCCCTGGCCCAAGAAAGGGCCTAAATCACTCCTGAGAAACAAATTATCAGGAGAAAATATTCTGAGAGCAGAAAAAACAATTGCTTAAACATCACTTAATGTGTATCAGCTTTCAATCTGTATCTGTGTCAGGCTGGGGGTGTTTAACATGGGATTGTACAATTCCTAGAGTAATTTCAAGAACAAATTGTACCAGAGCCACAGAAAGAGAGAGAGAGTTCCCTAGGAGGTATTTGGGTAACATAAACAATTCATTCAGAGAAAGGAGGGCTGTGTGTATTTGCAGGCAAGTACAAAAAAAGCACATGGACACACACCCCCACACATCACACCAGGATGCAGCGGAATCCCATGGACAGCAGCAGCATGATGAAAGTCTGCTTTTGCCTGCGTTATTTTTGAAATTTCTTGAGCCCTCCTGCTTTGCAAAATTGAATTATTTAAAACCAATATAGAGAAGCAGGATTGCACTTCAAAGAGGAGGGGGATACAGACCAACACTACATATATCCATGGAAATCCGGTTTTGTTTCATACAAATAAAGTTTGCAATCCTGGCTTCACCTCACCTAGATCTGCATTTTTCCAACTCACAGGGTGACAAAACGGAATTGAAACATATATCTGAGTATGCTGACAGCAGTTTGACCCTGGCTTGAGTTAAACTGATTTTCATCTCAGAAGACAACGATGATTTTTGGTGTCATCAGAAGTAATGGGGGAGGTGGGGGTAAAACAGAATGTCACAACGTGGGGTGCTACAGACTGGAAACACAAACTCTTTGATGGGGTTCCCTGGTCTCTGGTGTGCCCCTGGTAAAATGATCCAAGTGGTTCTGGCCCATTGCCACGAGCCCTCTCCTCTGCTGCATGCGCAGAGAAATGTGCTACAGCATTCTGAACACGTCACTGGCACTGTTAGCAGGGCACAGATAAAACCTCCCTCAACTTCAGTGCAGCAAGTAGGGAAGCATCACTCCTTTAATTATTAAGGATAAGTGAGCCACCCTCCCAAAGACAGCTCACACTGGGTTGTGCCCCGCAGATGCAGCGCTTGTGAGTTGATGTTGCAGAGCTTAAAAAATATTTTGCTCTCTTTCTTCAGCCATTTCTCACTTTGTTTGTTTGTTTGTTTGTTTGTTTGTTTGTTTTTCTCCTCCCTTGAACTCCCAAGCCCTCTGAATCTGAGGACAGCGAGCAGCACGAAGGAAACCTGAACAAAGCTGGCAGCTGTGCTGCCTCCCCTCTCACCCCTGGCCTGCCCAGGTCAGGAAGGGGCTGCTAAGCCTCCTGCACCTCTCACCTGAGCTTGGTGCTGACCCAGCTCAGGGGAAGGAAGGGACCAGCTGCAGCAAACAGTGTGTCCATCACTCTCCCAGGAACGGGATGGATTGTGTCACTCCACAACCACTGCTAGCAACAATTTCTCCAGCAAACACAACTCCACTGGTACATCAGCTCCTGCAGCCCAGGCTGTAGAGCCAGGAGGGGCCACAGGAAGATCTGTGAAATGAAAGGAAGATCTGAGTTTTGGCCAAAATATCCTCTGAAGTTTTCAACTGCTGCCTGCAAAAATCTGTCCTTTTCACCATTTGGCTCCTCTGGGCTGCTGTCTACTGTGACTGGACTTGCTCATTCACTTGGAGGTCAGAAGGAACAGCATTTTGTGGCAGGAGGCCAAATTTGCAAAAAAGAAGAAACCAAATTAATCCTTGGAGTAGAGGCCAGCCTATATCTTG
Source organism: Anomalospiza imberbis (assembly GCF_031753505.1). Taxonomy (NCBI): domain Eukaryota; kingdom Metazoa; phylum Chordata; class Aves; order Passeriformes; family Viduidae; genus Anomalospiza; species Anomalospiza imberbis. The sequence continues at coordinate 3,995,096 of NC_089693.1, read as the reverse complement.
ATATTTGGATAATGAATCCAATGATGTCAACTACACCAAAAGAATGATGAGTATTCAGGGCTCTGGTTTAGCATCTCTGACTGGGTGTAAAACCCTGTGTTCCTTCCAGATCACATGTTGCCATCTGTCTCTGCTTCTCACCAACTCTGTCTGGCCACATGCTGCTCTTTAGGGCATATGGATGGATCAGCCAGCAGAGAGGAGCATTACCTGAGGTTTCCTTTTCCCTCTACTCTTTCTGCACTTCCTTAGGGTAACCAAGTCTGACCTCTCCTGACCCTCATAAAAACGGAGCTGAGTTTGAACTAACTCCAGGTTCAGGGCATTTCAGGATAGAGGAAAAACAACAACAGTGCAGGTAGTGCAAGACAAGAGAACCTTTGCTTTAGGAAAGATAACCGTGGAAAAAGTGGAGGAACAAATTCATCAACATCTACTGTCTGGCAGGTGAAGCTGTATATTGATTAAAGTAAAAGTAGTGCAACTGAGCTTCTAGGAGCAATCACTAGAAGACAGAGGAATGCCCTGTATCTATGTAGATGTGGATGCTCAGATTCCAAAACCTGGATTAATATCTTCTAAGTACAGAGTACAAACATATTAACAGCTGTGCCAGTTTGTGCAGCTCTGCATGGTGCCTAAATCCCAGAAATTTCAGGAGCTCAGGTCAGACCCTTCACATTGCACAACTTCCCATGGTGAGGCTTTCCTCCTACTCACCTCCAGGTAGGTGACTTTAACCACCTTGCAAATGCAAAGCTGAGCCCAAGGCACAGGGAGGGCTCCCTACCAACCCCACCCTCTCCATCCAGCCTTCTCACACCTCCTTTTCCTCTCCTGGCTCATTTGCTGCCTGATTTACCTCTGTGCCCTCCCTGTGCCAGTGCCTGCCCTGCCAGGCAGCACACCACACATGGGCTGTACTGCCCATGGCTGCAGGGGAGTGCTGGGGGCTCAGAAACGCCCTGGGGTGGCTTTGTAGCTGCTCCCTGTCAACTTGCATCATTTCAGCCACCGAGCTGTCTGCTCCTGCAGCCTGTCCTCAGAGAGCCCCACACGTCACCTCGCTGCCAGCTGCCAGCCACAGGACAGCTTCTGTTTACTACTGCAACACACAGCCAGAGCTGGAACCCCCTTGTGAAATCCTAGTGCTGGTCCAAGCTATTCCATGGCTTGGATTAAACGAACACATCCCTTTAGTCATTCTTTCTAAGCTCAGTCCTACATTTCTCTGCATATGTTAAACTGCGTGGGGAAGAGAAAGATTAGCACTGTGTCTGAATTTGATTTTTTTTCTGTTAGCTTGTTCTGAGTGAAGGAGGAAAGGCAGATGCTTAACCCCCAGCAGGGTCCCACCACTAAAGTCAGCTTTGCATCTTCCTCTTCCTTGCCAATGTTCCTGTGAAGATCCTCCAGGCAATCTGCACAGAGCAGGCTCTGGCTCACCTGCAGTCTCTTGCATCTGTGAGATCAGCTGCTTGGTGGCATGTCATCCCTGTGAAGGGCTGGAGCTGCTTCATCTCAGCTCCTGCTGAGTTCTGAGGTCAGCAGAAGTTGTGAGTCTCTGCTACAAGAGGAAGCTCAGTGAGTAGCAGGGTCTCACAGCCTCTGCTCAGATGAGATTGCAGCTGGAGATGTAAGTCAGGAGCCCCTGCCTGTTACCAGAGACAGGATTTTGCTTGCATGAAAGGCAGATACTCCTCTTCCCTGTGTCCTGCTTCTCTAGGAACCACATTCCCCTCCTGAGCAGTGCTTACACCTGCAGCCTTTCACTGCCTGCCAGTGATGTTCATAGCTAGATCCACTGTGTGCTCCACGCTGTGCTACCTCTGCCAAACCCCACTGAGCATTAACCGCCTTGTGCAGGCTAAAGGAAAGTTGTGAAAGCCTCTTATGTTCCATGGACACTACTTGCAAGAGAAGAAACAGAGTAAGGACCAAAATCAGCCTTCAGGATTTCAATCAGCACACAGACAAGAACTAATTTGAACCAACTTTTTTACTCCAGAAAGGTTTACTTTGCTGCCATAAGCTTTTTAGAACCTTTTATGGGGGAGTTATCTCAGAAACAAGAGATGCCCCGTGATTTTTTTTTAAGGAGAACTGTACTTCAAGACATTTCTTTGTATTTCTGAGCCAAGGCACACCTGCCTTTTATTGATCTGTACAACTGGAAGGGAGCCAACACGCTCCCACAGAGCAAGACCCACAGCACAGCACGATGCTCCATCAAACACTGGCCACCTTCCCATTGTCATGTATCCCGTGGTTGTCACTAACCAAGATCAATCCCATGCTGTTCAGCACATTTTAGGAACCCAGGCTAATAAATCATTTAAGTGCCTCTCACTTCACAGATGGTAAGTGCAGTTCAATGAAGGTAATTATAAAAAAAATTACTTCTGGAGCAAAAAAATCAAAACATGGGAATATCTGTCTAATAGAAAAGGCCTGCAAAGAGATTTGGGAGTTCTAATAATTCTGAGGAGCAGGTTAAAGGTCTGGGAGCCTGACAGTAGGTTTTCCCTCTGATTGACTGAATCGATCCTGTCCTCATGTAACAGCTCTGGGCCCCTGTATCTACCAGATTTCAGGTCCTGAAAATAGTGTTGAGGGGAAAAAAACTATACTGGGCCTCCTCTCACTATGATGTGCTGGGTTTTTTCCTTTGTGCAAATGCAATATCCATCACTAAGAAGACAAGATGATGGAAAGGTGCAGGTCCTGGAGGGAGCAGGGGACATAAAAAGCAAGACTCAAACTCTGGTAACAGTGGCAGATTCAAAGTGAGCTCCCAAATTCCATCTCACTTTTGTTCTTGGCTTTTGTCATGACATGCTCTGACTGTGCCATTTCGACCTATTGCCTACACTGATCTTTCTAACACACCAGAATAAAACTCCTTAGCTATTAGATGATGCAGATAAAGGGAACAGCAGCGACACTGAAGATTTATTTACAAATGGTCAAACCACCCTCTCCAGCTAAGAGGCCACGGTAAGTGATGAAACCCCTTTGGTCTCATCATCAAGGCCATGGCAACCAGCATCTCTGGGATGCATAACCCAGGCAGAGGAGTAAGTCAGACTGGAGAAAACAGATTTTCTGAAGCTTCTTCCACCCCAGGAGAAGCTGAGAGATCTGTGCCTGTTCAGACCCCTGTCCTGACCCTTCATTTCTGCTCTGGTTCCTGTCTCTGATTACTGATTGTCTCTCCATGTCTCCTTGTTCCGGCCTCAGACCTAAGTACCCCAAAGGACCATCTCAGCTTCTCCAGCCTTTGTGGAGCAAAGCTAGTTCAGCCAAACTTATCAGTGCTCCCAATACTGCTGAGATATAGAACCAAATACTAAATCATTGGATTTTTTTTATATGTACCATGGCAAAAATCAATCCAGCAACTGATGAAGTTCCTCCAGAATTCAAAGCAAATTCAAAACTAAGACCCAAGGTAATCAGCATGCCATTTTTCTTTTTTTCACCTCAGTGAAAGGTAAGTTCATGCCCTTTCAGCAGTTTACAAAGTTACTCTTCTTACTCCACCTGCTTTTGCATTAAGCTCTACAGCAAATTTTAAAAAACACAGTAATTAAAAAAAACCACACACATAAGTCCTTTACATAAAGCTTTCAGAGTGCAGAGTGTTTACTTGACTCTCTTACCACCTAAGAAGTTGTGATCTTCATTTTCATCTAAAGACATTACATTGACCACCCCAAGGGTAAAGCTTTGTTTACAAAGCACCAGGTGAATACTAATGGCTGAGTCTCTTCCTTTCAGGACTCAGAACAAATAACCCTTTTTTGATTGCAATTACAATTTTAAGAGCATGAAATTTAGTGATGCATTCCGAGTGCCCTGAAATGATTATATAAAGTAAGATGCACAGGCCAATGTGAAATATGCTTCCAGGAACTGTTAGGAGATTAGAGGTATGAATAGATAAATTTGTTGAATAGCTTCCTTGGACCTTAGAATTTCAGCTGTCTCTCAATAGCAGGCAGTCACAAGGCCCTTTTAATTGTGCAGAGTGCTAACAGCAGCAGGAAACAAAGCAGCTACAAAAGAGAAGAGTTAAGATGAGGACAGTTTGGTGAAATTTGTTACTGTGCTGAAGGCAGGAAGAACTGGCTCTATACCCAAGACCTTGGAGCTGCTATTGTTTTTACACACTCCTGGAGACCCAAGAGATCTTACCCAAGATCCATCCCTGGCATTTGAGGATGCATCTCAACTGAATCAATAAAGCTTTCAGAATTATCTAATGGGAATTAGCAGAAGTTTTGTGATTTCATAAGTGTTTGAAGCACTCCTGTTTAGTTTCACTGAAGCCATCAGCTAAACGAGTGTATAAACGAGGTAGCCCTGAACTCTCCCTCCCTCTCCTACTTTAATCACGGCTTTCATTTAATTAGCACCTCACCAGGCTGAGACTTTGCAAGGGACTTCATGAAAGCTGTCCACTCATGTAAGCTGCAGTGCCAAGGCAACAAATAAAATCAAAAAATTAAAATCAAGAAATGAAAACAGAAGAAAAGCCCCCATTGAGATTTACAGAGCAAAAGAGTGGCAAAGCAGAGCACAGGATGGATTCCCAGCAAGCACCTATCAGGGCCTGGGTTCTGTTCTCCATCTGCTGATATCCCAGTTCATCAACTCGAGGAGAAGTTTCTCCTTTCACCTCAGTAATGTTTCATATTTGCATTTCCAGACATTAGGAATGTCTAATTAGGAACATTTCAGTTAGGAATAAAGAACCTAAGAAAGAAAATCTGGAAACAAAGTTTTGATGCTGCTGACTGGTAACTCCCTCCCTCCCTCCCTCAAACGGAGCTCCAGAAGGCTCTGCGTGTGTCAGCATCATGATGAGGAAATGACACGCTTCAAATGACAAATTAAACACTTGTCCAATCTGGGTTTCTCCTGCTCATCCAGATGGACACTAAAGAGGGCACGACACTTCAAAAAGCACAGGGGACAGTGCTGGTGTCTTGACCAAAATTCCGTGCTCAAAACTGCAGGGATATGTCCTGGCCTGTGAATTCCCTGGAAACACTTTCTGCTTTCCCCTAAAGCACCATCCCCATTATTACCCTGGATCATGGGGCACACCCCAATGTTCCTACTCAGATTCTGCTTGGCTGAAATGCCCAGTAAATAATGAGGATTCCCCTTGCCCTGGCACATTTTCTTACTGGAAACCCCATTTCTGGAGGCTGTTGCCTTCAGCAGGAAGGCAGCTGAAGCTGAAAGAGGACCACAAGTTATTAGAATTAAGGTTTAAATTGAGGAGTCTACTCCAACTTGTCAGCTGGGCCTAACTGTTGTTAGAACCACTGATAAGGAAATAAATACATACTTTCAAACATCGCATTTCAAATGCCTTTTCTCGTAAAATTCTTTGCTAGGCATTGACCTCACTGGATTTTTATTATATGTTGCATCCAGCTACATTAATAGAAGTGATGTTAATGCATTAAATTCATGTCAAAAGAAATTATAAGTTAAAGAAAACCTTTTCTAAGGGGAAAATGCAATTTTAATGACATCAAAGCAGAGATTCATATGAAGAACATGTGCTCTGGTTTGATGAAAAGAAGATAATCAAGGCATCTTCCTGATGTATAACAATGAACCAAATAAATTATACATTTGAAAAATGAAATTAAAAAAAAAAAAAAAAACCAAAAGAAGAACAGTGATTAGAAACTAAAATCACAGTCTAATCTCACTGTTCCTGAATACTGAGTTAGTAAGCACACAGTACTGAAAAATACTGTAATACAACAGAGAAAGAAGAGTTAAAAAATCAATTAATAAGAATCTCACTGCTTTAAATACACAAAATATGTACATAATGAAAGTGTCATAAAAATATTTTTTAAAAATCACAATAGGCTGTATTTTTAACAGAGTTTCACTGATGTTATCAGAATTGTGTTTTTAAACCCAGATTTCTCCTCTCATCAAAGATAATATTCAAAAGCTCACAGTCTGTTGCTGTAGAACAAAAACATCCTTGAATAACATCTCATATTATTCCCTTTTCTCCCACTTGGTTTCTGTGATGCCACTAAACCCAGAATGTATTTTAATTCAGAAACATCCTCTGGCCTGTCAACTTCCAAAATATCCATCAAGCCAGTTTTGCAACACATTGGGGCGAGGAGAGGGGAAACCAAATTTGAAGGACTTGTCAAAGCTCATTGTAATTTATGACATGGATGGAAAGTACCTTTGACAGCAAGAAACTGCTTGCCATGAAACCACTTTGCAGTGAAATAAATGCTGTAAACTAAACTGGGATGCCAAACTTCTTGCACTAGCAGGGGCTGAGCAATCCATTGTCCTCTTCTGTTCCCAAATTCTGTCCCCAGCTCTGAAAGAAGCTTGTGAAAATCCAGACTCTGGAAAGCTCATCAACAATAATTAATAGTTTCAAGGAAAAGTAAGAGCCATCTTCACTTTCACCCTGTACTGAAAGCACACCCTGTCCCACCTTATTGAGGTATTTCTCAGGTTACCACAGCAGAGAGAAGAACCAACAACAGAAATTCTGTTAAATTTGGCACCACACACCTATCATGAGGTATGGGAGTTGTAAAACCTAGAAAAATCATCCTCCAATCTCATGAAAGGACAAAGGAATTCTTTCTGTCCTTCATTTCAAGGTCAAGAACTGAGAGCACAAAATTTCTGGCAAGGATGGGAGTCAACTCCAAGTCTCCAAAGTAACTTAATTATAATTTGAATTAAATAGGACTAAAAAATCAAACATAGCAAAAAATGCTACCAGGTAAATAAAGTCTACAGAAATAGATAAAGAAAAAGTAGGACTGGGTAAAAATTCCCCATGTTGGAAGTAGAAGAGCTCTGTGGGTATTTGGGTTTTAATAAAAGAAAGCTTTAATAGAAATGTCCTTTTCCTGGAAAAAAAAAAAAATTGTGTGGATAACATCACAGATAAATAGCCTCTAGCTCTGATAAATAGCCAGTCACAACATTACATTTGGCAAGTCTCTGCAGAGAACACGTTACTTTATCACTGTTGTCATTTCTACAGAAATAGGTTTGTCTGTCATGGAGCAGCCTCATCTTCCCTAGGTTTTGGGGGTCAGAAATGAAGATTTGGTGCATTTGTCCCAGCAAGGCTGGCCAGGCAAGTCAGGGAAGTGATGCAGTGGAAACACAAGGCTGTGGTGCAAGAGCGGGGGCACTTCAGAAGAGGCAAATTCACTTCAGAGGGGCAAATATGAGCCAACAGGGAGGGAATAGCCAAGCAACTGGTGACATACTGAGAGTGGGCTCTGAAAAAGGAGATTCATAAGCAGGACAGACTGAAAAGGACAACAAAACAAAGTGTTGTTGGGACTTGGGCCTCAATCATTTCAGCACAATGTTTAGAGCACTTGGAACACGTGAAACAGCCGATGCCTTTCCCTGTCTTACCCTGAGGCTGGAGAAGGTTTGAGGAACCTGAAACATCTCCACACCAGTGGAAAAGGGGTTGCAAGAGGCTGCTGTAACTCAATGCAAGTATTACCCAGCTAGCACCAAAAAGAATTCAGAAGAGTTAAGATTAGCTTGGCTCACAAAGCAGCCTAAGTCATCAAACTATGGATTGTTCCCAAACACAACTGAGACTGAAAAAAAATGTAGATATGAGAAAAGAGTTCGAGATTCCTTTTGTAAGCCCAGTGGTTGATTAGAATTGCAGGCAGCAGGTTTGGTCATTGTTTGTTCATGTTTGGTCTGTAAATCTGAAAACTCTAATAACATTTCCTACTGCCAAAGACAATTCAGAAGCAGAGAAAAGATAGTCTGAATGGTCCATCCAATGACTTCCATTTCTGAAACCCTTCATTCCTTATCTCTCATTTAATCAGTGAAGGTTATTAATGGAAACAATCACAGGTTTTATTGGTCCTTAATGCTGGGGTTGCTTGTTCAAATTACACAAGAGGTGCCAGTATGTAACCCATCTCATTCAGCCAAGTTACAGTGAGATTTAACTTCCAGTGCTAGTAGCAAAGCTAAAAATTGTCTTTGCCATGAAAACTTTGAGGACTTCAAATAAGTTTTAAATACTGAACATTACCTTAGGCTATGTCTTTAATTTTTAAGTTTCAGTTATTTATCTTTTTAATTGTTCCAGAATTCAATCTTCAAACGGATTTCGATCGGGTTTGGATGATTTTATGCATTTGTCAGCCCAAGGTCAGAGTTTGGATGAGTGCTTTATTAGCTCAAGGGTTTTAACAAGTAGCATAGGAGCTGGAGATTCAATTAGAAGACAGGCCGGAGTCTTTTAATACTTAGGATGTTTTTTGGGATCCAATTGTGTTTCGGTTGCTGTGGAATGAAGTCTACCATAGGAAAAAAAAACACCTTAGGGCACTATGTCCACATTGTGGGATGTGCTGGCAGCATAAAGATTACACTGTGCCAGTTGTAGGCTTTTTCATTTTTACAGTGTTTTGCATGCAGGGGGATGGAACCAAGATAAATGGCTGCAGATGGCTGACACAAGACTTCAGAAAACAAACTGCGTTTACCCAGCGCGTCGCACATCTCCACTGCAGATGGTCCCTGGTCAGCAGGTCCTGCTGAAAACATTCAAAAGGATTGCTTGTAAAACTGGCTCTGAGATTAAAGCTGCTCAGGTCATTAGTGTAGCCCAATTTAAAAAACATCATCAGTCCCAGCTCATTTTCAAGGATTTGTGATCAGGGTGTCATCGGAGCTTTCACCTTCATCTTTCTTTGGGTTGGCTCTGTGTCCTAAAAACTGATGGAGAATAACCTAACAAGGGCTATCTGTCACCACTGACACAGTGCACTCCTCAGAACACAAATGTAGACATGAAAATATTAGAGGGGACTATCACACATCCCTAGAGTCAAAACCCACAACAAGGAAATGCAGATTCTAATCCCACTTTTCTCCGATGAGGACAACTCTCATCAGAAAGGGAATTGGAGAAGATTCAGGGAAGACAGTAGGGAAAACCTCTATCAGGAAGGATCACACAGACTCTTTAGGACTCCAGCTTCAAAAAGAGATGACAAGCAATTTATTCTAGGAGTCTATAAAATCATGAGTGGTCTGGAGGGCTTGGAGAGAAATGGATTGTTCAGTATCTCTTCCAATGTAAAAATGAGAGGCCGTGAGATAAAGCCTGTGAAAGCTAGGTTTGAAAAAGTAAAAGGAGATTGTTCTTCAAGTAACAGGAAACAAACCTGTGGAACTCCACCAAAGGCATTCTGAACACAAAGAATTTACACAACTTCAGAGGGAGGCTGGGCCATGACTGGGAAGAGACGTCTAAACCAAGATTCTGAATTTAACCACCTCCATCAATGGCTCAAGATCTGCAGCCTGCCAGAGCATTTTCCCCAGCATGTAGCATATCACCTGATTCCAAAGATCTTTTGCTGCTCTCAGTTAAATGGTACCTCTGTCTCTGACAGCCCAGAATGCCAGAGCCTGTGCTTATCAAGGACAGGGATCAAATGAAGATTTCTCTTCTTCTCACTTTTGTCTCTTATAGCAACCTCAATGCTTGTAATGTAAGAGGTCACACACTGATATAATTAAGGACTTCAAAGGTGATTTCAGCAACTTTGAGCAGATTAGCAGTATTCAAGCATGAGAAGGAGGCTTAAGGAAAACAAAAATTGCCTGGGAGATGAGTTAATTCTTCTCTGAAATTAGGAGTTCTTTGAAGGGTAGTTAGTAACAAGAAATGCCTCAGGACAGAAGTGCATAGGGGAAGAATGTTTATGTAGCAACACACGAATTTTAGGGAGAAGAAATTCTGAAGTCCCAGGAAGTATTGCCTGTTTCTGATAAAATACTTTGTTTACAAGCTGGAAGATGATTCAGTAGCATGGAAAAAAAAAAAAAAAAAAAGGTAGAGTTCTTTGCTAAACTTAAGATTTTTCCCTGTAGATCCAGAAGGCAGAAACTGTGGATCTTGTAATTCTGCACATACACAGAGTCAAAGCCAACAATCACAGGGTAGTTCCATGTACAAGAGTTCATGACCAAAGTGGTGCAGAACCTGCTACTGCTCATCACTGAGAGACTCCAGCCAGGTTATTCAAGGCTTCCTATGATAAGATTTATAACAAGGGACACACTGAGCCTGGAGCAAAACAGCGTCTAGGTCAGGGCAGGATAACTTCCAGTCCATCAAAATGGCTTCACAAAATCTGAAAAACCTAAAGGAGATGCAGAGAGGTACTGAATAACTCAAACTTAGGAATTCAAGAGGGCATTTTCTTTACAGAACTCAGTGCTTACTGTTCACATCTAGTAGTTGCAAGAGAAACACTGCACTAATGATCCAAAGGTGCCTTTTGCTCACAGAATTTCTCAGTAATGCAGAGACAGAGAGGGGATTTTTAGTGTAGATTACGGAGGGTAGAAAAACATTCTTGCATTAAAGAGCCAGAAGGTTTTGGACAAGCAAATCACATTCACCCCAGTTCATGCTCTGGATGGCATGAAGGCCATTGACCCGCCTTTTCAGAGCAACCTATGCCTGAAGTTTCAGAACAAAAGAAATTATTCTTAATATACATTATGCTACATAATACCATTAAAAAAAAAAAAAAAAAGAAAGACAAAAAGCAATAGCAGAACAGACATGTTAGAGACATTTCTGTATGAGTAACTTTTCCCAAAGATCAGCAATCTCACTAAACAGTTCAGGTCTTGATTTCCATCCACAGCATTTGCTCTGTAGCCTCCTATGACAGCAAGCTCCTGTGCTGAGTGAGAAAACATTTCTTTTTTGCTGTCCTATATTCATTGCCATTGATTTCATTGACTGACCCTTTAAATCAGTCAGTGCAAAAATATAAAGGGCATCTGATGGGGTTCCAGAGTGACCTAACTGGACATTATACAGCCTCGTGTGACAAGATGCTGAAGTCTGAAGGAGAAGATATTCCCAATTCCGGACAGATATCGAGGGTGAACTGAGACAGTCCCAGGTCCTTTGTTCAGACCTGTGTGACTCAGCACCACCTCATCCACTCCTTTCCCATGCAGTCCTTTGGTATCAGTAACTTCCAGGGGTAAGATGAATGAGAGTTGATCACTTGAATATTTGCCTTAACCCAGAAGGCTGTTGATGGTGCACACTCCTGCTGAAAACCTGTGGGGAGGAAGTCCCGACACTCCAAGGTCTCACCACACCCGCACTGAGGAGCTGGAGAATATCAAGTGAAGAATGGCACTGCCATCAGAGTGGAGGTGTAGGGACAGCTGCTCTTTAAGCACAAGCACATGCTGCTCTATGGATTTTCACAACTCCTCCAGCATATGGAGCATGTGCTGCTCTCTGTGAGCTGCGACTGCTGACAGGAGCTGATGTTTTCACAGGTTTCCTTCTTCCTGGAACAAGGTCAAGACTTGAAGGGCTGCCAGGAAATAAGGAGTGTCCTGTCTTTCATGTATAACTCTTAATGCTGTTCTTAAATATCATGTCATGCCTTACAACTCAAGAGAGCTTTGACTGCATGTGCACAGGTGATTTCAGAGCGTGACAGGTCACTCTTGGCCATGCAGGTAGTGAGCAGACACTGTGAGAGGTGAACAACTTCAACACTTCATTGAAACCCCTCATTTTCTTCACAGGATCCTCCTTGTAATCAGATGAATGTTTCAGTCTCTTCAGACAGATGTGGACAGGATAGGTACAACTGAATGCACACCACCTGAATTTGGTATGACTGTAGGTGTCTCACCTGGGAGATCCTTACCTAACACTGGAAAGACACAGGCTTCTCCAAAGAGGGGTTCAAAACCTGATATTAAAAACAAGTTCAGGTTTCTCCACTGATTAGATAGGAACCAAAGAGGAACTGGCCTTCTAACCTAATCACTTACAGGCAATGTCAATAGACTCAGTGTTTCACAGTTTTATAGTAGTGATCTGTATTTGTTTATAAGAGCGATTTCCTGAACAGAAAAGAAACAGGAAGGTGTAGAACTGTTTGCATAACATCAGTCCAGAGACTGCAATGGATTTTCATTGGTTACATGCACTCACACAGTACTCTACAACAAAGTGAGGCCAAGAAAACAGGTTTTATCACCTTTTCAAAAGTTTGCAAGAAAATTCTATGTGTCAGGGAAAAGTGCACACTTACAACTTATGTTGTAGCAACACTGAAGTCTGGAGACATGAAAGAAAAAAAAAGAAACCAAGTCCAAGAATGGCTAGATGGCTTCTTTTATGTCATCTCTCTAGGTTGTCAAGGTCCTACAAAATCCCCATAGGAAAACTCCAGAAGAAAGAAAAGACACAGCTAGACAAATTTCTGAAAGGAAAATTATCCATCACCTCCAGTTTCATACACCAAAAGCCACAGACCCATAAATCTGTCTCTAGAATTATAATCTTGTGTATTTGAAACACTGGAAAGCATATCTTGAACTTCAACAAAGGCTCTAGATAATAAAATACTAGAGAACTATTTGTGATGGTTAGTCACAGTCCCTGCAGCACCTCTCTCTCCATCTCTGCTTGGCTTATGATCACCTAAACAATGGCATGACCAAAACCTGCCAGAGGCACAACACTAGGCAGATATTTCCATAAATACCTCAGCACACCAGTGCTGCTTTTGTGGTTTAAAGGGACTTTAGAATACCAAAGATTTGGTCCTGGCTGGCCAAAGTATATTTTATTTACATTTAAATAGTAAAAATATTATTATTTTGCCATGTGCTTTGCATGTTTACAACTTCTGGGTTTTTCTTTACTTGCAACTTGAAGAGATAGCACATACTGAATTTATTTTAAATGGTTTCCTAGTCAACCTCCTGAACCCACACTATCCAGTACCAAGGCTAAATTCTCCACTTCAGCACAAGCAAGCCTTGAAGTCCTCATTTCTCTCTGACTTATTTCTCATCTGTTTGAAAGACCTGACCAGATCCTTCTTTTTGTCTCACAAAAATTCACACCAAGAGATGACATCATCACAACCTGTCAACACTTAGAGGCTAAACAAAGAAAGAAACAGGTCAAGAAAACAGATATGGAAAGCCTTGGTTCCCCTCTTCCCAAATTAAAATTCCCAAAACGTGTTTGGAGAGAGGGGGAAGGGCCCATTGTTTGAGCTACCACATCAGCCAATGTGATTATTTAACTAACTATCTCCATCCCCAGACATATCAAACGGAATGCAGTGCCAGCTGAAAGTATTATGTAGCCTTCAGTGATGTGAAACATCTAAGCTCCAAGGCACACAGCTTGGCTGGAGACTCCAGCTGGCACTGGTAGTTTTATTGTACTGTGAAAAACATTAAAGTCCTCAGATGCCCTGCTGATCATGGGATCTGAGAAACTTTCCCTTCGCTGCTGACATGTGCTCACACTGCAATTAACACACTCCTCCCTCTCCTTTCCCTGGCTGCAGATGTGCACACACACACTTGTGCACACACATTCCCAATGTTATTCTGTCCAGGAACACTTGTGTTGGAAGGCTCCGTTCCGTTGTGCTTGGGAGGGGGAGCCAGGCTGTTCTCCAAGTGCTAAAAAATCTGGTACCTCAACTTTCACTTGGAGGTGGCTGCAGCACATGTAGAGACCATTAAGGGCTGTGTTTTGCTTCCTAACTTTTCACACTTTTTCCTCCCTTTATGACATGTTTACTGGCCTTGGAGGGCGAGGAGGGATAACAGAGGAAACCAAAGTGCTCCATTCAGCTCTGACTCAACTATTGTACACCTCGGCCTCATTTAAGGGCAGGTTGCACTCGGCATGGTGGCTGGGTGGTGTGAGCAACTGGAACCATTAATCCCTGTTCACATCTGATTTTCGGCAAAATCTAAGCCAGTGGGCCCAGGGTAGCTAAATGTGCAGCTTGGGCAATTAAAAAAAAAAAGGTTACAGATGAATATTACTTGGTCTGAAAACAAACCTGCAAGGGGTTTTGGAGACTAGTGCCTTGAGGATTAGAGCTTATTTGTGGAGCTTTAACAGGAAACTGCTAATTATCACACCTGCACAACTTTCCTTGAATTAGACCCTGGGGATGCACTGCCTTGCCCATAGATGTTAGCCAAAGCCTCGGGCTCTTAATCCACAGCCATCACCTAAAGTGAGAACAGAACAGCCAGCCACAGGGCATTTGCAACCTTAGTTAAGAAAGGCTATTGCACCATTTAAACTGGATTTTTCCTACCAAGACAAACTACTTGAGTCCTGAACACTCTTCCAAGGAGTTTTACCCTTTAGGCCTTTGTGAAATCAGCAGGTCCATCCACTAAAATGGCTTCCACCCAGAGTGAATATGTTATGCAGCACTACAAAATTGTTGGGAAAACAGGTTTGAACTCTAGGAGTCAAAGCAAATAGTATAATGGATATGACTGTAAAACAAGGGAATTTTACACTGACTCTTCATTCCTGTTTAAAATGGGCATGTGTTTGTCAAGCCTTGCCTTTGTCCTCTTGCTGAGATGAATACTAATTTCCAGACTTCAGCAAACACAGTTTTAGAAGTATTTTCTAGAGCTGCTCTGCTCACACAGTCCACACTCTTCAGTGCACAAGGTTCACTTTGTAAAGAGAAAAGCCAGGATTTTGTTCAAGTTTCACTTGAGGGTTTAAGTCAGGCAGTAGTTTACCCACAGTAAACCACTTGCAGAACCAGGTGAGCCTGCACGTCCTGCAAAAATTAAGGTTCTAAAAACCGGATGAGCAGCCACATTCTGGGTGACACTTTGAGAACAATCTGCCATTACAGGCTTCTCTACACTGCCCATTGGCTTTGTGGGAAGGAAGCCAGTCCCAAACAGGCTGCTGTGTCTCCTCAGCATGATCAGCACCTTCTGAGCTAAGTTAATGCCATAGCCCTCCTCCTCCTCAGCAATTCCCACCCCTTTAGCCTGTGCACGGACCTGAGACACAGCAAGAGCCTGACACAGCTCGATGTTCTTGTTCCAGTGCTTCACTGGGTATGTCCACATGGAGCTATGCACCCTGACAAGATACTGAAACACCAGCACAAAGCATGTGCAGGAGGACATATCTGCATTGGAAATCCAGTCAACACACAGCATCCAGGAAGCTTCCTTCACTGTTATCCGGTGACTTCCCTCCTAAAGTGCAACACTCAGACAAAAGCTATCCTGATGGCAAATAATGACAGGGACATTTTCTGGTTTAAAATCCACCTGGTCAGTGGCAAAGAACACTGCCACCGCCCTCATCCTGGTAACTGTAGCAGCCACTCTTGAAGCCTCTCTCAAGGCAGGCTCTCATTTTATTGACAGAAAGATGCCCAGGGTAATAACTGATGCCTACATCTTACACAGCGTTCCTGAGCTGCAGACTGTGAGATTGTCTCCAAAAATAACTTGTCAGTGCCATGCTCAGACAGCAAAGTCCAAGCCGGAACCAAACCTCTCATCTCTCAAGGTCCTGACACCCCCATGTAAGATCACAATGTGCCTTGCTCTCTGACTTGTGGACTTGCTGCAAGTGTGCTCTGACCTTACTGAAAGAGCAATGACAAAGCACCACAACATTTTTTCCTTCTTGGAGCAGCCACAGGGTTGACAACCAGGTGACAGGACAAAGTTGAACAATGCATTCACAGAAGAAAGCACTCATGGGCTTTTTTCCTTCCCTCTACCAATGTATTTCAAATGTCTCAGCTCCTTTTTGTCTCCAACTGCTTAAAACATGGGAGCATTCCAAGTAATAATAAACTCCTTGTCTTTAATTTGTAACTCCTAAAATTGACAGAAGCCCAAAACACTCTTCTAAGCCTGAAAAGGTGGCAGAGACACATATTGTCTTCTCAGCACAAGAACTTGTGTGGCTGCGAGGAGAGAGAGCTGCCAAGGCGCTTGCAGAAATAGCAGCAGTATTTTATTTATCCCTGCAAAGCTTGGCCAGTCTATTTGCATGAAGGAGCAGATTTACCATGAGGGAGGGAAGTGCCGCCTCCATCCCTTCAAACATTGCTCAGTGTGGAGCCCATCCCAGCCCTGGGCTGCGAGTCCTGCCCTGCCAGTGCCGGTCCAGCTCGTGGCCAACATCTCCTGCAGGAGCACTGAAGGGATTGTGAGCCCTCCTGCTCGAGTGTACAGCCCAGAGCCCGTGTCTCCTCTCCTCCCCAGCTTTCCTACTGCTAAACCTGGCAGCCAAACACCAGGCAATCCCACTGCACCCTCCTGTTCCTCCAAAGTGTGCAGTCAAGGGGCTGCTGCACATCTGTGCTGTCAGAGGCACGGGAAAATGCAGACACCAAATCCTCCATCTGCAGCCCAAAGTAACAATGGTGGAGGGCAGGAAAGGGAGAGGGAATGTGGTGCACACAGCAATACAAGAAGTAGGTTTTGTGCCAGGCTCATCAGTGTGGCAGGGTAATAAGGTCAATGTGAAAACAACTGGAAGGCACATTCCCCAGTAAACATGTGCTGAGTGAAAACGGCCCGACCTTATGTTGTAGAATCCAAACCCATTGAGTCAATTGCCAGAAAACATGACATGACCTTTCAGATTCAGTGAGCATCAGTTCCAAGAGCAGGCTGCCGTGCTCTTTTCCATTTCACTGCTGCCCCCGGAGGGCCTCAAGTCACCTGAAATAATAGCTTGGGCTCAAAATCTGCACTCCTTTAATGAAAAAAAAAAATACACATGGCATCAAGTCTGACCCTGGTGGCAGATTTTTTATATGCTTAGCTCAATTTCTTTAAACTAAACAATTGTGCTTTGTTTTGATTTTTTTTTTTTAATCTTCCCAGAACTCAGGTTTTCCTACAGACAGCCCATTTTTTGGCAATGGAGAAACCTCTTGTTTTTGTGAATGAGGAAAATAATTAATAGCTAATGAGGTGCTCATTCCAACCCACAGCCTTCCCTGCTCAAACAAGTAAAGAAAAAACTGTTTCAGTTGGAACATATTCTCTTCACTTTCTAGCCTGAGAAACACATAAAGATGTATTTTCGCCCACAAACCTTCAGAATCTTATTTTAATCCTCAGAACTCAAGCTGCCCATGAGACAAGCAAAGCTGTACAATGTTCCAAGCACCAGCAAGATGAGAGCTTGTGATATTAAGTGCAATCCAAACTGTACTTTCCCTCCCACTGAATTATTTTCGCTGCTAAATCCTGATTAAAATTTTTCTCCCCTTTTACTGTCTCCCTGACAGACTGATGGGGCTGAGATCTGAAATAAATTTGGCTTTTAGGTGAAATATTTATTTTGGGGGACAAACAAGAAGGGCTTTTTTATACTATTGATATTTTTCCTCTCCTCTATAAAAAAATAGAAAAAAAAGCATAAAGGAAAGGCAGGGATCAGAACCGTCTGGAAATTGTATTTATTTTGACTTGAGCTGTGCCAACCTGCAGTATACAAATACTCAGGCAAAACTGTCTCCCATCTGTGTTTATTGTGGGGGAATAGCAGCATCCAATGGCCAGTTCAATGCAGGTTAATTGCAGGCGTGTATTGAATTCCCTGGAGAGCCAAGTACACAGTTAGCTCCCCTGGTGTAATCTCTTTCTGTTCCATGAAGGAAATCAAAAAGAGAAAGAACAACAATGCCAACCCACAGAAGAGCTTGATGCCTCTCTGCACAGAGGGGGGGAATCTGCAGGGAACAATAAGAGTCTATTAAATTCTTCCACTGGCACTGGAAAAGTAAAATGAACATAAATTAATCAGCTACAAAAGATGGGACAAGTGTTGGTGCAACTCTATTGAAGCCGGTGGAGTTGTAGAAAGGATACATTTAACTCAGGATCTTGCACTGTCTGCATGCTTGAAAGTGGCTTGTTGAAAAAACTGGGCATTCTTAGAAAAGAAAAAAGGAGTGGGAGAAGCTCCCTGTGAAATGCCATCCTTCAGTATCCCCGAACGCTCACATTTTCACCACAGACATATTGACATTTACCATTTCATTTTCCTTGCATTTATAAAGCCATTTAGCCAACTTTTCCAAAGGCATTGACACATTGTGGGCCTCAAAGTTTTGAGCTTAAAAGACCCAGACTGACAACAGCTGAAATGAAAATTAGTGCCCTGCAGAGGTGCAGGTTGGGCAGGGCCAGGTGCGCATTGGAAGAGGGAGAGGGGCAGCCTCTGGTCTATGTGAACCAGAGAAAATACACCAGATGTGGGAAAAGAGCAGGGGAAAGGGATATGCAGCTTTGTTACAGTCACAGCCTGTGAAATCCACAGCAAAAAGGCACAAAAAGTTCAGGGTCCTAAGGTCAACCTTGGTCTCCTTCTCACAGCTGACGTTTTATTCTATGCACTGCATGTGGCTTAAGAAAAGCCATATAATGCTTAACAAAACAGAAAGAAAAAAAAAATAAAAATTGCTGTTTGTGATGTACCCAGAAGACAGAAACTCTGGGTGGTGCCAGAAGAGGAGCACAGTCCCCAAGGCCTGGCAGTGAATGTCCTTCTGCGTGCACACTCCCAGCACCCACAACACAATGGTGATGAGGATCTCCCTCAGAGTACCAAATCGGGTCTGGAGCTTTAAAACCAGGACCAGAGGTGCAGAGTGAAGAGAAAGGGAAGGAGGCACTCAAGGGACTGCATTGTGACACAGACTGGAGGAAAGGCAGTGCCTTGGCACACCTTCCCCACAGGCAGGTCCAGCCTGGAAGGCAGCAGCCTGCTTCCACACGGAGCAGGGAGAGTCAGCCAGGCCAGAGGAGATGAGGACAGTGCATGAGAACAACACTCCAGGTGCAGAGTAAATTCTGTCACAGGGAGCCACATTATTGCCCTGACATCCCCTTTTGCTCTGGGAGTGGGAATCCACTTTAGCCTTAAAATACGTCCTTCCCATGTCCCTAGTGAGCTCTGTGGCTGGCAGAGTGACCTGACATCAGTGTGACCCCCCGTCCCAATGAAGGCAAAGCTGCTCACCACCCACACACTGCACCAGCTCCAGAGAGGCTTCATGGGGCACTCGGTGCCTGCTGCCCCCAAACTCCTCGCGTGTGCTCAGAATTTCAGCCTCTGAACTGTCAGCCTTGGGGGCTTAATGCATTTTTTCCTTCCTTTCCACATTGCCAGTGGCGATGTCCTTCTCACAGATCCAAATTCTTGGGGGCATTTTCAGCTCTTTCTCCCTCTTCTCCCAGACGTCAAAGCTGCCATTAAATCCTCCTGGCCAATTTACAATGCTGAAGCCTTTCAGCCAAGGCTCAGTCATCTCACGCCTGTCTCACTGAAGCTTTCTCCCCTCCAGGCTTCTGCCCTCATCCCCTCCAGTCCATTTATCCAGAGTCACCTACCTTCTCTGCCATCCTCAGATCCTTCTGCTTCCCAGCCAATGTTCATCACATCAAAGCTTATTGTTTTCACATTCAGCACCTTGCACAACTTTTCTCTTGACTCTTTCCACTTCCCCCTCTTTTCCCTTTCATCCCGGCCCTCCTCAGCTCTCCCAGGAGACAATTTGTTCATCACTTTCTTCCAATCTCATACCAGAGTTTCTTGTATATGCCAGAAACCTGATCAGGCTACAGTTCTCTACCAGGTCAGATCCTTATCTCTTATGTCTTTGAGTAAATTTAGTTCTTTCTCACTTTGCAACATCAAAATAACCACTACCACCATGAAAAATAAAATTAATGCCAAACTTTTCTGTTTACTTTAGTTACATCCCAGCCTCATGCCCACACTGGCTTCAGGTGACAAGATGTTATTCCAGGTTTCACACCTTTTGGGCCTAACAGGGTTATACAAGCATTAGCAACTATGCACCATCTCCCTAAAATCTATTTCTTATATTTCACCTAAAACTATTTGAGCTCTCTGTTTCAAAGCAAAACCTTAAATTGTTTTTCCATATTACAGTGCTTAAAGCGAAATATCTGTAAGCACGGTGGGATTGGATTCTTAAAAAGCAAAAGCTGATAAGACTTTGTTGACATCCATGAAGGATAACTGGCTTTATTAAACTGTGTTGAGCAACATCAGCTGGAAAGTTGGCACCTCAACCAAACACTTGAATAGATTTAACTCACTAATTCTGAGTTCAATTACAAAGGCACCACTGCAGCCCTGGGATTTCACACTGCCAAACCACTTTCAGAAACTCAAGAGTAAGAACATGTTTCTCTTCACTCTGAATCCTCAGTTCAGAACAAGCTCTAGGCAGAGGCTCCACACGGGCTGCTGTTCAAGCTGCTGAGCCAAGGAGCTCAGCTGAGCCTTTCAGCCTGGAGCTGACACCTATGGCCATGACCCAGCTGCCCTCATTTACCTCCTGAATTTGAAAAGAGCATAGTGACACATTTCCTGTCTTACTCCTTGGGTAGTCTCTCACACAAGGCTTCAGACTGCAGAGTTCATCATTAAACGCAGATTTTTCACCCCCAGGAAGTTCCAGAGGCCCAGAGAAAGATGCTACAAGCTTGAGTTCCTACAGTGGATTCAATTACAGTATGCAAGGGACATTTAAACAAGCTTCCCTGGGATAAATGAAAGAAAAGAGCCAGCACACTCAGCATGAGGAAAATAAAAAGCAATCTTCAGCTGGTGCCAGCCATGCATATTTTGAAAACCATCCCCTTCAGCCATTACCAACAAAAAGTCAGCAAAAACTTATTTTAGAATCTGAAAAGACAGAAATTTAAAGCATTTGGCGGCACAATCTGTTACTTAGGGACAAGCTCATTAAAAATGCAGCACTATTTACAGAAGGCAAAATGCAGACATGCACTTTTGCATGTAAAGCAAGCACTTATGGAGTGATAGGAACACCTTTCCTCCTGATTGCTATGGCAAGGAGAGCTGGTTAATTGTTCTGATGGATGGCCCTCTGAAAGAAGGTAATAATCGGAGAAGCCAGTCCCAAACCTCACACAAACCCACAAGGCCAATAAGCAAGAGATTGGATTCAACAAGAAAAGAGCTACAGGGAGTTGAGAAAAGCTTAGGAGGAGCTATGGAATGAGCCCTGTCTGCAGGCACTTTGAGGAGGAGCAAGGGTGAGCTCAGCCATCAGGGAGCAGACCTGAGCAGGACAACTCCATGGCTTTGGGAAGAGATAAACTTGAGAAAGGAGGAGAGGAACCAGGAAACTGAGCTGCTAAGGTAAATGTCAAAAAATGCAGAAATAGGAGCAGGGGAAACCAGAAATCAAGAGAAGTGACATGGTGGGAAGATGAGACTGAGGGGAAAAACTCTGATTGTCACCCCAAATCACAGACGAGGGACCCAGAGTGGAGAAGGTTTGTTATTCTCCTTTTTGCCGCAGAGATTCTCCTTTTCCCTGGCCAGCGGTTGCAGACTGCAGCTAAAGCTTGTTGGAAAACCTCACCTGCTTGAGCCAGAGACTGAATTCACCATGGATTTAAACTGCCATGAATCTCTGGCTTAAATCAAGCAGTTACTCCTCATCCTGACTGTTCAGGAGCAAGCCCTCAGGAGCAAAAGGTGATATAAGATAATGAAGCATTTTCTTAAAACACAAAGACCTTGAGCATAAAAAAACACTTCAAGCTCACAGCTACAAATTCCCTTGCTTTGTGAAGCCACCAGCCATTCCTATGATATATTCCTAATCTATTCCTCAAAACAACGTATTAGACATATTGTGTATGCTCTCCAAAATATCTGAAAGTAAACACAATCACCACTGACATCATCATTACCAGGCCAATGTGCTCTGAACCTTTCTAGATCTTTTATATGGTGATTTTAATCTCTGGTCTTCAGAGCTCGTGGTATCCATGGTTCCCTTGGAAATATATCTATGTAATTTAATTTAAAAAACCCCAAAATAACAAAATCAGAGTAAGAGAGTGGTCAAAAGGCTTAAACCCAAGAGTTTCTGTCCAAGAAGAAAAAAGGGGCAGATTAGCAAGTTGAAAAGGGTTAAAACTTTGAGAGACTTGCAAAATGAGTAGACCAGCCTGCTACAACTCCACGGCAACCGTGTATTTCCACATATGGAGAAGAAGGAACAGTGGAAGACAGCTTCCCAGTCAAACAATATCTTTTCCTGGTCAAAGATCTTATTGTGGCATAGCTCCACAACCCCACATGACTCAAAAGACTGAACATCCTTCCAAACTATTCGGGCTTCACCAAAAAATCTCCAGAAAAAGGAGACTTTCAATCCCAAGACCTAACTCACTTGGCTGCTTAACACTGCTCCAAGCTTCCAGTCTGGCAGACAGAGAAGCATCTTCTCTATTGGATTACTGGAGACACATGCTAAGATCAATTCATTCAAAACAGCCTGATAACAAAGCAGAGGTTTATAAAGAAGCCAGTCCCTTCCAGATTGTTTTGCTACTGTAAAATTTCCCACTCTGAGAAATATGAGGGAACATTAGGAGAAAATTTACAGAGGGAGTAGAAGAATGTTCCCTCTACACCAACACTTGATGCAATAAATAATTAGAACAAATATTTTAAAAGACAATACAAACAGCCCTTATTTCTGTGTTTTTGGTTTGTGTCTTACTCTCCACTTCTTATTCTGCACCCCTTATATAGAAAATAAAAAGAAAATAAAGAAAATGGATTTTTTTTTAACACAGACTGTATGGAAAATGAATGAAAAGGAAATAAAAGAATCAGTATTCCTGGTGAGTAATTTGGCTAGAGGAAAAAGACAGATACAGATCAGATTCTTTTGATATGTTAAAAGCATCCCAAAATGCCTACGCTTTGGATGCTTTTACACAAATTATCTTTCATCATAAAAGTACAAAATACATATAATGGACAGCTCATCTCTCTCCAATGAATATGTAGCCACTAGCTGATAAGATAATAGACTAAACACTGACCTGTCACAGACTTGACGATCATAAAAGTAGAGTTTAAAAAGTTGGTTCTCATGTCTCAGGCATTTAATGGGCAGGCACCAAGATCTGCTTCCAATCTTCAAACTCTTTTCATACTGTTCTGCCTTAATAAGCACAGGCATAACCCTCAGACTGGTTTCATTTGAAAAAAGACACTGTTTGTACAAATAATTCTCCTACAACCTCAGTCTCCCAGAACTCCTTCCCAGTTAACCTTAGAATGACTTCAGTGTCACACAGTTGCTCTGAAACAGATTAAAAATCTCTTTATTGAGAGCAGCAGCCCAATTTGGTTTATATTCTGATCTCGAGAGGCAGCTGAGGCATCAGCTGATGGATAGGTTCCTAATAAACAATAATTATTATTTTTGCAATGTGCAAAGCAGCTGAACAGTTGAGAACAGAGCCTCAGAACTGGAAGCTCTTTACTGGTGGCCTTCTCCATCTCCCCCCGGCACCCAGGCCCCCTCTCCACTGTGCCACAGTGCCCATAAGTGCCAAGCTGTTTTTTCCTACATCTCCTTCCCCTGCCACTTTTTCCAAGGCAGCACAGAAAATGTATTTTCGACCCCAATAATTAACCTAACACACACTTTTGTTCCTTTTGATGCACTGCATGTATCTGATCCTTTTCCCTCCTACCCTGCAGATGAGCCTGTACCTGACAGCCTTCCTTCCCTTTTCTCAGTATCTCCCTTTGGAACCTTATAGGGTTCACCTGTGGATAGAAAATCTTCCCCAAAACAGCAGATGAATTCATTTGAACTAGGCAGGACACACTACAGATTTTTTTTTTTTAATGTGTCCCATTAATATTTCCTAGTTATTGGTAAATACTGCATTTCAAAAGAGCAGCCAGCCTTAAAACAAACAGCCCATGGTGCTCAGACCTCAGAACTGATGGGCCTGGGTTCTTACAACAGTCCTACAACAATTCCACTATGAGGTCTCTGGAAAGTCACTGACCCCACTACCTTTGTTTTAAATCTGACAAACAGGAAGATTAGCTGAAAATCATGATAACTTATTAAGGCAGTTCTAGCAGCAGCTTCATGCAGGCACCAGCATCTCTTCCAATTCAATTAACATAAGTTCAGCTGTTCAAAGGAATTTAGGTGCTTATTTTCACTATAGAAGCTGAAAGTACAGGAAAATAAGTACACTTGGACATATCCTAGGGGAACAGACCTACATACCTCAAGGTTTCTCTTTTCCTCCTCAGTTCACATCAATACTGCTTGTGTAGCACCTAACACTCATTTAAACCAATATTTATTGATTGATTTAGGCACTTTTACAGTCACAGAAGAGCTTTTCATTCTCCTTTAGTGCTATGTAGATATAGTCACAGAACTCAAAGCAACAGCTTTTAGATGACAAAAATGCAAATGCTGAAAGCATTCAGGGCAAAGGCACATAGGCATTACAGGTGTAAAGTGGTGAGTTCCTCCCTGAGGAACAGGTTCATCTATATGCCAGGAAGCTCACTTTTGTTTATTTTGAATGTAGATTTTTCTTATTCTCCCTCACTTAGACCAGGCCCTGGGCATCAACTGTTTTCATTCTGCAAAGACACTGGAGCACTTGTGCCTTTTCCCTTTAGGAGGTTGTGATGAGAAAAGGGGTTGCCTTTATATTTTTCTATTTATTATACTCAGGAGTTATCACAGTGTAACTCCAAATCTATCCCATTTGGGTTAAGAAAAACAGCATGTGATTCATTTAGGCAGTGTTAGGGACAAGCACTCTGGGAGTGCAAAACCAATGTTTTAATTGTTTTGTGGCAAGTAATCAGAAAGCCCAATGTGCCTGAAATCACCTTTTAGCAATGTTAAGAACCTGGTCAAGCTCAGGCTGACTGGGAGCCAGGTGAGAGCTTAGACCATCACACCACTGGCTTGTTAAGACACTTTCACAAAGGCTTTTTGATTTCACTTGCACCAGCAGCCTCACGCTGAAAGGTTACACTCACAATCAAAGAGAATCTATGAGCTCAATGCACCATGAGCCATTTCTTAGTCACAGAAGGAAAAAGACAAAGATTTTCCCCCAGAAGCAGTGGGGTATCATTCAGCATAGAATTGGAACCTGAATACAGCATTAATAAGAGTATCAGATACATTGATCTATAGTTGGGGGGTTTGTAGAGCTCTGTGAAGCCCAAACCCAAGAGGAATGAAAAGGCAGACAAAGGGAAGAAGCTGTGGTCTTTCTGCAGCTGAATATACAGAGGTATATTCACCCTTGGGAACCAGTTTTTTTGAAGAACAGAGGATTTGCTCAATGTTGTGCCAGAAATTAGTGCTGGGGCAGGAGCTGGCTCTGTATTTCCAGGACTGTACCTGGTATTTCTTGCTCCTATCACACTGCTCTGGCAGGGGCCACTTCCCTGCTGTTCCCCATTTCAGGGGCATGATTCCAGCAAACCAATCTCTCTGCTTTAACTCAGCCTCTACAGATGAATTAATGCAACCCACAGATTTCTACAACTGGAAATTACAAGAGAAAAGTCCAGCCTAGAAATGTAGCACCTTTCTTTATAATGGTGCTAGGCAGACTGGACAGCCCCACCAGTGGCTGTTAATCTTCAAGTGGTTTAAAAGGATGGAGGTAGGCACTCTGGAATTCACTCCCTCGATTTTTCTGCCAGACCATCAATTGCTTCCTGTAAGCACTGAACTGCTAATCATTCCCACTCACCATGTGGGCAGGGATGGGGATGTGGAACCTGTGTCTTTTGTCACAGGGTTAATTATGGTGGCTTATGCATTACTGTACTGTCACAACAGCAGGCTGACACTTTAGGCTTCAGAGTGCACAATTCAACTATTGCCAAAAATCAAACATCCAAATTATAACACAGCCCTGTAAAGAGAGGGAAGTAAACAATGGCATACATGGAATACAAGCAATGTCCAAGAAGGGATAAATAAAAACCTAAGAAGGCACAATCTTCCATGGAGGCTTGAAGCTCACACTAAGCAGCAACCCACTGCTGGGTTACTCAGAGAAAGACCAGAGAAACACATCAGGTCTAGAGTGATGCTTCTTCCACCTTCCAGCTTCTGGCAATCTGCCAGATGGGGATTTCCTGAGCCAGAGGTTGCATCTGCATCAGCGTGTTTAATAGCCCCTGCTGGACCCATTTTCCATGAATTTGTCTAATTGCTTCTTGAATCTATATCTGTCAGGAATAAGTTCCACAACTGAATTATGCACTGTGTGAAAAAGCAGTTCTGTTTGTTCTGGTCCAACGTAGCTACTTTGAAATTCCCTTCATTGCTCCTTTAGTCTTACATTATAGCAGGGGATAGTGATTTCCAGTTCATTTTTCCCATGCCATTTATGACTTCACACACACCTGTATTACCTGTCTCGCTTCCAAACCTAACTGCCCTATTTTATTTAGTCTCTTCCAGGAAATCCATTTTCAAACTTTACACACCCTTGTTGCCCCCCTCTGTATCTTCTCTTTTTCTATCGCATCCTTTTTCAGAGAGGATGATCAGGACTGTGTGCTTGTTCAGGACATGGTGGATAATAACTTTGCAAGCTTCATAGGGCCATTCATTATTTTGTTGGCCATGTACCTGCAGGATTAATCCCAGAACTGCATTCTACAAATGATGGGTAGGTAATACAAATGACAGAGACCATGCGGACAATGGTAAACATTTCTGTTTTAGTAAAGTGCTAAAGTGCTCAGCAATTCATGGGAAAAATCCATTATGAGCAATTAATAATTGCTCTGAAACTCCATTTCTGACTCAGGAAATCCTGAACCCCTGCTAACTTCTTCTGGAGGAATGCACCAGGGATTAGTGCAGAGTTTTATCCTCCTCAGAAGCTCTGCAGTTGGCCACTGCTGCCAACAGATAAAGGAACAGATACATTTTTGGTTCCATTTACCATGACATCTGTCTATATATTACAATTTCAACCACCTTGATTGCAGTTGCATCCCAAAGAGCAAACCCAGGCATGGGGGCAGCTGCTCTCCGAGCACATTTCATTCTAACCAGGCACAAAAAGATCCAGGCTTTTGTGTACCGTGGCTAAATGCATTTCTTGTTTGCTATGGAATTGCACTTATTGCACCCAAATGTCCCCAGCCATCTTTTTCATACCCAGCATTGTCTGTCCCTCCCTACTCCTTATCTCCAGCACCCACAGGCTCTGTATCTGTACTTTGGAGAGTGCTTGCAAACAGAACCTGAATTAATTTTTAGAACAGATTAGCTGAAAAGTATTGAATATCTGTGTGGACATACTCATTCAGAATTAAAGTAGGTCTAATTCAATTTAACTTACTCCACTTCCAAAGTGAATTAAGTAAATGTAATTGAAGCTACTTAAATTCTGATTAAGAGTCTTGACATCTGCCGCAAGCGAAGCTATGTTATCCACAGGGAGTTAATTCACCACCAGAAGTGTGGAAACACAACCAACTGCATAGCAGGAAAGCTTGAGAGAAAGGAAATCGTTAGTCCCTGAATTGCAATAATCACCACAGTGTACTTATGCTAAGTGTGTATTTAATTTGGGAGGCAACATTCCTGCTTGACAAAAAAGGGAAATAGACTTACCTGCTTAGAAGAGCAATAGTATATATTTTTTTGGTATTTTTTTTTAATTTTTGTAACAGAATTATCATTGTGTCAGAATCCCAGAGAAGTTGGTTAAGGAAAAAAAGAGATGAAGTTGCATCACAAGAAGTGCAACTGCAATCAAATCTGCTTTGCTAACTCACTGTTGTGCTAGTATCCATCTTCATGTGGGGCAGTAGAAAATGGGTTAGAAAATGACCTCAGTTTGTAGGATACATCACAGAAAACACCCCTGTGTGCCCTGCTGGGCTTGGCTTCTCCCTGTCAATTTGCTGCTTAATTTGCTGTGCTTGTTTTCACCTGATGGCAGAATCACAGAACCTCAGCTGCCTTGATGCTGTACCTGTTTCAGGCCACATCATGGATAACTCTGCTGCTATTGACAGTGAGAGAGGCCTGTGGGTGTCCTGTCTCTTCTAATCTGCTTTGTCCGTAAATCAGGAGTTCTGTTATTTGGAAAAGGAAAAAAAAACTTATTACACTTTCTGCAAAATTCAGTTCATCCTATGCCATTATTATGCAACTTTTTGTGTGCAGCAGCAGTTATTTACAACTGAACTTGAATCCAAAAAGCAGTTTTCCAGCTTATTCTTCACTTCCCTGCTGACAAGCACAGCAAAAATAGAGTTGCTGGGGTTATTGGCCCAACTTGGGCTTAGGAAGATTAGGAAGTGACTGAATAAAGAGTGCAGCTCCAGAGTAAACAAAAACATTGCTTGAGATCAAAACAAGGCAGTAGTGACCAAGGGAATAGGCACCTTCTAGACTAACACAGCCTAGCAGCTGTCCCCATGCTCTCTCCATGTTTTTCCAGGTATCTGAAGTCCTTGTGGTCCATGGCTTTTGTTGTCCAAGCCACAAGTGATGCTTGTCTATATTCAGACTGGAGGGACACACGTGATTTTAGCAAGAAATAAGAAATAAAGGTGTGACCCTTCCCATGAGAAAAGTCCAACACCTTTTCTGGTCCAGCCTCAAACCCAGTAATGAAGAACTAAAGTTCCCTTTCTGCTAGAAATATATATGTATTTTTCCCAACTTTATCTTCTAAAACTTTACAAGGTTTTATACTTGTTCCTTCCTGGACACCTCATCCCAACAGCTGCATTGTCAGTGGAAATTTCTCCAGAATCTCTAATATTAACACTGTCCATTCTGAGAGTGTGGGCTGCGGCCGAGAAATTTGCCTCCTTCCCCTTCATTCTGTTGGATTTCAGTCAGATAGAATTCTACTGTAGAATCAAGGTTAATTTTATGGATTTTTAAAGAAGTTTCCAATAGAACTCTGAAGCCTCCTGGTCTCTACACCAGCTCTCCTTGTCTACCCCATAGAAGGAGTGCCAAGGATATGCTTCTGCCTGGATACTTCTTTCCTCCACAAATCCCCCACACAGTTCAGATAATTTCCAGGTTGTACTGGAACCTTCAAATATGTTAACTTGTTTTAACTACCTTTCACTAACAATTGGAATAGTTTTTCTATTTTAAAAAATAGAAGCACAAAAAGATTTTCCTACAATGGCGGGGGAAAAGAAATTAATGCACAAAACCAACATGTTTTGTTCTGAAAACTCCCTTAAAAAAGTCCATGTTAACACCAAGCGAGAAGAGGGAAAAGGTGCTATAAAATATTTCTGAGAGATTTATTCCTCTAAGAAAATGTTTATTGACAAAGACAGGGGAGAAGAAAAACCAAGCAGAAAAAAAACCACACAAAGAAACCCCAAAGCCCAGAAAGAAGTGGGGAAGAGTATTTGAAGGCCATAAGTGATACAAGACCTTCCTACCTCATCTCCAGATCATTTCAGAGCAAGGCTAATAATACAATTTTAATGACACCCATGTAGGAATCAGTTTTGCTACCTGGAATTTCTTGCCTGACAAAATGATCAAGGCCTCGGCCTCAGGTAATTCATAGAGGAATAATATGTGAGAAAAATATAATTTTAATGTCTTCTACCAAAAACTATGACCAGCTCTGCCCTCTATACTTTCGTTATTAGTTCACTGCTTTCAGATAATGGGGAAGTAGCTTTGCTGTGTGGTCGTAAATGAAGTAGAGTGGAGGAGTTTAGTTCAAAAGTGACAGAAAAAAGAATTCCAAGAACTCTACTGAGAAGCTTACTGGAAAAGTGAGGCTGAAGATCTAAATGCAGGAGGTGGATGATTCAGTAATGAATGGAAGGCTCATTTTGACAGCTTGGGCTGCCATCCAAGCTAATTTGTTTCCAAGCCTTCAGTTTGCCAACTGAAGTGGCTGAGGAATAATAGGCCCCCAAAAATATTTCTAAGGAAACACAATGCCCATTATCACTGAAGGAGAAAGAAACTGCACATTTCAAAGAGCAAAAAGAAATTTGAGATCTGCCAACTTTGGTCAGTTCCAAATGACACAGGAAGGAGTAGTTATAATGTACTGAAAGGAAAGAAGTAGAGTATTGTTAAATAAAATAAATTCAAAGTAAAAATTGTCATAAAAAAATAGACACAATAAATAGAAGGATGTTTCTTTCATAGAGAGATGATTTTATGGCTGAGCCCATGCAAGCAGCCTATGATAAAGAAAGAGGCATAGGAAAAAATGAAAAATAAATTGGTAAAGAGAATATATAATAACATGAAAAATAATGAACCAGTATCCTTATGTTTAACCCAACTGACCAGTAAGGCCACGTGCCACAGCTCAGGGTGTGTTGGTTTGACTCCTCCAGCCAGGAAATGGCAAAAGCCACGTTCTGTCCATGGATCAGGCAGATGCAGAGACCAGACCTGCTGAACAGGAGCTGCTGTCCCTGCACCACGGGTCAAACACAGCCACAGCCACTGCATTCATATCCTGTTTCTTCATGTTTACCAAGATGACAGCTCCCCTAGAAAAAGAAGAGAGAGATTTGATAAATATCGTCAAAAATTTGAAAGAGTTTTGTAGATTAGAAGAACCAAATGATCCCCATTAGAAAATGGAGTTAGATTAATGTGCAGGTAAGCAGAATGTGAGATTTTTACGTGTGGAGAAACTACTGCATGGCTACAAGAAATACCTATAGAGGTTGTATACTCTTTTTCAACACAGACTTTTATGAAGAGGCTAGATGTGGCTGGGTATATATAAAAGGTGTTTTGCTTTATGCAAACACATTTAAAATATTATTTGTAAAATTATTTCCTTATCTTTTTTTTCTACCTAAAGGAAAAAAAATCCAGTTCTCTGTTCAAAACCCTGTTCACCAAAATATTGAAGTTACCTGTCAGCCTTCAGCTTAGATTTTCCTAACATTCAGCTGCTGCCAAATTCACCTTTCTCACATGCTGCACACTTGATGCTACAAACAGCCTCTCTTTTTGCCAGCACTGTGCACTAAAGCAAAGCCACATTTTACTGAGACACTTGCCAGCCTTTTGAACTACACCACCTCTGTGCTGCCCCAGCAGCACATGCCTACAGACACAGCCTCCTCAGCCTCCCAAACACCTTCCTGATTTGAAACCTTTTCTTTTTCACCTGCATTTTAAAAGAACGAAGAAAGAATGAAACTACTTTCATTCTCTTGCAGTAAGATTTCTAAGTCTCAAGTGGTTTTGGATGCACGTTTCATGGTTGATGGTATTGAGGACCCTTCCTAATAGATTTATACAAGTGTTCACTACCTGCATTCCCACTGAGAAGGGAATCAAGCACTGAAGGTTATTTTTTTCTATTTCTACTACAATTGTACTACAAAGCTACTTAATTAAATGGGCACTCAAAGCTCATGTGCTCCCTCAGGGTAGATCTAAATAGCAATGGGAAGGTGTGACTGCAACTTCAGTGGGTGTACCAGGCCCAGCTTCCACCCCAGGAGTATCAGCTACACCTGGGCAGGTTCCTCTGCAGACTGAATCACTGCACACATTGACACAGCTCTGTCACCTCTGTGGTTTTACAGAAGCTGCCTAAAAATAGCTATGGCAGCATCAGGGCCAGCACTGGACTCATGAAATATTTGAAAATATAAGACATGCAGTCCCTTCTCCTTCCAACCACACAGTGAATTTCTACCAAAATTAAGTTCAGAGCCTTTGTAATTGTACCTATTCTTATCCCTAAAGCCAACAGTGTTTCCATGTGCTCATTTCCAGCAAAGATACACTTTTAATAAGTATGCACTGCCATACCTTACATTCTTTTCATGTCAGTTGTTTTCATGGGTGGTCACCTCTCCTCAGCAGAAGCCAAGGACTTAATACTTTGCAAATTGATTCTTCCTCATGAGAGGGCACTGGCTGGATGCCACTGAAACAGAAATAACCACGATTCCAGAGGTAAGATTGTTTATGTTTATTCAACAAGCTGCATCTCCACAACATTCTGATGCTGGAAATCCAAGTATATTAAGAAATTAACCTTTCAAAAGAATTCTGACAAAGGAGGATGTTTTGCTGATAGATGAACAGTATCTTGCCACACTTAAAAAGATTAGTATTTGTGAATTTTGACATAATTACTGATTTCCTCAACAGATTTAAAGTCTAAGTTTATCTTCATGTTAATCCAATTTCATGCCTAGAACAGAGCAAGCACAACAGAATGTCTTTCGTAACCTTCTGATATCATTAATTATTGCTACATTGGGAGTTACAGCATGGAACAAACAGGTTTTTAAATGGAAATCATTTGTCTCTCAGCAGGGAGACTCAACAGTTTTATTTCCTTCAGCACCAAGCTGCATTCAAGTAATCTTGTTTCATGGTGATCCTCCCTCGACAACCTGCAAGTCAATGGTGAAATCCCATCTATTTTGTTCCTGGATTGGTCAGATATGCTGCCCATAAGGGGAGGTGTCTATTTCCTCTCCTAATTGTGGAGGAAGGGTTTTCTATATGTTAAGGCCATGCTTTCCCAAAGCTGTGGGCATTTGGTCAGGTTTCCTGGTGATTTTCCACAAAAGGAAATCCCCTAACTCATTAAAAAAAAAATAGATTAATTGACCGGTTCAGTAACAAGCTGCCCCAGGACCCAATAAACTTTACAAAGGGTACATTCCAATTATGACTGGGCTCAGCATGAACCTGATAAGTAAGCCAGCAGAATCATTCTCCAGCATTAAGATTTTTTTTTCCTTTTCCTCCATTAATTTAACTCTTTATTGGCACTTTTGGATTGACTAACTTCTTATTTTTCCTTTCCCTATGAATGTTAACCCTGCTGATGAACTCCCAGCAATGTGATCTACCAGGGTCAATAAACCAACCCTTGGTCTCCAGTCACTTTCCTGGCATTGTTGTGGCCTTGTAAGAAGGGTCAGCTACATCACTGCCTTCTCCCACACTATGCCTGGTGTTATAAAATAAATCCAGCTCCCTGACCAGGACAGGGGAGAGGGAAAGTCATTTTCTCACAGCAGAAACATCTACTGCAGAAATTGGAAGCACCTGCTAGCAGAGCACAGCTACAAGCCTGGCTTCACTGTGTGAGAGAGGTGGGAGGGTACAGGGTCTTCAATCAGAACTGCAGGAGAAGGAGATGCAAGGCAGATATCAAATTAGGAAGATGAAAAAAATGAATGGTTACTAGCTACAAAACAATTGTTATTTTATATCATCATGTGATAGCCCATTGTGGCATTAGACAGCACAGACACATAAGAAAGGGCACCTAAAACTTGAGTACTCCCAACCCTTTAGTGCCCAGCCCAGTCCTAAGGCACTGTCTAGAAAAGCCTGATCTTGGTAACACTCGCCTGTCAGATGAGAGTAAGCCTGGTTAGCCAGAAAGAAGAGCTCCTAATTTTAGATCTTTGGAGGGCTCCCCACCCAAGGCACCAAGCTGTGTGTGGATACAGAAGTCCACACACATCAGCTCCACCTCCTCTCTGCCTGTGAGGAGCATTGTGGAGGGTCAGACTGAGCACAGGGCTGTCCTTGGATACCAAAGACATCATTTGATCACCTGGCAGCATCTGGATGTGGTTCAAAGAATCATTAGGCACCTCCTCCAGAGACAGGCTGCAAGGATCGGGTGGAAGCGCCCCATGAACTGCATTTGCTCTCCTGAACCCTCAGCCTGCTTTGGGTGCAAGACAGCCTTTACTCACAGAGGCTTCTTTAGGAAACATTGAAAGATTGGCTCACTACTCCTGTAAAGCAAACTTACACACCTGCCTGGTAACTACTGCTACTTTTAACACATAAAAATGTGCAGAAATTTGTACAGAAGACATTTAAACTGTTTGGACCTGCATCTACTTCTACTCAGATGTTGAATATCATTTTCATACATTCATTATGCCTAGCCTGCACTGTATTTCTTAGAAGAACAAGAATAAGTGTAATTATTGTTGTCAGTCAAAGTTGCTCTGAAGTCCTCAGCTTTTACTGTTTCAATAACTCATTTTAACCGGTGGCAAATGTCTCCAACAAGCACTAGAGCCTAATTTGCAGTCTGGTTCCCTTGTCATTTTCTGAGTCATCTTGGTGGAATGCTGTGAGGCAAAAGATTAGTTTTAGGACTTTTTTTCATCTTCCTTTTCTTTACATCTGAGGGTTGTTAAGAAGTTTGGTTTCAATAGCTCAGGCATATCCAAGGCATACTACAGGTACCAAAGGTGCAATGAAATACAAAGTTTATTCTACCTCAGTACAAAGAAAATACCTGATAAACTGTTCCAAAGTCAGCCTTAGCACATGCAGGTGCAGATGTTATTGGTTTCACTGAAATTACAGTGCTTACAACTGGTGCTGGATTTAGCTCCTTACAAGAAAACTCCTCAGCATCACATAGAGATCAACTGTGATTGCACAGCCATTGGTGTAAATCTGGAGTAATTCTACCAATGATACACAAACCTCGAGGCAAACATCTAAATAGCTAAGGTGCCAAAAGTAAACGTGATACAATGCTGATGGAGTAATAGGTAACTGACACTTTCCTCCTCAGATCCTTAATCAGGTGTCACTGAGAGGTGCTAATATAATTAGGGATGAGATATGGATTAATAGGAAGAAAATATCATAACCTCCCTCTTACAATAAAATGGTTCATAGACTATACTTACCCACAAACTGCACCATTCTTCTGGTAGCATGACATTTGCTAAAGCAAAAGCCTGTTGATAATTCTCTGTAGTCCTATATAGCATTCAGCCATGGCTGCTCTTCAAAAGGCCATATTTATCCCCTGGGAAATATAGCTGTATTAATATGACATTTTGTCACAAATTAATCTTAAACAGGGGTAATATTTGTGACACTGAGTTGAAACTGGAACTAAAAGGCAGTTCAGGTGGTTAAAGCAGCAATATCCTGTCACAGACTTATATTCCCTGAGACAATACTGTTATGGTGTAAGTACCAATGTACTGGGATGTACTAAGGGGGAGAACTGTGCAAGTCTTTCTTCATTTTAACAACATACAGGATCATTGGCCTTCTACTCTTTATTACAGCTGGCAGTAATGCCCACTAATCCCAGGGACCAGAGCCTGTGGTGCCAGGTGCAGTACAGAATAACAAACCTTGTGCTCAGAAAAAGCCTCCAAGAGAGATAATTAGCACCTCATCTCCCATCAGGATGGGCTGCACGGTTAGAAGCAGACAGACAATTTTTAAAAGATTCTTTAAAAAAAAAAAAAACAACGCTGATTTCTCATTAAAGCGATTAAAAGTGGCCTGGTCTGGTTTTTAATTGAAGTCCCATGGCACAAATCAGTTGTGACGAAAGGGATTCTCTGTGATGTGCTCTCTTTCCTGCTGTGGAAGTTCCCAGGCTTTGTACAGTTCAGTCAATGCCAGGCTAATTAGCACAATGTAATCTTGCCACTTACACCCACTTCCCAACTCATTTGCACATAGCTCCCACTATTACAGAAATCAGGGTAAATTCAAACTACAGATTTCCAGAGGAGATGACCCTATTATACAAAGGATGCTGGAAACCTCTTTTTATTCCATTCCCCCAAACTCCAGGGTCACTGAAGATGGTTAGTGATTTGGTGTACCCAAAACTACTTTCTGGGCACTTCAGGGCACATCTCAGCTGTTCTTCAGCAATTGCATGTCATTTGCCTTTAATGGGATCATTTTTATTAAGACTAATGTCTCCTCCCTGGCTGTTTAACTTAATTCCCTCCTCAGCCTGAAGGCTGCAGCCACAGGCCATCCAGAAATATTTGTGTTACACAGCAGACTGGAATACCCACACTTCTGATTGTTTAATATCAGTCTTGGAGATGTGATGTGAAGCCTGCTGACCAGTAACAGTCATTAAAGCTCCTATGACACTTTTTGCAAGAGCAGAGGGTATTATTAACTCCAGGATCCTGGCCACGCTCCAGTTTGGATAATTACATTCTAGCACACTAAATTTCCCCCTGCAGTTTCAGATGGGGAACTTCTGTTCTTCACTTCCTCCTGTAACAACCAGAGCAAAGTGTCGCTGGCACTGAAATGCCAACGTGTCCCAGCCAGGGAACAGGACTCAGCCCATGGGCTCACATTCTGCAAAATGCTCTGGGACTCGTTAGTGAGGAGGTGCACAATGCATGACCTAGAAAACCATAAAACCACAGCTCTGACCTTGGTGGCTCTGCAGGTTGCTCATGCTCTCACATTGCTGGATTTTATTTCTGGCGGTGCAATCCACATGAAAGGCGTGGGTATCTTCCAGTGCTGCACCCAAAGTCCTCAGGATGTACCAAGAGGTTTTGCTGCTGTGTGTTTTATCAACTGCTCGAGTAATTGTATTAAGATCTAAAATTAAGGTCTGTCTATATAGCCTAAGAATCACTTCATTGTACTCAGTATCCAAGAGTTTTTAGGTGACAATTGGATCTTCCGTAAAGAGACAGTAAATACAAGCAGGCATAAGATCTGCATTAGGGAACATCAAAAAAATTGAACTAAGGGCAAGATTTCTTACTTGAACAGAAAAAGACGTGTGTTTATCCAGCTGAGCTGATTGCTCCTTCTAGGTACTGTGAAACCACAAGGAAAATGCATCTGTAGTGAGGCAACGAGGGCCCATGGGTACCATTGCCATGGCCTAGAGAGGGAGAACAGAAAGAGACACTTTGAGAAAGGGAAACATTTACTGAAATTTTGTTGGGAGAGGCAACTCACAACATATTTAGTTTTAAAACTTCGTTTGATTGATTTTCATATGAAAAACATTCCTGGGAAATCTAAGTCTGGGATTCAGAAATTATGCTGGCTGAAGGGACCAAATCACTGAAATATTAAAGAAACCTTGAAAATACTATTTCTGTGTTCATCTGAGAGCAAACAGACAGAATTCTCTTCTCTGAATTTCTCCAGCTTAGCATAAGAAAGATGATCTGCTGTAGATTCTGTTCCTTCAGGCAACTGATGAGGAACATCTTTGATGTGCTTTGATTAATGCTGCCTTCTTTGATTCAATGATATTTGGTTCCAGCTCCACTTTAAAAATAAAAAATCCTTACTACCAGAGGGGAAAATATTAAGGATATTTGCTTGGGAAATACTTGGGCTTATGTTATGAGTTCTTATTCAAGATCAGAAAGTTTTCTTGCCTGTATTGTTCTCTCTCCTTTGAGCTGGTCACCTCGACTGCAAACCTGGACAGCAAGTACCCTCTCCTGGGGTAGCACTTTCCATCTTTTAGGACAAGAGAAAAATAGGAGTGAAAGGTATTTCTGGAGATCCTGTCACTCCCTTTGCTTCCAAACTACCTGATTGTTTCTAGCAGACACCTATCTGTCTTTGTGATGGAGATTTCACACTCTCCTGGAATGATCTATTTATAGATTTGACTATCCTACCCACTCACACCTTCAGACAAAGAGATGCTGTCAGGAAACATCAGAACTCCAGAGAAATACAGCCATTTCTGTATTGTAAACTGGGGAAGTTTATATAAAAATATAGAGAGTAAATCACTCCAGTAATGTTTGATTATAAAGTAAAAATGGATTATGTAACCAGCCCAGGTGGAAAGGGATTCAGTTGGAGTCAGAGCAGCTGGAATCTGCCAGGCTCCCTGGCTATTCCACAGCTTTTGAACTTCACCATTATTAATTTTGCATCCAGCAGTTTTGGATTAATCAGAGCAGATCACTATACCCAGCTATCTTGGTCTGACGTCCAGTTAATAGTAGAAGGAACAGAGCCAGGAACCAGAAGGAGGAAAAGAGGGACCACCTATCGTGCTCCATTCACTGGGCAGACATCCTCAGACTCTCAGTCCAAGAAAACTCCCACCTGTTTCTGAACGAGCTGCTCAAAAGCAGCATTTTCCTGAATGGATCAGTACGGCACAAAACTCAAGGCTCTGCTAGAATGAGCCAATGGCATTTTTGTACTGCACTGAGTTAATATTAGTCTACACTGCAATGTGTATACTGATAGTGGTTTAAGTTAAGGTTTTTTTTTTTTTTTAAGGAAATGTGAATTCCCGTATGCCCTACTTTGGTAGCTTAAAGATTGTAGGAGGTCAAAAAAAAAATAGGTCAGTGAAAATAACATTGCAACAAGAAATTAATTGCAAAGAACGTTTAATATGACAGGGGACTACATAAAATCCTATTATATTTCTTCACTATCCTACTCAGTAGTCTGTACTATTGCTATACTCAAAGGCCAGGGCAGTCTCCCAGGGTAAATTGCTACATTAGTTTGACATTTCTGGCTCCAATTAACCTTATATTTGAGCTATTTTCTGAGGGTTTTTTAAAAAAAAATCTGTGATAAGGTTATGTTTTTCTATTAGAGTTTCAATTGCTTAATGGCCTGTTCCTGGTGCCAATCCCTCTTTAAACACACCCTAGGTAAGTAAAACTAGGCCATACTTGACAATACATTGCTCTTGGCAGCAGGACCAGCCTAAGGTACTCCAAGCTCTCCCTCCCTGCCCCTGTCCACTCAGGACACCACCACCCTCACGACAGCACACTGCACCATTCAGGAACCAACCTGGCTTCAAAAGCTTGCCAAAACCCCTGTCTCATCCAGGGATTGTGAAGAGATCAGAAGAGCACAAAGGTTCTCTGATTTCACAAGAGTGGTGCCAGCTCCTGTGCTCTTTTCCTTGAACTTTAAGGCACCACACTTGTGGCATGGTACCAGGTCACCATGAGGGAAAAAAACTACCACACTCCACTCATCCCTAGGGGATCATGCAGGAAAACTTCAGGAAGAATTTCTTCATGGAAAGGGTTGTTAAGCATTGGAACAGACTGCCCAGGGCAGTGCTGGAGTCCCCATCCCTGGAGGTGTCCAAGCAATGCCTGGAGGTGGCACTCAGTGCTCTGGTCTGGGTGACAAGGTGAGGATCAGTCACAGGTTGGACTCCATGGTCTTGGAGGTCTTCTCCAACCTCAGCCATTCTGTGAATGGTATAAATTGGATTAGAGAGGTCTTCCACATGCAAAGCAACCTTGAGAAAGAAGAAACAAGATTTACCTCCCAGTCAATATAATATATGAAAATAATAGAAACAATGCAACAAATTATCTCCACAAGGACAGAGCAGGAGTGGTGCCTTGCTGACACCCTAAGCACGGAGGAGCAGCACCTTCACTCCCATGCTCCTTGCAGCTCTTACTGGCCCTTTGAACAGGTAATTCCAAAACACTGCCAAGAACACGCAAAAATTTGTTGAGAACCAATGATCCCTGCCCACAGCTGCAGATCCAGCCAGATCCGTATCTTCTGGGGACAAGTCAAAGAGAACCGAGAAGAAATTCAAGAAAGCTTTTTCTGTGGCCTTTTGCCCTAATAATGTGCAGTGAAAGACACTGGTAGTGAAATCAGCTTCCTCACATTCTACAGATACAAACATATATTTATTATTTGAGCTGCACCAGAAAGTAATTCTTGGAAGTAAGTCTTGGCCTGTAATTTGCTGGCAAGCAGCTCGCTCCAAGTATGAAATTTTCAAAACATGAAATTCAAGCTCTATGACCTACAGTCTGGCAGACAAGTCAATTTTCATGCTTTAATCATGATCCTGCTATAAATGCTTACATTTATGAATGCAAATTCATTAGCTACAAGCACTTGCCAAAAAAAATATGTATTTTTGAAACATTCCCAATGTCAAGTCTGCTTATTTTAATATTTCCGGAATAGAATTACTTGGGAAGTGAAAACATCTTAAATTTTATTTTTATTTTCACATTAATGTATTTCAAATGGAAAGAATAAAAGCTAGATTTTGCAGCTCCATCCAGCTCCAGCATTAGGTGAGGGGTAATAATACTGCACAAAGCATCATAGAGACAACTACAGAAGTGGGAGAGCTGAGATATGGTTGGCAAGGAAACCACAACTGACAATAGCCTGGATTTTCACATGCAGAACCTCCAGCTCTGTGATGTTAATTATGTACAGCACGGCTCTGCTGCTGAACTCACCCCATTGCCTGCCACATGAGCCAAACTAAGCAAATACTTCATCACCTCACTGAATTTCTCTGATAGACCCAGTGGAAGTAAATGATAAAATTTTCCTTTACTTCAGTGGATAAAGACCAACACCTTGGGCCTTATTTTATTTATTTCAATCCATTCCTAATATCATTTACCATCCCAACTCAATGGTACAGTAAAATCCACACGATGCAAATCAGTACTCTACTTAAAAAACAGAATGTTTTAGACACACAGAGTGAGCAAATTATCATAGCTAAGATTTTCAAGACTGATACTTAAGTGAGGCAACTTACTAAGTCGTGGTTCAATCTTTAATAGCACAGCAGCTCTTGAAATCATGTATCTAAAATGAGGACACTTATTTAGGTGCATAAAGAAAGTTCAAGTCAGCTTACATACCATCAAAAAATCCCAACATTAAAACGATGATTCTAAACTATAAAAATCAATACAGAAAACATGGTCAATATCTTGTTAAAACAGGGCATTTACAGAAATTAATAAACAGATTAAAGCCTCTATTGAAACATAAATCACAAGTGTGACTCTCAGGCTATGTGGAGCTGTGCAGACGTAGATCAAACTTCAGGCAAAGTTCAGCTCTACTTGCTCAGAGCAATTGGC
This sequence comes from Anomalospiza imberbis, assembly GCF_031753505.1. Taxonomy (NCBI): domain Eukaryota; kingdom Metazoa; phylum Chordata; class Aves; order Passeriformes; family Viduidae; genus Anomalospiza; species Anomalospiza imberbis. Next base: position 3,954,652 of record NC_089693.1, on the reverse strand, counting down.
TGTCGCTCTCTCCCTTCTTCTCAGGACCACAGAATCAAAGAATTACAGAATATTCTGAGTTGGAAAGGACCCATAAGGATCAAGGAGATCATTTATTCAGTGAACAGCCCCTATGGGGACCAAACCCACAACCCTGGCATTATCAGCACCACGCTCCAGCCAACTGAGCTCATCTCAAAGAGCTCTACCCCAGAATAAATAAGCTCCAATTTGGAGCAACCCTTCCAGAATGTAACCCTACAGCACATATTGATGGTGCATTTTGAACCTAGAGGTCTGAGTCACAGATCCTACTGCCAAACCTAAAGCCAGGAGAGGTCATGCCCTCCGTGCCAGCCTTGTGCTCTGTAGTTAATCCCACATGGAGCGAGGCAGGAGCAAGGCATCCCTGCCTAGGCAGAAGGAGTTTGCAGGGTTGAAGAGCCCAAAGATTGACCCAGAACTCCCCTCTCCCCTCCCTGCTCATCGCTGCCCCAAATCAGCAAAGCTCACCATTATGTAATCTTCAGCCAATTTGCATTGGAAACGCTGCGCGAGCACCGCTTTATCCGCCAGGAGATTCCCAGCAAATCATTTATTTATTGTGTTGTCTAAAAATTACCTTTAGAAATAGAAATGCTAATTTGACTGGGAAAAGATTGCCTTGATACAGAGATTCGGGCTGGAGGATGTTTTTTACATTCATTAACACAAAATAAACTGCTCTGGTGTTCAAGAGCAAAGGATCAATGACTGAATTCCACATAATTAAAAATTTGAAATTTTCACATTATCTTCCCTGCACAACAATCTGAATTCAGGAAACACCTCTCTGAGTATTAATTGTGCAGAATAATATGGCTGACTGTCTGCATGATCTCTCCATCCTTTGATGTTTAAATTGATCCTGGTATTCTGGAGACAGCTTCTGCAGAACCGATTTCCTTGTCTTTATTTTAGCTAGGTTCATTCAAAGGGCAAAATATCTAAGCATTCAGCTTTTGACCCTACTAGCAAATATTTAATGTATGAATTAAACTGGACAGGGCTTTGCCAGAAGCTCTCTTCATGTTTTATTTCTGAAGCTATTTTTACCAACATTTAATCGCTTACATGTAAGGAGATAAAGACATCTCTGACAAACTGTGTTTATTGAGCTAAATGCCATCAAGGAAAGCCCTTTTATTTTTTTATAATGGGTTCAGTGCACTTTGTATCTCTGGCTTTATTCTCAAACACACTGTTACCATCCTGGAGGATGATACAGTACCTAATATACTCCTAAATAAATGCACAAGTGGATGGACACAGGAGGCAGCTTGACAAAGAGACGGATGGATAAACTTGAAACCATCTTTAATAGGCTCCCAGGAAATAAAAGAGTGGTTACAATCTCCAGTTACTCTCCTGCCCTTTCTGTATATATTTACAAGGGACCATTCTGTAACAACCATCGGCAAGCAAACAACAGCCAGACACCTGATTAAAGGTCAAACCAGCAGTGACAAAGCACAAATTAAAAGGGAAAACCCTGATTTTCACACCCCCTCCCCTATCAACCAGGAAGCATTAGAGACCAGACTGCTGGGCATCAGCAAAATTTAAAAAAAAAATTAAAAATTGGGGAAATTGTGGCAGCAAAACAAACAAATATTTTTGGATATTAATTATGACCCTTGGATGACCAGAAAGGGGAGAAAGGTAGTGAGGAGGGGAGCATTTTAAGATTAAATAGCCAAGAGGTGGAGAGGGCAACAGCAGAACTGGAGAATGACAAAACCAGGCAACTGCCAGGTGGAAAGGGCTTTGGCAGGGAACATGACCAAGTAATTAGCAGGTGGAAGGGGAAGTTAAGGGTCAAAATCAATCTGTCAGGGGTAGCAGGGAGGTATTACCACTGCAACGGGCTCTCGTCTGACCAGCACAGGGGGGTCCACAGGCTGCTGGCAGGAAATTGCAGCCAAACCTTTGCCTCAATTCTGCAGTGGCTGCAGCATGTTCCAGAACAGCCCAAGCTTGCCCTGCACACCCACCATCACTGCTTGTGCTGCCCCAGCTCATCTTTGAGGGGAAACAGAGCTTCACTTAGCTCCCAGTAGGTAAAGCACAAACAATCAGCTATGACAACCAGGTTTTTGTTTATCTAAACAGGGAGACAGACATTCCCAAACTAATTCCAGTCTAGAAATTGTTTTAGTGGAATTAATGAAACACAATGGTCCCCTCTCTTCCCAGACATCTTGGATCCCAACTTGTTTCTGTTAATTTTTTTTTTTAATCAGGACTTTTCATGGCAAAAGGAGCAACACAATGCAAACAGCAAACATGAGAGGTTTTCCCCCCAAATTGATGAGGTGAATTTATACACTCTTCTGATTACAGGAACACAATTATCTCTCTGTCTTTCTGAACTATCCATCCTTTGATGTTCAAATCCATCCTCAAGGCCTGGACAAAGCACTGCAGAACTGATTTCCTTGCCTCAATTTTTTGTTAGGTTCATTCAAAGGTCAAAAATCCAAGCTTTTGACCCTAACTAATTTGCTGGGCAGTACCACAGTCAGGAAAACTCTATAGTAAGAAGACAGAACATCAGGAGCTGAGCCAAATTTCCCCAACACACAAACCAGACAGCTGACAAATCCCCATTTACTGCCAGGGGGAGAGCAGTGCTGTAGCAGGTGAAGCCCTCCACCACTGCCCAGTCACCCTTTGGTGCCCCTGCAGAGGACAATAATTGTGCTGATTTTTGTCACGGGGCAGTGATCTGTAATTTAAGAGGAGACATTCATCATTCAGGAGTCACAGTCGAACAAGCTGCTCAATGATGACCTGAGGGCACTCCCAGCCATGAAACCAGACTCAAACAGCAAGTGGGGACATAAATGCTCATGTTTAGGGATGAGTGTTTATATCCTGACCCTCTCACTACTGCTATTGTTTAATAAATGGGTTCAGACCTCATATGACATCGTTCAAGAGTCCATCAAGAGCTACATGAATTCCAGCAATCAAAAGAAAAAGGATATTCTGTTAACAGTCCACACCAGTGATCCACTCACATTCATCATAAATGCCAAAAAAATCAAGTGTCCAAAATTCTGAAGACCAAATATGCTGCTTTATTGCACATAGGTGCATTAATCAACTGTTCTCCTGCTTCCTTAAAAGCCTGCTCACAAATAATGTTATTTCAACAGCAACCACAGAAGTATCTGCTATCTCCAGTAGGGAAAAAAAAACAAAAAAACAGGGAGGAGGAGAGTGAAATCTTTTCCCCAAGACCCTCTAACTCCATTTTTCAGGCAGGACTCAGCAAGAATGCAGAGATTTTTCAAGGTGAAGGGCTTGAAATCAATAGAATTTGGATAACATTTCATGGCCCTACAAGGAACATTTGTGAGTAGATGATCAGGCATCTTTATGACTGTCTAGTTACCATGCCCATCTAATTACCTTTCAGAAAAATTCCATCCATCATCCCCTGCCTACCTTCCATGAGAGCAACACAACTGCCCGCTCCCTTTTGCCAGTCAGAGCAGAGTGCCAGGAACAGCAGCAATAATGACATTGTCCCCTCCTGTCCTCACAGGAACTCAGCACAGAAATACAGCTGCTGGGATTCTTCTCCACACCCCTGCCAGCTCTTTTGCCAGGATCTAGCTGTAACACAGACTGGATCCAGAGATGGCTTCGTAAGGTGAAAAACAAAGAAAGAAAAAACAAACCCACAGCAAAAATCCCCATTGACCAGATGGGGCAGCTAATTGAGAAAAAAGTCCTTTCCTCTAATACAGCTGCGTGAAACTTGAAGCGTCATGCAATAAACAGCTTTAGCTAAAATATAAAATAGGACACCAGAACTCTTAGGATGCTGTTCCTGCCGCTGATCCTTGATTCACTTCACTCATCTGTGCCTCGGTATCCCTTGTCTAAATGAGGATGACAGCACTTTCCCATGCTGTGGTGGTTTTGTGAGGTTTAACCCTTATTAACATTTGCAAAGCAGATTGGGACCATTGAATGGAAGGGCTGGATGGAATTTTCAAAGCTTTATTACTTGAGAGAAAAATATTGGGGGGAAACATATCCCTGTTAGGAGCAGAAAACTCTGTCCCCTTTCTCAGGGTGGCAGTGTTCCACTCCGTGGGACCAGTTTAACCCAGTCCTGTAAGGCTGTTCCCTGACTCCAAACAATCCTGCTCTGCAGCCACCTCTTTTCATCCCCATTACAAAAGGTGAGCAATATTTATTGGTTCAAGCAGGGCCAAGGGCTGACATTAAGCAAATTTCAAGGGTTATTTGAAGTTAATTGAGTTTAATCATGTAATGATTTTATAATTAGTCATAGTTCCCAGTCTTGTACTGAAAAAGTCACACTTAAGAATTATTTAAAGGAAAATTAAAGCCAATTTAGAGTGAGCAGGAGGAAGCTGCATCAGTGAGTGATTGGTGGGGCTGGGTGAGGGATCAGAAAGTGCTGGCTAAATGCACTTGCTGCTGTCATGCCCTGAACCTCTGCCTGCCAGCGCTGGGATTGTCCCAGCTGGGGATGTGCACCAAGGACAGCAGCAAGTTCCCAGTGTTGGTCATGCACACTCGATGGCATTCCTCACTGGCAAAGGTGGATCCTGCCCCAGGGCAAAGGAGACTTCCATTTTTCCACCCCATTGCATCCAGGTCCAGCACGGTAATTCAAAAGCAGAGACCAGGAAATTGTGTTTATACATCCTTCAGATAGGACATGCCAGTGACAAACTATACTCCTCAGGGGAAGGTAAGTCTTCTCACCCTGCACAGAAACATAATTATTATTGAAATTATCCTTCTCATCACCCACTGATAATTCTTCCACAACTGTCTTGCTTATTTTTACCAAATTACAGGACTGATGTGTTCCCAGCCACTTGGCAATGATGAGCCACAAGGAAGATTAGCTGGGACATTTTTTTTTTTCCTTTCAAATACTCAAATTGTGTGGAAAATTCAGCCAAGGAGAAACAAACAGATGAACAAAAATTCAGAGCAAAAGTAAACTAGAACACTCTCTAACTGCAATATAGTAAAAATTAAATTGATTTTCCATTTCATAAATAAGATTTTCAAGTGACACCTTCCTAACTTTGTTTACATATTATACATATATCTATAGATATAAATTCCAGTTTCAAATGACTAGCTCTGGTTTTACTGAGGGAGAGAGGATCTGAGACAGACAATTTGCTGCTAATTCTTTCAGAGCAAAGAGTGGAATCACAGAATGGTTTGGGTTGAAAGGGACCTCAAAGACAACCCGGCTCCAACCCTCTGCCATGGGCAGAGAGGCCACTCACTACATCAGGTTGCTCAGGGCCCCATCCAACCCAGCCTTGAGCACTTCCAGGAATGGAACTTCCAGATCCACCTCCCAGGACAATTTCCAAAAGCTAATGCCATAATTCCAAAAGGCAGTGTTTGAAATTAACCTCACAAAGGCTCCTTTTCATTTTTAACACAATTTTATCCAGTGTATTCTTACCCTCTCCCTACAGCCATAAATAATACCAGTGTATTACTTAATGATATGACTTATTTATTATTTAAATGATTTATGTAGAGCCTACAACCTTAACAACTATAATGATAACGATTCAAAAACCAGAAACAAAATGAAAAGGAGATGCTTAAATAATTAAAAGCCTCCCTCCTTTCCTGAAACAGAGCTGAGGAGTAGTGTGGTTTCCTTTCTTCAGGCTTTTGGCTCTCCTGCACGCAGAAGAGCAGAGTGCCATTGGCTAAATGCTGCCTTAGCAAAGGAAAAGCAATAAATCAGGATACCCAGTGCTGCTGTAGCTCTGTCCAGCCCCTCTCATCCACACAGCTCAGAGGAGGGTAAGTGCCACAGGACCTGTTTTCCAGAGTGTGAGGCTGAGGACAAGGAGGTGATACAGATGGTCCACGGTCACCCAGAAGTTCACCTGCAAAGCTGGCCATAAATCTCTTCCTCCATCTGCTAGACCAGACCTCATCCACCAAGTCACATTGTTTTCATATTCCCTCTTCTTAATTTTTTTTCCTCTCATGATCCTCTGCCCTTTCAGCATTTACCATGTTTCTTCTCTCTCCTCCAGTGCCTCTGTTCTCAACTCCAAGCATTCCCCTTCCCCTGGTAGCCTTGCCCTCCAGGTTTACCCCATCCTGGCATTCACTTTTTACCCATTTTTTTCCAAATGGGTTTTATCCTCCGCAAGTAGGCAAATACTTGGCAACTCACAGCCCAAGTGGGTAATTGAGCACAGTTGTAAGTGGATTATCATGGAAATTACTGATTATGCCCAATGCAGAAAGCTCAAGGCAGCAACAGGGTGCTTTGCAATTTAAACATTGTAAAGAGAGGGAAAATATTTTCAGGTTTCATTTTAAAACTTTCTAACTGCAAAAATGGAAGCTGATTCCCCAATGGCAAGGCATAAATACACATTGTAAACTCACATTACCAAATGTTTGCCTAGTTCTATTAAGGGGAACAGATGAATTATCATAATCAGATTTAACAGAGCATCTGGAGCAATAAAAAATAAAATAAAAATTTAAAATATATTCTGGACTACTCTTCAAACAAGCCAAAAAGACAGAAGTTCCTTGACATCAATCTTGGGGTGCAATGAAAACATTACCAAAGTATACAGACAAGCACCTCCAAGAGAAAACCCCAAATACTTAGTGAGATCTCAAAATCTACACCCACATTGTGGGGAATTCACTAAAACAGCATTGGGAACTCATAGTCTTGACTAGAAATCCCTAAAGCCAAACCAAGTAGCTCTCTGGTCTGGGGATCTTCTCTCTCAATTTGACACTAAGCTAACTCTTTAGCAAAGGGATTTTTTTTTTTTTAATTTAATTGGGAGTAGAGAACAATAAATGCTTATGGATATTTTAAAGTATTTTGTGTGTGTGTGTGTGTGTGTGTGTGTGTGTGTGTGTGTGTGCGCGCATGGGGTTTTTTTTTAAAGAAAAAAACAATTCAATTTCCAGCTCTGTCATGGACATTCTGTGTGACCTTGGCAAACTCATTCAGGTCTGCACATCCACATTAGGCAGCTAATCCACCTAGACAATGCAGAGAGACAGAGGCAGGCACCAAAAGAGGGGGGATGCAGACCACCTAAATAATACATAAACATATTTTTTTCTTCTACTCTTCATCTGCTCTATTGAGTATTGCTCGTTCGATGCTGCATTATCTTTATGGCATAGACTTTTCTCCCACCCCCAACAGGATTCCCATTACATAAACCATCCTGAAAAATTGCATTAATACAAATAAAAGTAAGAATCCGAATTCCAAATTGTTGTATTTATCTCATCAGAACTGCTTACATTTAAAAGATGCAACTGTCACAGTGAACAGCTCACCAGCAATCTGCAAACGAAAAAGGCAAATAAATGTTTTGTTAAAAGTTATTTCAGGAATGGTTCTAAAAACCACAATCAACACAAGAAAACCACAGGCTGCTCAGTGACCCATTGAGAACATACAGAGATATGAAGTTTGAATGAAAAAAAAAATTCACAACTTAATCTGCCAAGCTACCTTCTTTATTCTTAGAAATAGCAAATAAAGGCAAGCATTTGTGAATAAGGACTATTCATGGCTGGAAGCAGGTACATTAGATATGGTGGACTGGGAAAGCAGACTCAGGCTGCTGGAGACAGACAGTCGCAACAATTTCCAGTGTCAAAGAAAAATCTGGCACCTTGTTAAATATTAATAAGCTGTCGGGGTCAAAATGTTTAGGTCCTCCCGACTCAATCACTTTCATTTCTACTTCTCAGAAGCCATTCAATTGGAAATACCCTTTCCTGTCTTGCCCCTCCTCATCCTGCCTTCTCACCAAGAACCATGCAGAACCAGATGAAAACAGACAGCAAATGAGTTGGCAGCCAAATGAGGTTTTTTGTCTGCCCTGCCTGTGCTGCTATGAATTCTGTTAATGTTAGTGAGGCACAGAAAACTTAAATACAAGAAAAAGAACAATGTGAAGAGTTGGTTTAGCAAACCTCTGCTGCATTTTCTGCAGGTTAGTGTTATTGATTACTGACACCTAAGGGTCTGACACATAATCAATAGACCCCATGACCCACATATGTGACATGGCCTGTGGGGGCTTTAGAAACAAGAATGAACATGGCAGCTCCATCCAAAGCTTTTCATATAATATTTATTTATTTATTTGCTGGCAAAGCTGTTTCCACTCAAATTACTGTCATGGTGAAAACTAGTGTCAGAGGGGTTTGTTCATATTTTTCCCTGGAACTTGGAGAAAAAAAAAAAAAAACTGTCAGTGAAACAAAAATCTAACTCCACACCAACAATCTTAAGAGCTGAACCTCCCCATCCCTCATGAATTTAGTTCCTCATAGTGAGAACTAGTCATCTGAAGGAGAAAAAACTGCTAGAATAAGAGAAAGAGGCAGAAGGTGTCTCATCAGCTTACCTTCATCTCTCTGCAAGGTGCCAGGGATGCACAGGGCAGTGTGGAAAGCACCAGTTTGCCTTCAGAAAACTGGGCTGGAAGGGCTCCTTCCTGGTGCACAGTCCTCAAAATCAGATGGTGAGAAAAGCTTTTGTACTGCAGTTTGCAGACCAGAGTCTTCTCCAAGCATAGCTCTTTGTTTCATTTTGTCTTCTCCCAGCACAAAATGGTCACTCGGGATCACTGCTGGGACTCCAGGAGCCAGATGTGCTCATTTCCTTGACTGCAGCCTTGGTTTTAGCTGGGATTTACATTCCCAGAGCTTTCCTTCTTCTCACAGTTCACTTTGCTTTTTTCTGAATGCGTTATGTCTCCAATAAGCATTGATCCCTTTTAGTTTGAGGAGTCTCAGTGTTGAATTCCTATCAATGTATTATTCAAATGAAGGCAACTATCTGAAATTCTCCACCTGAATTTTCAGGTCTCACTAAAGATTTTCCTCCAGATCCTCCAGAGTATTCTATCAATTGCCAATTGCCTCTGTAATTTTTCTATTTTGTTTGGCTTTTTAGCCATTAAATTGATTTAATGCAGTATTTTAAGACCAATCCATACACACAGGCCACATGCAGGCTGCTTATGAAGACACCTGAGATAACTACAACTCAATGAACAACTGAGATGACTCTATAGAGAGTTAGGAGACCATGGTTGGAAGAAGAGGAACCAGGGAAAGTTAAGCATGATCAAGTGGTCTGAATCAGACTCTGAGTATGTATTTTCACCCACAAAAACTGATACTGTCACACAGCAGGTCTGACAGCGAGGCTGAAGAGCAGCAGGTGTAAATCCTGGCCTAGCCTGATGTTACTGGAGTGCTCTGCTGCACAAGAGTGACTCCTCACTGCTTTGGAGACCTCAGTATCCAAACAGAATAGCTGAGACTTTTCCATCAGCAATGCCTTCTTACAGCAGCAGTACAGCAAGCCAGGCCCCGGGACTCACTTGGGGGAGCTGTCTGAGGCCACAGAAGGCATCCTGCTGCTCTCTTCCCTGTAGCCTTTTTGCCCTGCTTCTGTCACATTGACACTTTCTTGGCAAATCTTCAAGGAAAATACATTTCTGACCCAAAGTTATGTGGACTTTCAATGCTTCTCCCACATCACAAAGAACCAAACTGCTGCAACCAAGGAGTTCCCACCAATAGCAAATAACCAGGACTGAGGTTAAGACCTCACAACAATCCTTTCTTACATTAAATGCCCTACAATAGCAGCTAGCCTTGAAGTATCAGTCAGCAAAAGTCAATTGAGAGGCTGTTGACAAGCTCCTCCACAGTCCTATTCTGCATGCCAGCTTCTGTGCAACACTGGAAAGATTTCAGTTCCAATAAACTCTTTGTCAACTTGAGCAAAGTTTTTGCTAGGCCAGTGAAGCATGAACTTTGTAATGCATGCAGGGTATCACACTGTTATTGAGGGGCAAATGCAGATTAAGACAGAGGTGGAAATTAAGAGAGTGAGGAACACACAACCCACACTCACCTGATGGCCTTAGAGCCACTTGCTATTTCAACTGGTCACTGCTGAGCTTGGTAATTCAACCCTTTCCACTCAAACCATTTCCTACTCTCCTTTAATAAAGACATCAATTCCTGATGCTGGGCAGCTTCACCTCAGTGTTGTGCTTCACATCAAATACAGCTGGCTGAATTTAAGGGAGGGTGGCATAGAACATTCCTGGTCCGTAAGGGTTTCTGAATCCTTCAGGACAGAACACACTACACATTTTAAACATAAACACACACCACTACACAAGTCAACTACTGACATTTTTCTCTAGTTTTCAATCTCTTGCAAGACACTGTAATTTTATGGAGAGCTGAAAAATACCCCTAAGTTGCAGACAAATAATAACACCCATTCAGCTCCACACTAGAAACCCTATGAAGATTTTCTCTTTCCAACAGACCCAGCAATATCCTGCAGGAGAGATGACCTGCTGCTATCATTTTAGAGGTGCAATCTCCTCCTTTTTCTTTTTTTTTTTTCATCCTTCCTGATGTAGAAAATTCCTCATCAGCTCCTGATAAACACTATTTCTGTTCTAGCCTGTTGTGATGCATGGGGAAAAGCAGTGCTGGATGCAGGAAGTTCCTGCTATCTATTTTACGCCTCCAGGAGTTTTCCAGCAGCCAGGAATAATATAAAAGATTACCATGGGCTGTGATATGACCAATTACAGCAGACAGCAGTTATTTATAGAAAAGTCAGCAGCACTGAGGCTTTAACACCAGCCAGCACACCCCTCTGCTTCTTATCACTCGGTGTAAGCACCAGCATCCTGCAACACCCTGCGTGGTGGGGAGTTGCAAGGCAGTTACCTTGGTACCTGCCAGGACTGTGGGGACACATGGCATATGTGTCCTACAGGACAGGGAAGGAGTAGCACTTTACACACACCATAGCTTGGAGCTGCCACAGCAAATTTCATTTTCATAAATCCCTGACCCCCGGTGTCACCCGTGTTCTGAAATCCTTGTCTGCCTACTGAGCAGCACAGCACATTAGGGCACAGCACAGCCAGTGTAAGACCCTGCAACACACACCTTCCCCCATCCTGGCTCTTTGCTAAGTGGCTCTTCTCTTCCTCTCCAGGTCCTGCTACAAGGTCTGGCCAAATATTAGAGCTGAAAGGAAAACAACCCATGAGCCACAAACCTCTCTGATGACCTTCCCCAAATATGATATAAACTAAATGAGTTGATTCAGCTTTCACTCCCTTGATGCAAAGGTGAAAAATTCACTGAAAAAGTATGAAAGTCACCAAAAAGGAGGATAAATCACAAAAAAAAAAAAAAAAAAAAAAAAAAAAAAAGTTGAAAAAATTCCAAAAACTTAGACAAATGACAGTAGGCAAGTGGGAGATGTTACTTCCAGGGGTCAGATACTGCCTCATTGAACCCCTGCCACAGGACAGACAAGGCTGATGGTCCCTACCATGCAAATGCCCATTCTCAGAGCTGACAATCAGGATCAGGACTGGTTGGGTCCTGCAGTTCGTAGCTCAGGCACTTGACTCCAGTCACTAAAGAAATTTGGGTTCAAAATGGAATTTTTAATAATTTCCCTTCTGGAATACTTAATGCAGTCTGTAAGCTGAGGGGAAAAGTTCATGGCCTCTTTCTGAGGTGAGCATTTCTCGCAGAGCAGCTGCAGAATGAAATGCAATATTGCCATCTACTGCCCTGCCATGCAGCCAGCCCCTTTCTGGCTGACACAGCCAGCTGGAGATGAGATCAATGTTTCAGGACAAGGAATCTTTTAATCATAATGAAAATGTGATCTTGACTGATCCGAGGTCACATTACATTAATACAGTCTTCAAAGCTTTTTTAATAATACAATTAATGATTTCTGCCATACCATTAAGAGAATTAAAGACCAAAAAGCTTAAGGGGTATTGACCTATTCAGTTTCAGTTTTTTAAATCACCTCAAAGCAAGACAGACTTTTTTCCTTCTTTCACTCCCTCCTTTTAACTCCCACATACATAATTCTTGGATGCATTTTTCTATTTATGTTCATGGATATCACACTTTTAGTAAAGATCTGGATAAGCCAATAGAGGGGATCTCCATTCTGATGAGTTAACCCCCTTTATCTTGTGAACCAACAGGTCAGCCTGGGACCGCTTGCACTGCAGTAAGAAGAAAAACAACAACATTAATTAGGAGGGTCAAAAACTACAGTTTGATGCAGAAAGAGACTTACTTACACAAAGGCACTGTAATTCCTCACCCCCTTTCCTCCAAGCCAACATTCTCATTCTCTTCCTTAACCACCATCTCACTGAAGTTCTCACCCATGCCTCTGCAAATGACTTGGAAGCTTTAAAGGAATTTAATAAGTACAATTAAAATACACCCTGGCTAGTTTCCCCTCCCAATCAGTTCACTCCTCAGCACCAGAAGCCACAGATTCAACTGGTATTTCTCAACAAGTGGTGCTATTAGATGGCCACTCACTGTAGCCTGAGCATCCCTGGGTTCAAACTGCTCCCTTGGCAGCAGTGCATGGTGTGGGATGCTGGCTCCCAGGAATATCCACTGCCAGGACATGGTGAGGCTCAAGCCACCCAGAGGCTGGGATCAAGCAGCCAAGACTGATGTGCCCTGGTATGGCAGCTGAACAAGCAAGGTCAGCATCAGAAAGCAGCAACATTGTGACTTTCACCCTGGATGAGTTCCAGCATTCAGGAAAAGACTTTAGCCAAACTAGCACTATATTGTGTGCCACTGTACCAACTGGGTTCTTTTCAGTGCTTCCTTGTTTTCTTTCTTTTTTTCAGGCTTTATATATAAAATCTGTCAGTCCATGCTTATCTTTTAGGACAAGTGAATCCTAGTAAGTCATTTTGAATCGATTGCAGACGCTGGCATGGTTCTGTGAGGCAGAGCAGCCTGCTCTAAGGATCTGTGTACCTCCTGAGCAGGATACGGGAGGGGAAAGCAGAATTATGCCTGAGCAGCAAAAACTGCAGACAAAACCAGGGGGCTGTGAAAAATCTGTAACAGTGAAGAACACCGCTCAGCCCATGCCACCACCATATGAGCTCATCGTCCTGGGCAGGGGTTCAACCATGGGATTTGGCAGAGAGGATTCTTTCTGATCAGAGTTACGCCAACCCACTGCCATAAATACAGGGAATAATCCACTATCAAAGCTGCCAGGCTTGTGTTTCCCTGCATTTCCAAGTCCTGAGCAATAGGATTCTGACTGCCTCCTAGATTTCTAATACCAATGACCTTTTCCCTTGACTAGGACAGGCAATACTGGTTGTCCTGACCCGGCTATGTTGAGAGGTGATCCACATATGTGTTACCTCCCCTTCACATCCCGTTGCTGGAATCATCTCTGCCGCTGTAATTACACTGCATCAAAGAGGCTGACTGGTCTGAGAGTAAGTCACTGCAAGGCTGCAACCAGGCAAAAATACAGAGGCAAAAATCAAGCACTTCTATTGCTGGGAACTGATGTCAGCTCTGTCTTTGGTAGAAGCCTGCCATCCCCTTCCTCTGTAGGCCCACAGCACCACTCCGTGAGCTTAGGCCTGTAAGTCAAAAGCCAGGCAAGGGCAGAGCACAGCATGGAATATCCATCTGTGGAAGCAAAGGCTCTCTGAAGCTCTCAGTCTCAGTTACCTCAATGACTAGAAAGACATAAGGTCCCTCCCTCCCATGCCCAGCATGGCAGAGCAACGTGCTTTGCAATCTATTTGACAACTCATGAGGATATTACCTATCGAAGTGCTCGTGTCTTTGATGCCTTAACTGTTCAGGCAGGACATGCTAAATATCATCTTGCAGAAACTTCTGATGTCTACAGGGAGCAAGACCCCTTCTTGACCTTTTCTCTTGCTATTTTGCTGGTTTTGTTCTGTGCTTCTCAGAGCTGCTCCTCCATCCCAGATGCACAAAAGGGGTCAAACTAGCAGAGGTGGCTTGTGCCAAAGGCTTTGGCTTCTACCAAGAGACACTTTAAAAGGAAGATATTTGTGCTTGTGACATAGAGCAAAGAGGGACAATGCGTCTTTCACTCCAATTGATTTACCCATCAACCTTCTACGCAAACAAGGATAAAAGCAGCATTTCAGTCTGTATTACAGCAGATGGGCTCTGCATGCAGCACAAGAGAAATAGCTTTTAAAAAGATTGAACCAGCCCCAAGATCTGGAGAGGGCGGGGGAATCAGAAGACTCTTTTATATTGTGAGGCTGGAAGAAATTATTTACCAAAAAGCATCTTGGTTAAGATACTTATCAAAGGCTTGGATGAGAGGGGACATGCCAAGCAAGGAGAAACTCAGAAAATTAGTCAGTTCAACTAATCCTTCTAGGAAGGGTTTCTGTGTTCTCTCTCCCCACTCCCTGCAGAAAGCTGGGACAGGATTACTGGTTCCAGGTAGGAGGATTGAAGGTATGCTGCACATCTGTATCTTTTAAAAGCAGCATGAAATTAAAGCCATTAAGCCAAGGCCACTGTGCTGACCAGAGGGCACACACAGCTCTGAAGTGTTTCTCCTCTCATGGTCACTGACCTTTTACATACCACAGTACAGAGAGGCTGAGCTATTAATTTACAAATCCAGTGTTGGTGAATGAATGCCGACATCCCCAAATGCTCTCATCATGGTGAACGCAACCTCTGATCTCCTCCCTGAGAATGCAAAAAAAAAAAAACAAAAAGGAAAAAGTTCAACTTCATCTAAGTGTCAGGTGGCTGGGAGAAAAGAATTCTTCCAGATGGAGTTTATTGATCTTCCAAAAATGGAGCCTTCAGTTTAAATTAAAACCAAAAATACTTCTTAAAACAAACACCACCAAAAAAAACAAAAAAACCCCACCCAACCTTCAAAAGAGAAAAAGTCAATAAAGTCTAGTGCAAATAGAGGAGATTAAACTGTGACTTTACAATCAAGCTCGACTACAAGAGGAAATAAATAGCAAAGCAGGCTAATGACAAACTCCTAATTTGTTTTCCCATGTACTTTAATTTTATTGCATGCTCATCTGTAACAAGAAATACATAAAGAAAGGCCTAAGACAGTAACAAACAATGAACTACAGAGGGATGCATTCTTTGTTTATGCAGTTGAGCAACAAAGTTGACAAAGCAGAAATTCAGTTTGGACATGTTACTTTCCCCTTTTTCTGCAACATCCTTAATATGCAAATATTAAAAAGTATCCAGGTCGATGACGTTTACACTGTTCCCTCCCTTCTTCATCCATAGGAAAGGACACTAAAATGTGAATCTGAACATCCATGATTCTTTTCTACTTTGACACCTACTTGTTTGGCAGACTTTTGGATGGCTCACTTCTCAGAATCAAGTCATACAAGTCAAAGCAGTTATTGAGTGTTAATTTCTATTCCCAAACAGCTAAAAATTTTGCACAAGAGCCAGAATCATCTGCTGGGAAACAATGAGATACAACACAGAAAGTCACACCCAGGGTTCCTGATGAGACAAGAGGGCAAAATCTGGGTGCAATTTGCATTTTGTGCTACTTTGACCTCACCTTGACTACACAAATATTTTAAAAATCGTCCAGGAGCCCACTGGAGACAAACGAGCCCGAATAACAAACACAAGACAAGATTTACCACATCCCCATCCTCCTTCCCGAGGAAGCCAAGCCAACCCGGGATGCACTTAAACCCCGGGCAGGGTCTCCAGCCCCGAGAGATGACGACAAAGTTACGCTGTGTAATGGTGCCATCTCGTGGTCCTGAGACAGGAGACGCGGCAAAGGCTGCATTTTCAGTGCAGATATCACTAACCAGACATCAAAACAGATTGGTTAAGTTCCACCAGTTATGACCTTACCAAGGGCATGGTCATCCAAAAGCACGAGGGAATTCCATGATGATTTACAAGCACAGGTCACGGCAGCCCCGCATCGCTCAGCATGACCAGGACCAGGACGGGGGCTCTGATGATGTTTCTGCTTCTAAAAGGAATTTGAAAAATTGAAAATCTATCTGAAAGGACAAGAAGAATGCAGCAAGGTCAGGAAAAGCTGCCTCACAGAGGCAGATCCAAAAACAAGTGCTGTTCACTGATGTCATGACAGACCACAAGCTCTCCATCCCCACATTTGAAAGCATCTTGACAGTACCAGAGCCACAGCTCAGTGTTAAACAGAACACCAAAATCCATCACAGGAAGCTGAAACCAAATTAATTCAAAGGAAACTAGATGCACTTGTAAAGACAAAACTTTAGAACAAATTGCCAACAAACGTTGGGCAGTGGAAAATCTGCCACATCTGAAAATCAAAACTGCCAAATCAAAACAATCCCTCTAAAAAATTGATTGTTTCAACCAAAACCAATGTTTTTTTGACATAGCAACCATGCACGAAATTGTCTGGCTTACATTATGTGAAACATGACAGATTAACCTAATGAAATTTCTAGCCTTAAAATCCATATGTTTACTTGTCTTGAGAGCTAATCAAATCCTTTTTTCAGTTGGCACACACCCACCAGATGACTGCTAACATTAATTTTGATGTTTAACATCTCATTTGCAGGCCAGACTTCAGTGTCTCTGCTTGTAAGAACCATAGACACAAACTCCCTCTCAGCAGATCTGCCACCCCTCTCTCACACACACACTCACCTCCTTGTCTCCTGAGCAGAACCAGCACCATGTCTCATCATGACCAAAGTGTAGATTCAGAAAGAGATTAAATCTGAGCTTTTGAAAACTTCCCTCCAAAAACTGGAATGCTCTTTCAAGCCTTTGCCAACTTTTTCAGCACACTGAAACAATTCTATCCCTATGCAAATGCAGATTTGTTCAAAATAAAATATCTTCCACTGAGAGAAAAAAAGGGTTTGTGCTGTTGGGTGTGTTTTTTCTACTCTGTTCTATTAAGACAGTGAAAATATTGGATTTGTTTCTACTTCAGACCCTCTTAGGATTCTTCTGATCTCATCAAGCAGTGTGCTTCAGACTGCTAAGAATGAGTTGAAGGTCCAAGCTTCTGCATTAATCAGACACCTTAAAGCACTAACATCACCAAAAAAAAAAAAAAAAAAAAAAAAAAAAAAAAGGCCCTCCTAGAACCTGTAGCCCTGGAGTTTAGTACAGTTAAGTAGGACCGCAGAATTCCTGGTTCCAGTTTTCACAAGTTTTGATGAGAAGGATGATCTCTTTTTTTGATTAGAGAGAACCAAGCACCTGCCACCACAACCTCAGCAAATACACCTTTACTTACTTCAGTTGTCATCATGAGAATTTTGGTACCTAGAAAACAAAAGCCTAACCAAAATCAAGGAAGGAGGTTCGTTCACAGAGGAAAGAAGCAACTTTTCCGTGAGAACAGCCAGACGCAGTGTCCCAGATTGAAAAGCAAGATGTATTCTATTTGCCATCTGCATGGCAGTTGTGTTAAGTGGGCAGTTGTTCTTTATCTCTTCCACAATCAATCTTCTCTCAGGGGAGACATCTGCTGATAATGGGCCATTGAGTGTCACGGCATGACTGATAAGAACTGGAACATCCCATTTGCGAGATGCTCTGCCCAGAGGGAGGAGCCAAGCATTCCTACCTGCATATAGTCTTGAGATTCTGGCCCACCAGCACAGCTTTTTTCCCCGCGCTGGATTTTCCCAGAGGAACAGCTTCCTCTTCCACTGCCTCTTCAGAGGAAGCCTGCACCCTTTTCTACAGGATCACTGCTCCAACAGAACCACACCTGACACTCCAGGAGGACTGCAGCCACAATTCCAATTAAACTGCTACCAACACCGGGTCCAGCAGGGTGTCAGGCTGTATTCTGACTCTGACAGTGTTGATCTGCTTTACTGCATTGTTTATTTTATCTTTTTATTTTCTTCCCTAATAAAGAACTGTTATTCCTGCTCCCATATTTTTGCCTGAGAGCCCCCTTAATTTCAAATTTATAACAATTCGGAGGGAAGAGGTCTACATTTTTCTATTTCAGGGGAGGCTCCTGCCTTCCTTAGCAGACACCTGTCTTTCCAAACCTAGACAAAGTGGTTGCTAACGTAGCTGTGGATCACTGGCTCATAGGTGAAACAGAAATTAATTTTGGGGATTTTGGAAAATTGATGGTTTTACCCTCTAAGTAAAACTGTCTCCAGATATAGAATGGATTTAATCTAGTGAGTCATCTACCAATTCCAGACACTACCTTATATTTCTCCTTTATCCTCATATAAATTCATTTAGAGTTTCCTGGGGCTTACTTAGATAAAATTTTATTGAAAGACTTAATTCAGACTAAAATTCTTAATGTTCCTCACTTGCTGGAACAACCCCAGTTTTCCTTACTCTGCCATTATAATATAATGTGGAAACTGGGCATGAGTTCACTTTGCCAAGCCACTGCAAGTCCAGATCAGCTTTCATGAGCAGAGATATAATAATTTTCTATCATGTTTCAAAGCAACTGGTATTGCAACTCTTCACAAAAATTTTTTAAAGTATGTATTTAACCATACCTTTATTAAGAATATAGGCTGTTCCACAGGAGGACATGGAGTTTCTAGAAGTCTTCACAGCACACTTTTGGTGACTTTTTAACAACCTTAAGATCAACTGACTTGAAAGTTAGTCCTAAATGCACTTTCTTTGCAACAAGAGAACCATAGCAACGTGATTAAGGCTGGCACACCATCCAGTGTTTTAATTCTCTTGGCAAAAACTTATAAGTTCCAATTATAGCATTTCTTTTTTTTTTTTTTTTTTTTTTTTTTTTTTTGTAAAAGATGCTCAGGAAGGTCTGATTTCACTGTGTCTCAGGCATATGGTTTACAGAGCAGCTCAACAGGGAAGGAGTTACTTGGATACATGAATAAATGCTACATTAAATCACAACCTTAAACAAAAACAGGGTGATGGGGCTATGTGTGAGCAATTATGCTGTACAGGGAAAAAATATACATCTCTACAGTGTACCTACAATGCCTGCCCACAGATCTGTCTCCCTGGAAATGGTGGATTAGTTTCTGGAAAGAAACAACTACCTCTCCTTTTCCAAGGCAGCCACTTAAGAATTACAGGTTGCTGGACCTGTTCAGGATAATTAGGACCCTCCTGCTGTTCACCTCTTTGCAAAGCCTTCTCTGCCACTGGGCTAAAGATCTGATCCTTATGAGTTTCACCTGAAATTCATCAACACAACATTCAGGCTTTTGAAATTCCCCACTAAAAAAAAATTAAAATATTCTAACACAGAACCAGCCTGTGGTAAAAGAGCAAAATTTCTTTACCAAGCCACAGCATGGTAATCTAGTGAAGTATGTTATATTTCCAAGTTAATTGAATGCAAAACATAAGGAAAGAGCCTATAGGAAATAAAACATGCAATATGGAATCTACATGAAGTTCTACATCCTGAGCTTGCACACAGAATTATCACAGTGCCTGAACTGAAAGGCAGTTTAATGCCTGTAGCTTGTTCACTCTTCTTCTCCGCACCAAACTTTTTCTGCATGAATGGCCTTTGTGTGCCATCCTGTCCACCACAGGGTTCAAGGCAGATTTTTCTGCTAGAAAACTCAAATGAAAGCAATTCAAGATCAATTGTTTGCTCTGAAAGGAAGGTTACAATTGTCATTCTGATACCAACGTGTGTTGTGGTATCTCTCTTCCATAATGCAGGATGTGGTTTCCATAGAAATATCTTACATCAGGAACTACAAGCCCTCCAATTATTCCCCTTTGGACACCTCATGCAATCCAATAAAATATTTTCAGAGCGGGGAAATAACTAAGCTCAGCTACTACTTAATTACTTGGTGAGAAGAAAAAGAAAAGCACACTTATTAAACAAAACCTTTATTTAAAACAAAACATAAAATGAAGAACGCATACTGCAAAAAAAATTCATCATACCTGGGGAAATTTCTCCACTGTTACAAATTAAGAACAGTCAATTACAATTTTTAAGATCATACTGAATTTTGCTGATTTCTGAAATAGCAATTATGGTGTAGTTTTAAATTGTTTGGTGGCCTTGTCTCCAACTAAATCCCCAGGACCTTCTCTTTTCCTGAGTCCTTTATGTTGCTGAGCATTGCCTGCACTTTGTTCCAAGTCCTCTTCTTCAGGACCTTGTGAGTTTAGAGTCCCTGCTGCTGTTGTGTCACCTTTTTTCTCCATGGCATCTCCTGCCGCTTGCCCAACTCCAGGAAAGCAGTCAACACCCTGAAATTAGAGACAAGACAGAAGGAACAGCAAATTATACACAAACAAAATAAACAGTGACTTGATCCTAATATCAAACACTTCTGTTGGCTACAGCTGCCATAAACATGCAAGGCAAGAAATTCAGCTGCATTTTTTGTATAGAACAGCTTCATTCCTGCTGCTCTGCCTGCCCTCCCAAAGTGTCAGTATAAGGAAAACTGGGAGCACAGGGAGCCTTGATCTGGCTGGGTGGGCTCTGAAGCCGTGGCCACAGCACATAACAAGAGCGTGCACCACAGGGGCTGGAGCCGTCACAGCTCCCCTGGGACACTCAGGGCTGAAGGAAACAAACTGATTTAATTGTGTGGCAACCAAAATGTGCTGGGGAAGCAACCCCTGCAGCTCTCTGTTTTGCTTCCACTCATCTCGCCTTTTTCTTTATTACTTGAAAAAGCTTCATTCCTGCAATTTGTTTTCTCAGATACATGGCTGAGGCTTCATTTAAACCTCACGGCCTGTTTTAGGCCTCAGTGCAACAAAAAGCTAAACATGGCCAGATCTGCAGCTCAGCAGTGAGATAAAATAATTAGGACAATAAAGAGTTAGGCTTATTCATTCTGAAGTCACACTCAAGCTCCTGCACAGAAAAGATCACAAGTTCAGAAAGTTATTCCATATGCAAACACAGAATTCACAAACTGACTAGGCTGGAAGACACCTTCAAGATCCAACCCATGCCCCAACACCTCAACTAAACCCTGTCACTGAGTGCCACATCCAGTCTTTTTTTCAAATACATCCAGGGATGGTGACTCCACCACCTCCCTGGGCAGACCATTCCAGAATTTTATCACTCTTTCTGTGAAAAACGTTTCCCTAATATCCAACCTACATTTCCCTTGACACAGATTGAGCCTGTGTTCTCCGATTCTGTCAGTGCTGCCTGAAGAAAGAGACCAACCCCACCTGACCACAGCCACCTTTCAGGGAGGTGTAGAGAGTGATAAGGTCACTCCTGAGTCTCCTTTTCTCCAGGCTAAACACCCCCAGCTCCCTTAGTCATTCCTCACAGGGCTTGTGTTCCCAGCCCCTCACCAGCCTCGTTGCCTCCTCTGGACATGCTCAAGCGTCTCAACATCCTTCCCAAACTGAGGGCCCAGAACTGGACACAGCACTCAAGGTGTGCCTTCACCAGTGCTCAGTACAGGGGAAGAATGACCCCGCAGCTCCTGCGGGCCACACTATTCCTGATACAGGCCAGAATGTTGCTGGCTTTCTTGGCCACAAGGTGTGCTGCTGCCTCATGTTCAGCCGGCTGTTGACCACTACCCCCAGGTCCCTTTCTGCCTGGGCACTGTCCAGCCACACTGTCCCCAGCCTATAATGCTGCAGGGGGTTATTGTGGCCAAAATGCAGAACTCAAGCACAAGTGCAGCTTGGCCACTGCGGCTCTGTTTTTTTTTTTTCCTAAAACTCTCCAAATACATTTATTTATCACCAATGATAATACTGTACAATGGCCCAGGAAAGGGGTGGGAAAAGGCAAGGTATTAAGTCTGGCTTTCATCGATGTCCTTGTCAGGATCCATGGCTGCAGCTTTGCTCTCCTGCTGCAGCTTCTTCCAGAGCTTTGCCATAGCCAGGAGTTTGAGGTTGAGCTGGTTGGCAGTGTCTTCTGGGAAAATATAATCATAGTACTTGTCCCATCCAGTATCCGACCCATCTTTGGCCTGCAGCTTTCTCCTCTTCTTTATTTTCTCAGGCATCAGTTTATCTATCCTCTCCTTAGTGGCATCGGTGCCAAACTCCTCCTCAAAGCTCCTCCAGGACTTGAGCAGCATGACCCTCTCCTCCTTCTCCTCGCAGCTGTGCGAGGAGAAGGAGGAGAGGGTCTCCTCGTAATCTGCCGGCAGCCGCTCCTCCTGCCCTGCCGACAGCTCAAACTGCACCAGGCTGATCCACACCTTGACGTGCTACCGGCAGCTGCTGCAGCGCATGCAAAGGCTCCTGCTTTTCTCATACTCCCCTGACATCTGGGCCCGGTCCCAGATGTTCCTGGCGTGATTCACCTGGCGGTTCTTCATCTCCATCTTGGCATACTTCAGTCAGAGGGTGACGTTCCTGTAGTCCACATCCAGAGCATGCTCGTAAATGGAATGGGCTCTCTGGATCTCCTTCAGGCTTTCCTCCCATTGTGCGTATTTTGTCCAGTTATTGATAACAGTCCTGTTCTTCCATATATTACCTTCAAAAGTCTTCCTCTTCCGGAGTTTATAGTCATTTAGCTCTTCAACATCTGTGATCTTCTGCTGCAGAGGTGGTGGGAGAAGCTCGAGCTCCCCCTCCTTTGCCTCTCTCAGAAGCTGCTCTGCTGTGATCTGAACTTGCGGGTGCCTTGTTTTTCACCTTTGCCACTTTGGGGATGTGCTGCTTTCCAGCTGCTGTAGATGCCATCTTGCTGCTGCTGTGCATGTGGGCCCTGCCCCTCGCTCTCCTCTTCTCCCAAGATTATTTGCAGCAATTAATTTTAAGTTCTTAACTAAGTCCTATAACCTTGAATTTTTCCTGGAGCAGTTCTTTAAAGCTTAGAAATAATTAGCTCACGAAAAAAGATTTTACTGCTCAAGCAGGCAAAGTCAGAATATAACCTGACACCCTGTCACTCAGGGTGTTCATAGCAGTCTAAATAAATGATGGCTGCAGTCCTCCTGGTGAGGTTCTGTTGTAGCAGTGATCCTGTAGAAGAGTGGAGTTTCCCTCTGAAGGTCCAGTGGTGGCGTAGAAGTGTCCAGTCTTCCTCTGGGAATCCAGTGGAAAAAGGCTGCTGTGGTGTTCCACAGCTCAGATTATATCCAGGTGGGAATGCTTGTCTCCTCCCCCTGGACAGAGCTTCTCACAATGGGATTTTATCACTCATGCAGGAAGGCTAACTGGCCCATTAACAGAAGATATCTCCTGGAAGGAGGCTGGGTCATGGAAGAGATGAAGAACACTCCCCCACCACCTGGTTTTAACAGATGCTGACAGAATACATCTGATTACATCTTGCATTGCAATCTAAGACAGTTAAATATTACTTTTCTATGTTGTAAGATATATAGTTGTTTTCTTTTAAAAGATAAAACAACTCTGACTAAAACAGTTGTGATGAAACAATGACAAACACCTGTTTGTGGATAAAGAACATACAGTGTGTTCACCCTTGATTTTGTCAAAGATTGTATTGCTTGTTACAATCTCTACTGTTTTATCTTTCGTAGATAACACAGAAGAGTCAGCAATGATTCTACATTATTGCTGTTATTGATTGTAAGGTCTTTTCCTTTGTTTCATTTTACTGTCATAGGTACATGACTGTTTAGAAAGGTGTTATCTCAACTTCCTAAGACTGTTACCACTGATACATCAATTACATGACGTGAATTTACTGATTTTATAACAGGCATTATTCATAAGATGTTATTACTGTATTTATAGCTGGCTTCTTGTATACTTTAATATCTCTTTGTGTAATTATCTAAAAGACGTGTCATTTCAGGATCCTTCTTTTTTGTTCTCTAGCTGCTTATGCATCTCTTAGACCAGGTTAGCTCTCTGGCAAGGCCCTGGACTGGCTCTACGGTTTGACCCAATGATAAGTATTGTACTTGGGGAATTCCCTCCCAGTTGGAGCTTGAGCGGTGGCCAGGCCTTGGCTCTACCTGGATGGAGAATTTCCCAATAAACCCAGATGTTTTCTGCATCAAAACTAGATTCAAGTCACTTTGATTTGGCAATTTGACCCTTTTTATATGACAGCTGAATCTATTTTTAGTGAGCTTGGGAATTATTATCTGGAAATAATTATCCAAGCCCTCACTAAACTGAGGTTTGTCAGCTGTTCGCAGACTCTGGGAGGATGGTACAGAATTTTAGAGATTCCTAATTACCTAATTTCACATGTATTATTAATTATGCATATTATCTGAAATATTCTTAGTTGTTGTAGCTGACTTAGTCCTGATTGCTGTCAGTTTCTTGTTCACTACATGTACTGTTTTGCCTTGATGTTTCTTCATGCTCATAACCAAAGACATGCATCCCATTTTTAAAAAATTAAAAGAAGGGGAATTTAGTGCCTTAAGAACGTCCAAATTAACACAATATGTACATTAGAAATTTAGACAACAAAAAAATTTTAATAATGCAATATTTACATTAGAAATTTGGAAAAAAGATCATCAAATCTAGATCCCAACTGAGTGTGCCACAGCAAAGCCTAATTGATTCACTGACTGGAAGAGAGGGCGTGCTTGTGTTTTATCATCAGCAGGATTGAAGTGATCACCTGTTCATTCAATCGGATACCGATGGCCTCTGAAAAAATGAAGCTCAGTGGAAAGAGAAATAACCTAACCACCATTTTGTGGCTAGAACAGGAACAGAAGTAGGACTGCCAAGACACAGCTGTGTCTGCAAACTACAGAGGCAATTTGCCAACAAAAGCTGATCTCATCATCATGGTATAGTATTCCTTCTAACCTTCTTCAGTCATTCCCTGTTCCAGGATCCAGGAGGACATTCAGTGATGTCAAACATCAACATTTCCACCTAATGAACTTTCTCCCGAGTCTCAACTATTTGGACTTCAAAATAAATGGTAATTTATTTCCATTTCTCTAAGAGACATTGGACATTATTCTTTTGTTTCTCATGCTGTGAAACCCTGAGTCAATGACATGATAGAATTTGTAAAGTTTTGTTGATTATAATCAGTCTTTTATGTATCTTATCCCATATCTAACAGATAACCAGTGATAAGCTTAATGACACAATAGCCACATAAGAGCGAGCTGTTTTAGCATCAGAACATATGAGCCTTCTTAAAATTAATGAAAAGGGTGAGATGTCATAGACAGGCGGAAGAATTATAAAAGAAAGGCTTTATGAAATCAAGCCTCCCTCTGCTAAAACTGCCAAAGCTGACCTGTCATTTCTTCTAAGTGCAGCTAACAAGCAATTTGAAAGTTCCCATGTGAAGCTATGGTGAGAATGGGAAGTTCATTAAAAACAACCTGTTCCGAGGGTGAAAAACAAATGCACCTGTGTAAACAATAATATTTGTCCCATGAGAACCCACAAAGGAAAAATGTAAACATATCTAGAGGGAGAAAATTTGATAGACATATACAATAGCCCTTACTGTCCAATGAACTGAGTTTCACTGTATTGCTGATCAGTTAGGTTTAACACAGTGCCTTCTCATATTTCCTATAAATGTGAGCTTTGTGAATAAAGAATTGGCTTTCTGCATGAAGAAAATGGAGTCTCAGCCGATTTATTCCAACAACTACCTACATAGATATATGAGTCAGTAGCACAACACACGTGTGGAATTTTTTCTTATTTAAACCTCTCTACTTCACTGAAAAGGGAAAAGGCCACCAATGGAAAACAAGGTCATAAGATGGCATATTAGTTACTGTACCTTATTCATCTGGTCCAACTGTCTGGGTTTGGTAGTTGAAGTCTTCTCTGTACAAGAGCCCACTTCAGCCTCTGGAGAAATTGGGGGAATATTTTGCCCCAGAAAGAGATTAAAAATTAAAAAAAAAACATTATCATACTTCCATAGCTATATCCATTAAAAAAAAAAAACACCAGAAAAAGCCACCTGACTCTTACCAACAATCCCTCTTGCCTTGTTTTTATTAATTAACCAAACCAGACTGCCCCATGACACTACCACAAAAACTTAAGGTGAACAACTATATTAGAAATAAAATGTCTGTGGATCTTGAAAGTGCTGCTAAATAGATAATCTGTTCACCTCTTACACCTGGAAAACCCATATCCCTTTCTCCTTTTCAGAAAATACAGGTACTCTGACCAATTCTGATAAAGAATTATATGCAATCACTTGAAATTTATTTTAATTCTTCTCAGCCTGCTTGGTTTTGCATTTGCTTCACATTTATATGCTTTATGTATATTACTAAACTACTTCAAAACAGCTCTGTTCACTGCCTGGTAGATTTAGCAACCACGACCAAACCATGTGAAATGATTTCTGTTCCTCCAATCAGTCCCAGAAGAGAAATGTCACCATGTTCCTGTTGCTGCGACTATTTGATGAAACTAAATCTCCTACATTTTTGAAACAATTAGAATTAATTCAGAATGAATGACTGCAGTTATGTGTGACAACATGCTAAAAAGCTTGATTTCTGTAGATGTATGTGCATGAGCAGACAGAAATGTGTGTGTGTGTACACGCCTATGTATCTGTGCACATCCAAACTGAAGTATCAGCTGCAGCAAACAGAGGGCTGCAGTTTTTATGAACTGCCACTAGATGCAGCCACACCACCTTACAAAATTGAATATTCTGACCTCAGGATTACAGAAATATGTTTTGGAATATGTATGACTGTAGAATTCGTACAAGAACATTAATGGTATTCAATCCTGAGTACTGGTGTGGGGAAAAAAAACCCATAATATGAGCAAAATATTCAATTTTTCTTCTCAGCAATTTTGTTCCAAAACACAGCATTGCACAGCATTGCAAATGTCAACAGGAATCTAAGAAATCAGAGCAGAATAAGACTTGTCTATTTTCACAGTTGTTGCCATAGATCCTGATTGGAGCTGACAATATTGAATTACATTGTGTTTTGCTTTCTGCATAACAGAGAAAGTAGGAATGAAGACCTTGTTCCCAAGAGACACCCCTAAAGATAGAATCATGGAATCATAGAATAGTTTGGATTGGAAAAGGCTTTTAAAGGTCATCTAATCCAATCCCCAGCAAGGAGCAGGGACATCTACAAGACCATGTTGCTCTGAGCCCATGCAACCTGACCTTGTACACTTCAGAGATGGGGCTGCCACAGCTTCTCTGGGCAGCCTGTACCAGGGCCTCAACACACTCATAGTAAAATTTTATTTCCTTATATCTAGCCTAAATCTATTCTCTTTTAGTTTAAAATCATTATCTCTTGTCCTGTGGCAACAAGTCCAGCTAAAATCTTTATCCCCATCTTTCTTAATGTCCCCCTTTAGGTCGTGGACAGCTGCAGTCAAGGCAGTTCCCCAGCCTCATATGTATTTTTTACTGACAGTAATTCTGGTGGAATGATATTTCCCCATTCTTTGGGTCATTCATCTATTTGTTTTTGTAGAAGATGGCAAAAAGAAGAAAGAGAAAAGAAAGCATCCTCTCCCCCAGGATCTGCTGAGTTTTGATCTGATCGTAGTTCTGTTCAGTTGCCATTAATAAACTTCACTTAGCAAGATTAAAGGTTTTGCTGGTTTAAAGCAAGAGGAACACAGATATAATGGCTTCAGAGGAACCCAGCCTAGGGCTAAAGTCTGACTTAACTCTCCTGTGGGTGCTGCAGACAAGATGAAACGTGGTGTCTCAACAGAAGGTTCCCGAGCCAAAACAGAGCAGGATGGATGTGGGAAGGCATGGGAGAAATTTGCTGCACTTCCAGAAAGAGACAATGAGTGCCCTTTTTTTGGAACCCAGTGCTTATCACAGCTTGTGTGCATGCAGCAGAGGGGCCTGTCTGGGTGCTCCAACCACCTGAACAGATTACATCAACGAGATCCCCATATGAACTGTGAAAAGGTTTCCCCATTCTGTCGCTATCTTTTGTGAAACAGGCAGAAAATGCTCCCAGCAAAAAGGATTTACCCTGTAGGAGAGTAGTTGGAATCTTCCAAAACCCATAATGAAAACCTTTGTGTTTCCATCCAAGAATGGTATTGGCAGCAATTGAAGGTAATTAAACACACTGCCCACTGGCCATAGAAATTTTTTTCTTTATAACAATTTCAGAGAAACAAACCCCTGTCTATAACCCAGACAATGTGTTGTGCAACAGGGATTTTTTGGGCTAACTTCTACCCTGCTCTAAGTGCACTGCATCAGGACTTCCAGCCACTTTATGCCAAGGCTGTGCTTTGTTCAGGATCTCTCAGATGCTCTGTGGTTCCATT
Source organism: Anomalospiza imberbis (assembly GCF_031753505.1). Lineage (NCBI taxonomy): Eukaryota > Metazoa > Chordata > Aves > Passeriformes > Viduidae > Anomalospiza > Anomalospiza imberbis. The sequence continues at coordinate 3,926,500 of NC_089693.1, read as the reverse complement.
TCATTACTTCATAATTTCTAAGAATTGTCCTGTTTACTGTGAAAAGACGAGGAAACTGACTGCACACTCAGTAGTTTCTCCATGTGCAAACAACAGAGACAACACCTCTCCATGATCACTACCTAACCCTTGGTTACATTTCTTGTCTTTATAGAACTATTACATAGACACGTTCACACTGCCTGTTTTAACTCACTTCCTGAAGGGGATGACTCCATCTGAATTTTCAACCAGATATTCACTCGCTGCCCCCAATCTCCTGGTGCTTCCACTTCCCACAGTCGCTTCTGCTCCTCAGGATGAGCCTGCAGGAATTTCTGGCATACTGAAAGGAGAAACCAAGGGGTAAAAGTATGAATGAGTGAAGAGTACATTGGAAGAGGGAGCATGTTCTATCCCGGAAATTCTCTCAGACCAACTTTCATTAGTTCCTTTAGAAATCTTTCTTCCTTCTCATCTTCCTCCGCTTTGTTTTAGCTGGGACTTTTAGTAAAAGTCTATGTGAAATGGCCTAAACACTCATGAGTGCATCCTGCCATCTGCTTCAGTCTAGATTATTTCCTTGTGAGTGCAGAAATAAAGGACTTGAAATTATTTGCTGAGCACCTTCTACTGGCACTGCAGCACAGAACAATGTCCAGACACTCAGTAGGTTTCACAGCAGTGTGGGTTTTTTTACCCTCACTATTCTGAAAGGAATGGTGGTCCTCTATCTTCCAGCTTTAACCATTCAGAATGCTACTTTAATTTCTGTTTACAAAGAAAAGCTCTGCTTCAGTTTGGTTTTGGGCCAAAATCACCCTCCTTTTTACTACTGCTACCCTACTCCCCACTGTTAGCTTCATTTATTTCTTTGGATGTGGAAAAAAAGAAATGGGAAGAACCAACAGAAGAATTACAGGATACATTTGACAGATGTACAGTCACCTTTAAAAACCATATTGCCACAGATACCTATCACTCTCAGTACACAGTGACCACCCAAAAATTCGGATAAACAATCAAATTTAGATCTGCTTATGTTATCAAACTGAAGTATGTTCTATTTAGTGGTATCCTTAGGATGTGTGCAGTGTCAAGAGGAGGCACATGCTGTAGAAAAACCAGTTCAAAACATTTAAAGGGCATTTTTCAACTTCCCTTCACCACCATCCTATCAGTTGCATCAACTGCACTAAGATAGTGATCTGTAAACAACAAAATTACTGTCATGCTCTGTCCACTGTAGTTCATCATACTACAGAATGGGTAATTTATCTTCAACATTCAGCTGAGTTTAACAATGGGATGTCGAAACAAAAACCCTAATTCTGGTATGTAAACATTTGCCTTACACTAATGAGCAGATCGCAGACATTAATTTTATCCAAGGATATCCAGATTCAATTAATCATTACAATAAAAGCTACTAAAGCTAACATATATACTAGATTCCAGGTATCTGCTACACAGCTTTTTCCATCCTTCTAGGCCTCTACAGCAGCTTAAATACCATGTCCATGTTAAATAAACTGTCCACAGCTTCAGAGATTTCAGTACTGAGATTTAAAGGTTGCATTCATTTGTCAAAGCATGAAAATGTGGTTCCAATGAAATTAAAAACAGACAGTGACTTCAATACACTCAAAATTTAACTAACAGTATTGGTATTTTTATAAAAGTAAACCTAATTAAAACATGATGCAAGTCAAATTTATTCACTATTAACTCTAAACTTTATTGAGACAAAAGCACAGTCTTCCAATATATTGCTAGTGTTAACACATAAGAAATGCAGCTTTCTCCTCCAGGCTTTCTGAAGTCCTGAGGTCTGCCAAAGGAAAAATGGATATTACTGGGAGAAGGAATGCTGTCAATACTATTCTCTCCTGAAATCAGAAGCAGCAGAACCAGCTTGGGTGCTTTTGAATACATTCAAGGGCACACAGTAACCGAGAGAAAGAACAGATAGCCCCAAAATTTTGTTGACACTTATTAAGAAATAACTGGAAAGCTGTAAGTCAATCAAAACATCTCCCCAAAAACGATGGTGAAGACTGCACCACACAGAGAGCAAGCTCAGAAAAAAGTACTTTTCTAAAGAAGATGGTTTTATAAATAATGTGAGCACAGATTTTTTTCTGTGAATTTTACTAGCAAAACTAGAGTTCTGACCTGAAGACACATAAGATAAATGACTACTTTGTGATCTTTTAAAAGTGACAAATGTTCAAAGACAGTTGATACAAAACAGGTACTGATGTAACTGTATGACTGAGTAGAGCCTGGGTATTTGGCTTATTAAATGTAATTTCTTAAAAATGCAAGATCTACCACAGCATTATGTGCACAGTGTGGGCTTGACAAGATCTTATGAGTCTTTTCCCTGTGGTGTCAAATAAAATCTGTAAGTCCCTGTCTAGGGCAATGACATAGTTCTAAGAGAGAACAGTTCTAGGAACACAAACTGTCAAACAGACACCATGAGTTTTGTGCTTCTTGTTGTCTTACATAAATATTGGCCTACCTTTCCACAGGAAATTCCAGTTGGCTCTAGAAAAGGAACCAGTTGCAGGCTAACAATGGTTTGGTTCAGACAAGGGCACTGAACTCTTACACAGTGAGGACAATCTTACCAAGACCATATTGAAAATTATACATTATACATGACCCTTACCTAACGTGTCCACATCAAAGGATTTACCTTGATACATGGCAGCAGAAATAGGGCAGCTGATCCCCAAGGCATCCTCAGCCAGGAAAGACTGACAGAAATCATGCAACATTTTCATCCCTAGGCCACCTCTTCTGTACTTTCTCTGGACAAATATAGTATCCAAAACTGGCAGCAGGTAACACTGACTGGTTGTACCACCACACAGGCTCCCTGAAAACAGACAGGGAAAAACACACCCATTTGCAAACAAAATTGGTATTGCTGCAGTAACTGCTGTGTGATTTCAGCCACACACACTGCCCTGGTACCTTTCCACAGGCTGTGAGGATGATCCCAGCTGAAGTGTATTTGCAGACACTTTCCAGGAGGATGATTTTTCCATGAAATGGAGAGGACCTGCCTAATGTGGCTGACAGGTCTCACCAGAGACCACAGTCTTTTCCAGACTCTGATTCTTCATCACACTATCTTGGTATACAGGCAATGTATATAGGAAAGCTCACTGCAAAGATTTAAATGGTCTAAAACCAAAGATATATAAATATTCTGAATGTAATGTCAGTATACTCCTTTAAATAAACAACTGAGGGGTGTATTTTAAGAAAGCACTGTAAGAGCTCCTTTGTAAGTCACTCCATTTCTACTGAGTGATAATTTATCACACATGTAGGTGCTTCTATGCCATCACTTGAACTACCACTACCAGTGTTAAGCCAGGGATTTCACCCAAGGACAGTCCTTGCTAACAAACATATTAAGTCAGTTAACTGAAATCACGGGGTCATGACATAATGCTCTACATGTGGACAAAATACAGACTCAAGCATAAGCCTCCAAACTATTACAACTAGTTTTCAGTGAAAATTGTCCAAAATAACCCCAAAACACAGAACCAAGGGATTTATTTTGCAATCACACATCGCAAACTCAAAGTGGAGTCAAGAGAGAATTAAGAACAGACATTCAGAATCCAAAATTTTGATGTTCACCCTAACCAACCTAGGGTCCTATTACTGCATACAGAATACTCTAAAAATAGAACTTCAAACTACTTTACAGCATAAGCACTCAGTCCTGAAATGAATAACCAACATCAGTTCCCCAACCACCTATACAAAGAAGATCCCCATAGACAAACCTCACTGATTTATTTTAATTTCTAGAAAATATTTATGAAGGTTGTATGCTGCTTTTGAGCATATGGCAGGTTAAATACAAATGGATATCCAAGCCTTTATAACAGAAAATGGATACATTTTCATACTTTGTTGCTTAAGTCTTATCTAGACCTTCTCAGTTTATCTTTCTCCTAGTGGACCTGACTCAGTCTAATTTCCAGTGTTTTGAGACAAGAAGCTTTCATTACTTCACTAAGACCTATTTCACAGTTTTATCAATGTCCCGTTGAATGCCTGTTCCTAAAGTCCAATAAAAGACTTCTACTTAATAGATCCTTTTTTTTTTTTTTTCACACTCCCACAACTGTCTTAAACTGGGGTCTATTTCTGCTCCTTCAGTTGGTGTCCAGCACCTTTCACCAATACTGGACAGGCCTGACTTTTATTACTCTCTTTTCTAGGATGCCAATTCAGCACATATACATGACTATTTTTAATTCTAGACCCTGATTTGTCAAGCTCACCATTTAGCAAGAATCCACATCTCACAGACTGAGCCATACAACAACAGCATGTAGCTACATAACCATCCATTCACATCTTGATTAAGCTTGGTTCACTCCTGCTTAATCAAAGCGCATGCTTAACTTCAAACACATGCTCCAGCACATTGTTGGAAGAGGGTGGGTTGTGGTGGTGTTTATAACCTTTCAATATTTGTAACACATGATGGGTAGTCACTCTTTTTGTCATGAGCCAAAAAATTGAGTATATCCCCGGTCCCATTGTTAGCTGCCAACCTAACAGAGATGTCAAATTCCAGCAGAATTGCACCATACGTTCTAAGGGACAAAATTTTCCTCATTAAGTCTTTAAGAATTCCTGCATGTTGCAAGTGTTCTTTTCAGTTTATTATTATCTCATATAGTCTGTCTCCTATAAATCCTGAAGAGAGTGCTGTGCAGCAATCCCAGGAGCTGAGTGATTTATGTCTGAGCTCCTAATTTTGTGTTGAGAAGATGACAAAAACTTGTCATGTCTAAAGGCACTGTAAATAAAGAAACCATGAAGCCATTCTTCACCTTGTCCCTGGGAAACACATTAGGAGAGTCACAGCCCACAGGCATTTGAAATAAAATAAACAAACAAACCAACCTTTGGAACAAAGGCCACTTTGTCCCTCTTTCCCATCAAATAGCACAAGGTTACTGTAAGCTAGTGGTGGCCCGGAGGTGGCCACTGGGCTCTCACAGATTTGTTTGAAAGGTTTGTTTGGAACACACAGACAAAATTTTGAGGTGGGGGAGGAGACAGGGAAAATAAGGGCATTGGTGATGGAGAGGGAAGCATTCATGCAGCGTGGCCTTTGAAAGCCTTTGATCTGCTTGGTTAGGTCACGAGTGCCAAATGACCAACTTAGGAGCCAGCAAAATGGCAAACAGATATTACAAGGGCAGGAAAGCAGACAGCCATTAGCATTCCCAAAGAGCCACAAACCAGAAAAAAAAAACAATCCAGTCCCCACATCCAACAGACCCAAACAAAACAAGGTTGTGCACACAGACTATTTCCCTGCTGAACAACTTGGCTTGGCACACACATGTTTGGACAGGCCTGGAGCAGGCTGAGCACTTGTGTAAGGGTGGGGAATATTTCTGCAGAGCAGAACCCAAGGTCAACCCATTGTGTGAGTTTGTATGTGAGAAGGCAAACAAAGGTTCTGGCTTCAATAAAATTAAATGAATTCATGTCTGGACTGGTAGTAGTCATTTCATTTTCATTACAGCCAGAACCTTCAATCCGCCTCAGAAATGCACATTAAAAATATTATTGCTAGCAAACAGAGGGAGACAAAAGCATTTATTCAACAAGATTTTAGCTAATTGTCTGTCAGGTTAATTTCAATGCCTTTTTTTTTTTTATCTAAAAGAAACGTATGTAATCGATGAAAAAATAAAATCCTGATATCTTTTTAAGGCTCTCTTTCTCCAGAATAGCACCTGGGCCACCAATATCAAAAGGTATTCCCAAAGGCTTGTATGAAGAAAGGTATGAAATGAATTTGAGCTCAGGAAGCCACTTCCAAGGACCATCTCTAAGGCTCTGGTGTAGGAAAAAAGCAGAGATAAGGGCTAGGGTTGCTTTTTTGCCTACTCCATGTCTGCTTAAGAGTTTTTGCCGTCAGGTGTTCCCAAACTGAGACTTGTGGAGCATTTCTAAAGAATGAATAAGAAGCCAACAATGCACTTACTCCTGATACACCTGTATGTTTTACAGCCTTCTCAGAGGACTCAGTTTGGTTAAGGCTGGCTTGATTCACATCACTCCACACTTTTACTACTAAGATTTGTCAGGAGGGAAGGGACAAGCTTTGACAATCTGACTATTTTGTTTTTCATACCACAGACAGCTTGATCTGCAGCTGGCAGCTCATATGTGTTACAGAGACAGTAATACATAACAGAGAGGGGGAAAAAAGGGTCTATAAAAAAGGGATTTTGTTCTGGTTTGTTCTTAAAAGCACTAAGACACTCCTGGCTCATTGCATCCTCCAACTTCCTTATTGATTTATTTGCACCATGAATCTTCTACTTTCTCCTGGCATTTATGTGAAGGGGCTAAAGTCCATTTTCAGTAATTACTAGTCCTCAGTAAATAAGAAAGGAAAAACTTTCATGGAATTACATGGTCTCACTGCACAAGAAACAAGTGTCAGTAACCGTGGTAATTAATCCTACATCACTACACAAAATACATTCTTTCTGAGATTTTCACACAGAGCATGAAATAAATATTTTAAACAACATAAAACAGATCCCAAACCCCAAGTATCTATATGGAGGCTTTCTGCAAAATATTTCATTTTCAGGTTGCTGCCTGCAGAGAAAGGTACAGGAAGAGGGAACTGTCATTTCCTATTGTACCTTTAAGTAGCTCCATTTAGTGAGGTCTAACTGCTCAGCTGTCTGATATGGAAGCTGCTGACATAGATAAAATTGGAGACATTTATCTTGGCACGTGACAAAGTGTCTTATCAGCCTCATTAGTGGCTTAGTACATCTCATCAATCTTTAGTACACCCAGTGGTAAATGCTGCATGCCTGTCATTGGACAGGAATAGGCACATTCCAGAGAGGCCAAGTTGATGATCTGTGCAGTCATGAATAAATTTTGCTTTAATAAAGGTGTCTAATGCTCAGGAAAAGTGATAGCCTTGAAGAATGAGATTTCTGTTTATCTATACAACAGGTGCAGGGTGGCCAGTGCCAGAAGAGGCCAAATTGTCTCAAAACTTTGACTTGAAGTAGTTACTGCATCTCTGAGCAAGGCGGGTGCTCGAGACCATCTGTGCCTCCTTAGCTGGACTATTAAAAGAGATCCAGTTAAGGATGGTCATAAGATGGATGGAAGCATGGAACTGAACCAAAATTACCCAGTTCACTTAGTACAGGCCACCTAGGAACTGGCAAATGGAAACAACATTACAGAATTGCCAAGATAGTTAATTGGAATTACTGAAGTCCACTGAAAATTTAGTTTGCATAATGACACATTAAATCTGTAGCAAAGATAGAACAGACTCACTGCTCCTTGGTCACCACTTCTGTGATTCACCCAGAAGACTTATGTTTGAAAGAGCCATGCTTCACAGACCTTTTCTGGCTTATTTGCCTCCACTGAAGCATGTTTTTTGTCATGCTGTATATAATGAAAAATTCACAGATAAGAAATACAGTTGAATACAACAGCAATATGAGAATCTCAATTATCCAGTGAAGAAAATCAAACTGGAAAGAATGGTCAGGCAATTGCACAGCATGGAAATAAAGAATCACATGGTGGGCACAAAGGAAAATAACTTTTTCCTAGGACCAGAAGCTATAACAGAGGTCCAGCACAATATGAAGTCCTGTAGCTAACGCTGCCTCTACTAAATGTTCTGACCAGGACAGCAAAAGGAAAAAAGAACTTACATTATGATTAAAAAAAAATTATGAAAATATGTAAAACCACCTTGTGAAATACAGCTTCTGAGTGAAGATATTTATCTTAGTCTGTTTTGGGCCTAATAAATCCAGGGCTCTTCTAAAAAGTAGAGAGAATACAATCAGCCACAGCATGGCTGGTATGAAATTGAAATCACAGAACTTCAGAAAGAGGAATTATTTTCTAAATGTGTACATCAAATAGCAAAAAGCAGCAAAAACAATCAGCTCCAAGCTTCCCGAAAAGGCTTTGGCAAAAGACTGCAGTAATTTGTGACACAGGCCAAAAACTAACAAATATAGCTGCCCAGAGAAAAAAAACACTGGCAAGAAAAGGCAGATGCTGACAAAGCTGGACTTGAAGGATTTGTATTTTATGTGGACCTGGTTTAAAACCAAACTGTGACTCTCAACTTACTCAGAAACAGTTTCAACTTGGCTAATACTCCACCCATAACAGACTACTGTGCACATTCATTTTACTGGAGCATGAATCATTACAGCCCCTACAAGTGTTTCTTTCCAAAAGCTTTGCTCAGGAATATTTATGGACTTAAAGGAAAATGCACTTGTGTTTGGCATTACAGACCAGTTCATCAGCATAATCAGAGATACAGACAAGGCTCCTTGATCACAGGCTGAGTTCTGATTCCTCCCTGATGGTGCTGTACAAGCTCCACCTCTGTGTGTATCAGGATTTTTCCATCCCAAGGAGTAGAACACCTATTGCTGCTGCCTTTGGGATTGCAGCAGAGAAGGCACCTTCAGAGTGTTCTCTGGAATCCAAACCAACCCATCTCTCAAGCTGTTTATTTTTCTTCCATTTTGGATGGATAGCTATTGAGTCCTGACTTGAGCAATATTTCACTTCCAAAGATCCCACCTTCTCTGTGTTTAAGCTGCTGGTATCAAGGTAATTCCCATGAATCTTAAGCACAGTCTGGTATCCAGCTCCCACGTGGGGGCACAGATTCAACTGCATAACTGGAATTATTCCAATTAAGCCTCTTCCACTCCAGACTGGCTAACAGCAATTATTTGCATTAACACAGACTCTGTGTCTAATAAGATCTTTACTAAAGTTAATCTGGTATCCCTAAAGAATTAAAACACATTTTGTTTCTTTTTTATGGCATTTAATCAATTAATTATGAAATCAATTAATCATCATCCTTTAAACTGAGAGTACCACAACTGCACAAAGCATTCCAGGACTGATCTAGTGCACACACCTTCCTCTACACAGCCCAGCCACTGCTCCTCACACATCCAAAGATCCTTCCTCTTCTTGCCACCACCATCTCCCAGTATGTTTTTCCACTAGGAACTGCACTCCTTTTTCAGATATTCTTTCCAGGATGCAGTTCTGCATCCTGTGGATAGGCCCTACATTCTTTGTTCCTAGATGTACAACCTCCTACTTGGCTGCATTAAGCACATTTTATTGGAGTAAGCCAGTACCTCAGATCAGAATGGGGTTTGGAACTATCATGTTTAAATGAAAGTAACATGGATGGCTTCCAAATTCTGGGAAGGTTTGTTCCCCAGATTAATTCTGAGGGAGATTTCATATAAAAATGTAGATGAGAGCCAGGATTATTTATACTGAAAGATAAACAAAAGGATTACATTTCTAGCTATTAGGAACCAGTGGAAATGTGTCTCTAAAATGACCTTACCTTTCATCTTGACCGAGTAAAAGGCAGCAGCCTCGCCGTTTCTCCAGAGTATCTTGGCACGCTCGGTGGCAGAGTGAGGTAGAAAGAATGCATCATTAGCTGAACTCCCTTCCAGCATTCCAAAAATAATGCAGTTCAGAACAAAGAGGACAATCCTTTCTCCAAATGTCTGGACCTAAGAGAACAAACAAAAAAGACCAAAGAAAAATGAGGCAGAGAATAGTATTTTGCATCTCATAAAAGGTTTCAAAATCAAAAGAGGCTGGGAAGGAGGAGGTCAGGAAACACGTACACTTAATTTGGGGAAAATACCTCCTGAGTTGGTTCAGCTAGAATAACAAAAACAGTTTTTCCTAGTGTTTCACCCTCTATCCAGCAGGCACAGAATAATTTAGTAACTATTTATAAAGCTTGAGATATCTCTTGTTGTCACAGAGAGGAATTCTAAAGCAGCAGAAGTATCTTGATTGCAGTCACAGATTTGGAACCAGGATCAAGGCAATCTAATCCTACTCAAAAGTGAAATGAAGATTGGATTCACGCTGCGGAGTGGATGAAGAGTGAAGATGAAGAAATGAAGAGTGGATTCACTATATAAAACAGAGAATAGTCTGACCCAACCAGCTATAATCTAGGTGTAACATGAACAATTATTCTGTGCTGGCCTTCTTAGGAGACAACTGACAGGACAGGGAGATGAAGGAATATAAAGGAGAAAGATTATATTGATCATCAAGGTAAAAACTGCTGCCAACAAGCTTCACACTAATGCTGAAAAAGAAATGAGAATTTCCACATATAATGGCAATTTGTCTTTTAGCAATGAGCTAGAGGGGGTAAGATTTCTATTTTCAGACATTATTTTCATTCTCTATTGATACAGAGATGCTTGAAAGCCTGAAGGCCTGTGGCCCTGCTCCACATTCTTTCTTGTAAGGATTGGTATCTCAAAATCCCTCCAGTTCAGTTACCCATAAAAAGCCTACTTAATTCTGCAAATAATTAAACACTATGTGTGACAGAAAAGATGATAAAGGAATGGAATCATTAAGGACCAAAGATACCGAGAGTTGGGTAGAAAATAAAACTGACTTAATAACCTCATGGCAACACAAAGCTCATATGCAGCAGGCATCTGACTTTTTGGTTGCAAATAGACTCCAGGCTACCCAAATCTTTCAAATTATGAAAAAGTAGTTCTATCTTACCAAAATAATTTATGTGGGAAAAGAATTATGGATATACAAATGATGAAATAGCAACCATTTCATAAGATGAATACAATATAAACATTATCCAAGGAGAAAAAGAAATCATAATTAGCTAGATAAGACATTGTTCCAAAGGGTAGTAACACCTCCCACCAGACAGTTAATGTGAGAAATTATTGCTAATGTAGTAATTCAGTTTATGATTATTTCTTTAGTAGGCAGCGAGGGTAAACTAAAAACCAAAAGAAAATAAATCCCACAGATGAATCATAAGCTGCATGCACAGAATTGTTTAGAGAGGACTAATGTGCATGTCACTGTGTCCTAGAGACATGAAGCACTTGGTGGGCCACAGAGCCCAGATCCCATAGGTTCAGAGCAGGAGCTGTCAGAGACCAAAGACAATTCCATGAGATTGCTCTGGCTGGGAAGCTGCAGGGTAAAGGCAACTGTTCAAAACAGCATCCTCACCAAAATGAGCCCATCTCTAGCAGGATCAGCTGTCTTCACAACATCTTCCACCGGCCACCAACGCTGGCTCAAATAAACTGCCAAAACTACAACAACAAAAACAGGGGAACACGTTACCGGCAAACACAAAGTAGGTTCTCAATTTTTCCACAGGCAGCCTCAAATCTACTTCTCCCTCCAGCTGACTCCAGTCTATTCTGCTGTGAGACAGAAGAACAACAATTATATTTCAGTTTCACGTCCATGTCCCTTGATATCCATTTTTCAGTACTGCACAAGGCAGCAAGTGAAGGTAGTTTTTTTCAGGAATTGAAGTGACTTTGGTGTGACAGCCTGTGTTCCATACGAATAAAGCACTTCCTGCTTAATACGAAGTTCAGTAGCAAAGTAGGTTTGAGTGGCATTTGGGACAGTGGAGCTACCTGGATAAAGGTTACAGTTTTCAAGTTTCTTTCAAACTTTCCCCTGCCCACACACACATATTTGCATCTGTTGGAGTGCACATATTTGCACTCATGCAAGTCAAACAGGAAAATTCTCATATCTGCTTTATCAAACAGCTTTTCAGCTCTCTCTGTGATTGAATTTCTATCTATGGGTAGCTTTAGAGTACAGATTCCTAAATCTCTGCACGGACAGATATTCTCCAAGGTTCAAATGCACACAGAGAGGTTCCTATCAACAAAAGACAGACATAGACACACATAATAAGATACAGTTTGCCCTGAAGCAAAAGTGTTATCAGCAACCCACGTAAGTCAAGTCCTCATGTAGGTGTGATGCAAAACTTGCACCCCACTTCTTCCCATCCTTCCTCAATTTTTCACATTTGCAGGAACAAGTATTTAAACCCTACTCCTACATGTTCATCTACAGAATTCATTGCCTGCCAATAGATTTACAAGGAAAAGACTTGAAGCAGCAACAATGACACTGAAATTACTTCCAAGCCTTGTTCAGAAAGAAAAGCTTTGACATGGGGTCATTTCAAAGGATAGAGAATAAATTGTAAGGGTTTAGATGAGGTTTTGGAATAAACACAGAAATCTGATCATTTATGACCACAAACACATCAAACAGCAAATATTTCAGCCAGATGAACTTTTAGTATCGGTACACTGGTGACATTCACCTAAAGTACATTTCCACGATTTCAGGAGTGCTAAAGAACACCAGTATCATTAACATCTCCATAGGGAACCAACCATGTCCATTTTTGTATAGAAAGATAGAATATAATATAGGAAGAATGTTGCAAAGAACAGTACAGAGTTCACATGTCATGAGTCCTAAAAGAGTGCTCCAACAACTGGCTTTAACCTACCCCGCTAGGGAGAAATATAAGAAAGTTCAAAACCATCTGTGAGTTAGAAACAAATTCACACACGAGGAAATGAAATTATTTTAAGGACAGGATTCATCATTTACCTGTTTTAGCCTCAGGTTGTATGATTGTCACTGATGCACACAGGTTAATTTCCCTTTCTGTTCCAGACTCTATCACTCCTGCTGGTTTTAAGGATGGAGATTCTGCTTAGCTAACTTATATTTCCAATAAATTATTAAAGCATGTGCCAAAAAGCATTACACTTTGTGTGCTGGGTTAACAAGGAAGAAGTATTGCACGCGAGGGCAGATGCCTGTTTATAGCAGCAGACTCAATTCATTAAATATTATGCACTTACTTGCATGGGATTTTCATACTCTTTCTGTGATGGATTCAATCTGTTCCCTCAAACCCTTCCCTCTGCTTTCAAATGCAGCAGCCACTGCTCCATTACACATCCATGAAACATGAAGCTACAAAGGGAGCTGAGTCACACAAAGGGGACATAATGGGCCAAACGCTGACTTTAATAAGAGCTGCAAAGAGGTTTGGCACACAGTTCAGACATACAAGACACATAGTAAAGGTCAGAAAAGTTTTTAAAAGCTTTGAGGAAAACAGGAAGATGCATAACCATGTTGGAAGGAGTTGCTTTTATAGAACATTTACTGTGCTATTCAATAATTTAAATGTGTGGAAGGGAACACTAGTTGACATAGCAACTGTCACATCACATTACTTGAGCAACCTTATCTATATGGATGCCTTCCTTGAAGGAAAAACATTTCTCCAGATTTCACACAAACATATGTACTTTGCTTTTTGTTATCATTTTTCAAGTCAACATCTGGTCCGCAGTTAAATCTATCCATGCTTCCCTATATTCTCATTTTCATTTTATAATCAACTTTGAGGAACACTACTTCAAATGCAAACATGATTTGTGAGACCACATGTTCCTTCTCTCTCCCTTCCCAGTCTTGTTATTCTTTCCAAAACATTCAGTTAAGTTCACCTGATCACAGGAGATGGAGTTACTGCCAACACACATCCCCTGAACCCTGTGAATCATGATGTCTGTGACTACAGTGACCTTGCAACTGCAAAACCTGATGTGCTTGATCGTGCAGTTGCAAGACCAGGTGAAATGTATTTCAGGTCACAATTAATGGGGTTTGCACATGCTCAGGTGGGTGGCTTGCCCTGTAAGTACCAGCTTGCTAAACCTCAGTACTTTCATCACCTGCACTCAGACAAACACAGAGTGTTGCAAGAAGCTGACAGGCAGTGGAGCACAGGATTCCACAGCACGGGGTGTTTGGAATCCAGGACTGAACTGAATTAGGCACCAAGCATAATGCAATTGTGATTATGAAATGTCTGCTTTTGCTGGGCAAACGTGGATCCCTTCCCAACTCAGGCCTGGATTATATTTTTACTTCCTAGGCTATGCTGGCCAAATGTTCCCACACTGGTGTGCAACTACTTAAATGAAATGTGCACATCAGGTTTCTGCACACAGAGCAAAGAAGAAAAAATAAAGCAACATCCTGCTTGGCTCTTCTTTTTCCCCTGCCTTATCTGAACTGCTGAAAGACAACCCTCAGTTACAAACTAAATAAAGGTGATGTTACATATGAGAGATGTAATTAGAGTTTGTTTAATAAATATCTAAGATAAAGTAGTGGCACTTCCTGTAAAGTCATCTTTACCTTAATCCTCTCACTGTTTCAGATTGCTGACAGACTTAAAGAGGTCACTTTTGTAAGACTTCCACTGTGGAAATGCTCTGATAATGGAGCAAGATCAGAAATCCTACTCTGAACTGCATTCTGCAGCATTGACATACCCTGAACTAGCTGGGTCCCACAGTTCCCTGTCTTTAAAATGGAATAAGCATTTCTCACTCTTTTCTAGGAATGTTATCAAAACAAATACATTAAAGCTTGGGAGGCAGGCAGATTCCTGCTGGAATGGCAGCCACTCAAGTATCTCAGATAGATCTTTTCCTGCAACCAGTTATATTTTCTTCTACAATTCAAGCTCCACACAGTGATTTGTTGCAAATGTCTTGTGATAAATGTTCCAAGGCATCTCACAGTTATTGTGAATTATTACATGCAGCATACAGAAAATGCCACAATAAGGTATGTTTATTTAGTGTTATAAAGATGTTAATCACCCATGTTATGCTCTGTAAGCCCTTACAATGCAATTTACATTCTCATAAAAATATCTGTACAGATATACTAACAGAACACAACACTCAGCCCATCAAAAATAAATTTAAAATGCTTCCAACCAAGACCAAATCCTACAGAAAAGCTGCCATACCCATTTTCTCTTTGAAATATGCAGATCATTTCAAACCACAAGCTACACATCACTTCTGGACAACCCATCTTATCAAGATGATGAGAAATAAATCTCAGTGGTGGAATCCACCCCTCTTTAAACCAATTTTCAATAATTAAGTACCATCAAACTGAAACACAGTATCTGAGGACAACCAGGAAATTTGCTTCTAAGAGTGCTCCTGCTGTGGAAGAAAACTAAAATGCAGAGGCAGTGGACAGGTACAGGAAGAGAAAATATCAACTACAGCAAGATTGTTTCCCTCTTCCATCTGGTTGAAACTTGTTTCACAAGAAAAGCTCAAGTCAGGAAAAGAAAATTATGTAACTTGTTAAATGTTTTCATTTTCTGCCCTTAAAGTCAAATGTCCTTAAAAGTAACAAAGACTAAGTTAAAATGTATTGCCTTTCTCTGAAGGAATTGATTTTGAATTAATTTGATCTGTTCACTGGTCAGAACAAAAGGTCATGTAGGTGAGCAAATCCAGGTGGAGTTGCCCCATTAGCACAGTCTGCCACCCTAAGAGTCAATTCCAAATCTGCTGAGCTGTTGGAAAAATTTTAGGACAAAATACTTCTAAAGTATATACCCATATGTATAGGTATGCACACACATCCCAGCAGGCTTTAAAGAACCAATGAAAATTTATTAACACTCATCTGAAGAAAAAATAAAATCACACCGGTCAAATTTATGTCTGCAGGAAGACTGGCCACATGCTTATAGTATATAAAATCCAGAAACAAAGAACTTCCAGAAAATCCTTTAAATCACACTTTTGCAAAGAAATACCAAAAGCCAGGTGATGCAGCAGACTCAGAGATCTCTCTGTTCTTCTGACTCTGGACTGGTAACTTAAGCTGAAATTTTGCAAGGGGCATGGGTCACAGCAGTCAGGCTGTTGTTTATAATATAATAAGGTGTTTATTCTGCTGGGTTTAAGCTTTAATGAAGATAGCTATCATGTAATTTAGGCTCCAATTGGACTTGACTTGTTCCTGTGAGAAATCATTTTTCCTTGTGTGCTTGTATCTCATTAATACTTCTTGTTCCTAATACTAAATGAGATCATTTAATTGAAGAGCTGTGATAAATGCACTTTCACCTGCATCTATTTAAAAAGTCTTTATTTCTGCACTGTAGCTACAGATCCCAATTCCTCTTGTGAAGCCTAAACTAACTCAGTGCTGTTTTCAGCCACGTTCCTTCGAACATGAGTCAGGAGATGAGCACAACTTCACCAAGAGCCAGTCTGGCCTCTGGTGTAGAGGCTTCTCCCCTTTATCACACCAGTGTGTATCTCTCTTCAGAAAAACACTAATGGAATATATAGATTAGTGTCAGAAGAGTAATTCTACATCAATAGTTTTAGAGGGACTAGAAAGTCTTTTGACTACACCTGGAACTTAGAAAGGTCTCCTACCTTCTCCTGTGGACCACAGCCCATTAGCAAAGGTCCAACTGAAATCCTGTATGGAAGGAGCTGGAAAACTGCAGAGTTCACCTCTAACCACAGGTGATCTTAATCTGCTTTTTGTTCTTCTGAAGAAATTTCCTGGTTATAGGGTAGGACTGAACAATGAACACTTACACTAACAGAACCTGTTCTAGGAGTGCAAGATCATTACGTGCCACACTTAGAACTGAACAGAGAATTTTGCTCTGCCTTTGCTGTGTTATTAAAAATACTGGCTAGTAAAGCCTTTCAGGCATAATTTATAGCTTATCCTTTAAAAAAAAAGTACACTTTTAATGACAGATGTCGTTAGTTTGTTGCCACATTTGGAAGCTGGAAGTTTAAGAGGTTTCATGTGTTCTGTATTCCCTAAGTGACACAGTGAGTCAAAGAAAAAGTTCATGTCCTCATTGCAGATATGCCAAAAATTCTAAAACCCTTTGCTTCACAACAACACCAACACACCTCACTAAAATATCATAAACCAAAAAAAAAAAAAAAAAAAAAAAAAAAATCAGTAAGAAGCAATACAATTTCATACCTGTATTTTATTTTTAAGGATTTCAGGATTCTATCCAAACCATAATGTGTTTAAATTTCACATCATTCTAAATTAGAAAAATATTATCCTGTTGAATAAAGTCAGAAAGAATAACAGATTTACCCAAGGTGATTTTTCAGCTATCAGCAGAGAATTTATGCACAGAATTTAAAAGCCCTGATTGTCAATTCTTCCATCTAATCAGCAGCCCACTGACACAAATTCTTGACAGATAAACTGAAACCAATTCATATTCAAAACAAAGCCCGGAATATTTAAATACATAAACAAGCAGACCATCTTAAAGGTAAAGAAATTACAGCTACTCAAATTTCAAAATATTTTGACCAATTCTAACCTGTCTCTTTATCCTTTGGATCAGTTAACAGCAACAGTTTGCAAGTAGGATTATTTCGGTAGAGAGGGACAAAACACACACAGGAATCTTCAAGTTTAACCTAAAAAACAAACAAGCCCTGTAGCTCTTTGTACTGCAAAGCTCACAACAAGTACTTCACATATCAGATGCACTTATGACATGTTTTATTGACATGCTTTGCTGACATGCATGGTACAAGCTTAGCACAACACCCTCTCCATCCTCAACTTCAAGGCACTGAAATACTCATAATATTCTAATATTATCCATAAGGAAAGTTAATTTAAAAGAAATCAAGCTACTGAAGTTAGTGAAGACCTTGATGCTGACTTGCCCTGGTAAGTACATAACCTGGCTTTGAGCACTGTCACATGCAGACAAATGGTGTTATGAAAGACCAGACACATCAAATGAAAACAAATACAACTTGCACTTCTTACAGCATCCTCCAGCTGAGTACTTGTGGTGTTTTGCAAACAATGAATTAAGCCTCGGGGTACAGGGAGTATCAAAGCATTAGGGCAGTGCCTGGGCAGTTTATCTTCGAGGCACAGCGAGAGTAGATAATTGGCACAAGGTGGTTAAGTTGAAGGCAAAGCTAAAACCAAAATGCAGCTCTCAAGCTTCTGCTCCTAGACTAAACTTTTAAATGATGCGACACATAAACACAAAATTACTGTGCTCAAACAGCTCTATATGCATAGAAATGACGATTTCCATATGAATATTGCAAATGCTGTCATGTAAGTTTAGGTACAGGCAAAGAGCGTGCATGACTTAGCACAGTATGTACTGTACTTTCCAAAATCTGGTCCATTGTGTATGTGTGGGTGTGCCTCTCTCTCTAATTGCACCCATTTGTCAGTTTGCTATGAAACTCAAATCAGTCACGTGTTACATTTAATATTTCTTGGTACATGGAAGAAATATGAATATGGATATTTCAGGATAACAACTCTAAGCTGAAACCAGTGTTCAGTAGTTGATGAGTGCCAGAATCCTGGAAGCATCTATGCAAACACTGGACTCCAGGAAAAAAAAAAAAAAAAAAACAAGTTGAAAACTGCCTGAAATCTGTATTCATGAGCTTGCCTAAATCTGAGGATTCAGTTGTTCTTTGCATGCTTCAGACATAACAGCATCAATGTCATTACAGCACCTGGGAGCATTTCCATAATGAAAAGGCCAGGACTACCTCCAATACAGTCATGATTGTTATTTTGTTTGATAAGGTAATGTGCACTTTCACAGGTGTTAACAAGAGCAGCACGAGCCAAGCACAGCTTTGTGTGTGGCTGCTGCCAGCCTGTGGAGCTCTCATCCTGACTTGCAGTAATCCTTGCTATTTGTGTCCTGAATGCTTGACCAAGCCATACCAAAAAGAAGTTCTGTGACCTCAGCAAGTGGGCTGACAGCCACTTAACTCCTGCTAAATTACTCACTGTTGCCAGTCCTGCCACTTGAAACCTGTTTTGATTCAGATGCAGAAGGGGGAAAAAATGTTTGGTAATGCAGCCATTATTCAAACACCAAACCCCTCATCCTTCAGGCTGTCGGTCTATAATAGAGACTGTTAGCTGGGATCTTCACTGGGAATGGAAGATTTACCTTATTATATTTGAATTCTTTTAAATTACAAAACATCAACATTCTTTGAGCTATTTATTATAGACTATAAGGAAAAAGACAATACAGCAAGAACACTACCATTACTTAAGTCCTTGACTGGCTGACTGCAGATTAGATTAGACCTGAATTAAATGAATGCAAAGAGAAATGTGTTGCTATGAGACTCAAATCAGTCATGTGATACATTTAAGGGCTGGTGACAAGCCACAAAATCAAGACAGTTGTGAATCAAAAGCCAGAAGTCCACCTTTAACTGATCTCAGTGTGTGTGGCTTTTGCAGGAATACACAGAGCACTGGCTGGGATTTTAACCTCCTCTCCCTCCTACTGGAACAGCAAATGAACCTCTGAAAGTACAAGGAGGCATGGAAGGTAAGGACACAGAAGCCCTAAACTGGGGGATCTTTGCATGTTCACTCTGTATTTAGCCCCACAGGCTCCACTAGAGGGCATTAAAAGAGTATTTAAACCCCGTTACATTCCCAGCTCAAAGCTGAAGCTGATCCCACCTGGAACAGCATTTTTCTGGAAACTACTGCATATTATTTTCCTGAATTGCAGAAAAGCTACTGTATTCCAAACATTCATTTTAACTAATCCAATTTCTGCTTTGATAGCACAATAACAGGTACCTCAGCACACCTTTTATGATCTACAAATGCCAGAATTAAAGGTTTCATAGGTTGACTGCAGTAAAAATGTTTAATAGGCCTGTTCAGTCATCTCTATCCCACCCAAGTGTCTTAGGAACAGAATTCCTTTGGGAGAATCCACACTCAAAATTACCAATAAAAGTTTTGGAAAGAGTGGAAACAGAAGATAGACTGTATCACAATGCCTGTGTAAACTGCACAGTAGAGTCAGAATACAGACCAGCACCATGATATAAATCTCTAAAATATGCTTTTGATTTAGTCCTGTAAGGAGGTGAGTCAAGATGCAAAGTTCACCAAAGTACTTCAAACCCTCTTCAACGCTCAGACTTGGAGTTTAAGCTTATCTCTCATTTACAGCATGCAAATTATTTGAAACAATGCAGGATTTACTGATTTTTTCTGCAATACCAGTTTACCCTTATTAGCATATATGAGCACAACCAACAAACTAATCTGCAAGAATCTAACTTGCAGCATGAGAAACATCAGCCTACTACCTCTCCTCCTCCAGGGATGCAAAAAACATCAGGACTGGACAGTGACTTCTTCAAGAGTTTTTCATAGTATGTTTCAGCATCTGCTTGCAGAACCTCTGGATCTCCTGCTACTGTATCAACCAAGTAAAGTCGACCTGTGATTAAAATAAAACACAAGATATTTTTACTTTTTATATTAAATAAAAAACCTAAGTCTTAAAACCTCAATTTCCCCAGCAGCTGCTTGGTGTGGCTAGGCCCTTAATTATCTCATTAGAGACTTTTGTATAAGCCTAGTCTAAAATAGTAAGGCTGGTAAAAAACATGTCTGTATGTTATTTACCTCTTGACATGCAACTTTACAAAGCAGAACCATGACAGCATCAATTCACAATCGTCTACTTTGAATTCAACAAACACAGTCTCAAATTTCTCTAGGTGTAAGTAAATTGCTTTAAAGCTGGAAGAGCTTTAAAAAAATCTTCAAAACACAGCCTGAGTTTAGCACTCACAAAAATTTAAGAGGGAAAGAATTCCAAAGCTTCCATTCTTTCTTGGAAGACTGCCCCTTTTTGGGTCAGTCTAGGATCTGTTGTTTGTCATTAACTTTTTCCTTCTCCTTTTTGACTAACATCAGTTGGGCACTTTCACAACAATAAAATAATATAAAAAATTTACCTACACAAGTCTTTCCAAAATAGTAACATCTTTTATGCAACATAACTTTGAATCCATGTGACTCGATGCTGGAGGGTATTTGTTAATTGCATGCAAACAAAAATTACATATATCTGATGCCTGTTAACTAAATGCAAAGTCCAACTTGGTGTTCCTGAAGAAGCAATAACCTCCTTCTGATAAAACAAACCAGCCTCTCTGGTGGCTCATCACCAGCCCAATAAAAAGAACATGACAGGAAATGTATTAGCAAACCAAATGGTGTCCAGCCACTGTTCTATCACAGGAATAAAACAGCTTCAATTTAAGGGGCTTTCAATCAACAAGCTACACCTGCAACTCTTGTAAACCCAAGTCAGGACCAAATCTTCTACCACAGAGCTGTAGCTGGCATCTTAGTTCTGAATCCTCCTTTTTTAATGATGGTTTGGTCTCATATGGCACCTCCTTTAGTAAGTTAAATGTGAAATAACTGCACTGGTAGTAAAGTATATGGCTGAGACAAGGAAGAGTCTTGAAAGGACCAGTGCAAGACCTGTCTATACTAAGATTAACAAACCATGAATCATAGAGGTACCATATTGAAAATGATACCTTTCCATATAAAAGCAGGAGCATGGGATTTGTAGCACCAGCTCAGACTATTCACCCATGGTTCCTCCACTCTCTCTCCAGCAGTGATCAGGATCTGATTACTCAGCAAAAGGATAAGAAAATTAAAACGCTTAAAATGCTTTAAACACTATTTTCCTGCCCTTTGCAGGCAACCAGCTTCCATTTCAAGGCTTGGCAGCAGAGCTGTGTACTCAGAATGCTGAAGAGAAGCTACTCCGTAGATGGGTTTCATAGCATGTTTGTTATGTGACAAAATGGGAGAGAAAAGAGCATTGCAGCACTGGCAAGTCAAGTCACATTATAATATCCCAGGCAGAACTTAAACACTACTGAGCAAAGAACTTACATCAGGAGAGAAATTAAAGATTATTATTCAAGACTTTGGTAATTCACAAAAGCAAATTTACTAGTAAATTAATCCTTTACAAAAGAGCAGCATGTAAGACTTGAGTTTAGCATAAAGAAAAATATTTGCCATGCTAATAAATACTGTTCATGAGGTGCTGCTTACAGGGCTCCCTCCTGCCATGGTTCAGCCAATGCAAGTTCACAGCACAGTCATGTCTTCTCCTCACTGAAAAAAGCAATTAACTTTCTGATACATAATATGCTTGTACTCTGAGGTAACAAGGACCACTTGAAGGACAAAATAAGGTCACAGACTAAATAATGAGGCATTAGAGGAAACTTCTGATCAACTTTCCATCAATGCAGCTTTGCACAGTAGTGAACTTGTCTTTCCTGTGCAATACACTGAAAAGGCCGAAGTGAATCAGGAGCATGTGTTCCTATTCAAATGGAATCAAGAAATTTCTTGTGAAGAAGAAAATTGTTGACGAGCAAGAGAGACTGATGTTGTTTTAGGAACAATATGGAACAGAAGTGTCACCTGAAATTCTTTTTATGTTAACTAATGTGATTCCCACGTTTTCCCAGTATTAAGTGACAAAATAACATTTACCCTGCTGTATATATCCCTTTTACCCTTCCTTTGCATACAGGCACAAGAAAAAACCCTCAAAGTCTATCCGTAACTATTGCTACTAGGCATTCAACTAAAGCCATAATTATTGCTGGCTTAACAGGATGTTATAAAGGTTGCTAAATCAAATGCAAAATAATCTAACTTTGCTTTAGAATAAAAGCAGTGCTGCTCTCTCAGGAGTACTTAAATCTGAGGCCCAATCAGCATCTTAGAATATCAAAATTATGATGTTCTAAGGTCAGCCTTTTGACCTAATTGGAATTACAGGATTTTATTTGAATTTGATCTTACCTAGCAGCAACAAAAGAACACATGGTGGCAGCCAGTCTGCCAGGACCTTGCCAGCAGCTCCTGCGAGGGGCTCTGTGCACAAAGGGTTACCCGAGGGGCCTCCTGCTGCAGCCACAGAGGAGGGACCATAAAGCAGCAGAGTAAATTTAGAACGGGAGACCTCCTGCACCAGAGAGATTCCTGACATTGGGACTGACATCTTAAACAGCCAAAGCTGCTCAACAAGGTCAAGGCATCCTCGAGGTGGACGGTGCAGCAGCAATGACAGGGAGGGGGTGACAGACAGGTACCAGCCTTTGTCTTCTACAGGGCACCTGATTTCAGAGCAAAGGACATGGAAGCTTTGCAATTCCACAGGGAAAAATTATCTAGAGACAAATACATGAGAAACCCAACGAGCACATTTCCATTTCAGGCGTGCAGAAGAGATTTTAAAGCAAAAACTAGCAGCGCATCTGCTTCTCTCTTTTGTTTCCATGGAGCAGTCTGGGCCACATTCTCAAGCGAGGATGTGCAAGTACATCTCCTCTCACTCTGGTGATCTGTCATCAATTTGCACTAAGAATCTGATTTTTTGAAGTGAAAAGCTACAGCTAAAATGAGCTATAAATATCAGCAGGCACTGCCCATACAACTCAGTCATCTTTCGGAGATTCTACCCTCAAAAACCTCAGCCTAAAACATTGTCCAACTCTGCCAAAAAGGAATAAATCAAGGCCCCTGCTTCAATCATAAACCCAGCTTTTTCTACTCCCACTGCTATTCCACCCCCTTGTCTCCTCCAGACGAGAGAACTGAATTTCACGGGAGTTTCATCAAGTGGACAAATATCCTCCTTGAAAGGTAAAAGTCAGACAAATTTTACTTCACTTAGGAAGCAAGAAGATCAGTATGTGGGAATCCAGATATATCTCATAAGCACACCTGATGTTCTGCATCAGGTACATAAATGCAATCACAAAATGGGAGACAATATTCTACCCTGAAGTAGAATTAGTTTTTATGAATTAGAAACAGACCACCATGACTACAGATTGAGCAAGATTTCATTATACCATTTAAAGTAAGCAGGAAATAATTTTTTCGAGCAAAAGAATTTATTGTCAGTACAGCAGAAAACACATGTTGCATACAAGTCATACATGAAATTCCAGAAGTGAAACTACAGACTGTTGTAATGTCCAGAGGTAAAGGACATCCTTCCATCTAATCAGATACTCTGAAGCTTCTTTGCAAAGTCATTCTTGACCATGAAGACAATACACAATTTACTAAACAAGAGATATTTCCTAGAACCATGGAATGGTTTGGGTGGAAAGTGACTGTAAAGATCATCTCATTCCAATCCCCTGCCATGGGCAGGGACACCTTCCACTAAGCCCTGTCCAACCTGGCCTTGGACACTTCCAGGGATTGGGGGCATTTGCTTTCATTCTTAAGAATCTTCTACTCCTGCATTCACTTGTAGGTAATTAATATTGTTCCTTTAAGCCAACAAAGTTGGTGATGCAGATTTTTTTCCAGACTAGAAACACCACTGGCTTGATTAAGATGCACCGAGATATTGCTGGTCCTTCCAGGAGTCAGACTTGTTGAAATGCCCATTTCAGAGAAAGGGCATTTAGGATGCAGCCAGATTGCAAAGCAAAATACATCAACCTCACCGTAGATGAAGCATGAAAAGTGTTATGTCTAAAGTGAATTAATCATTTATCCTACAACTACTTTTTCATGTTCTACAAACACAGAGAAGGATACTACATGCATCCATTAAGAGCTGTATGTTTACAGAAGAGCCATCAGTCACCACAGGACTCGTATCTGGATTTTGTACATTTGCACAAATTTGTGCATAATTTCACATGCAAAAATATGAAAAATACTTCAGTCAGATTTCTAGTGGTGTAGGCACAAGAGAGATAAAAACTTAACATTTCTAATTTTCAAGTTTCATTATTTTTTAATTCAGTTTTGCCATTTCTAATGATTGCAATAGCAGCATTGGCTTTGTTTATTGGCTTTATTTTCATGCCAATGTATTTCACAATAACAAAGAAAGAAAAAAAGGGAAAAAAACCCAAAAAAACTACTTCAGCAGGTTTTAAGTGTTTCTGATGATATTCTGAGGGATTTTGTCCAAGAAGTATTTTCCTTTTTTTCTTTTTATTTCAAAAACCACATTGCAATATGAGACAATCATGCACCAAAACAAAAAGACAGTATACCATGTCAATATTTAGGAAGGAGTGTTGTAATTAAACCATGCAACTAAGACTAGAAGTCCTAAGATTTATTCTTAACACAGGTGTGTTTTTGTGGCCCCTAACAAATCACTGCATCTTCTGACTTGTTCCTTATCAGTTAAGTGTATGTCTTATCTACCACTTCAAAAGGGTGTGAGGTTTTCCTTATCAGTGCCTCTGAAACCACTACGTAAAACGACCAAGAAGTCACATAACATAAATTGTTCTCAGTTCGCCATGGACTGCCACTGCCATACTACAGAAGTGCACCCATGACAGTGTCCAGGATTGAATAATAACTTTTTTTTTGCCCTTCTGAACCATACACACGTGACTGAAGTGCTGTCTCTTACCATCTCACAGGAGCAGGAGCTCTGTGATGAACAACAGGGCTTCACATCAACTCTTCTCCATCCCTTCCCATGAGTCTGAACAGCTCCAGGCATGTGGTTATCATTAGACAACCATATTTGTTTAACCTTTCAGAGGAAGGAAGAGGTCTTTGGCACGCTCCCGGGAGTGCACGCAGAACCTGACTCTCACATCCTGAATTTAACTGAGCAAATACATGCCAAAAACCCAAATTCTGGTGGAAGTGAAACTGCAGTATCATAACAGCATGTGGTGGCGGCTGAGCCAGCGGGCAAACGCCATGCTGTGCTATCTGTCCAGCACAGCAAGGCAGCTCTGCACCACGTGCTGCACATCATCCATGAAAACAATGCCCTTCCCACTGCTCTGCTTTCCCCCATTTCTAATAGAACAAGAACTCTTGGAATAATCAGGATGTAGGTTTCAAGGTTGTATGTTTCAATCCCAAAATTCCATTTATGTATCTCTTAGTATTCTGTCACAACTCAAACAGCCAGGAGGGCTTCAGGAGACAAACTAAATAAAAGTTTGTCTGTAAACAACCTTTAACTGTGGAATCAATAACTTAAGGCAGAGGGGAAGAAATAATCCTAATCCCACTCCCAATCAAGAAACTTGTTTGATTAAATAGATGAGTTTAGCCATATATGTCATTACTACAAATTTTGCCACTCAGATGGAGGGCAAACCAAACCCTAGGCATTGCAAACACAGGCTGCAATCCCACTAGCCACGCCATTCCCACAAACACATTTTTACTACTGATTTCAGAAAAGAGAAGAAAAAAGCTTTAGGTATACAGATATTTTTAGCTAAATATAGATGAGAAAAAGGAAGACATCTTCAAATTTCACACTGTTCCATGAGCTCTGAAGGCCTTCTGAACCTTCTATTACCAGGTCTATAAAACATGTGCTTTTCATTTCCCAAAACTTAAGGTAATCCACAATTTTTGAAATGGAAAAAAAATAGACAAGGAAATTAAATAATTGATTTAATTATTTAGCTTTTAAAATAAAAATACTTTGCTGAAACCACATTAATTAAAATGTTTTGAAGGCTAGGAAAGCAAGTGCATATTGAAGAGAATCATGTAATAGTGAGTTCATACTGAAGGGATATTTCCTCCACTCTAACCTGCACTAGTCCCACAATTAAAGTTTCAGCAAATAAGTTCCAACTATATCTGTTTTTTTCAGATGGCTCTTTAGCAGTGTTACACTCACAAATATAAAGCCACATCCAACTCATAGTACAAATAAACTAAAATACATCTGTGTAAACAGGCTACCCCTGTCCTATTACACACACAATGCACATCTGGACTGGCATATTTAGCACAAAGTTTTAACCCAATGTAATTGAAAAAAGCTGAGGTATTACAGCTCAGAAACAGACTTTACAAATAAAAACTGCAGCATACTGTTAAACCATGGAAGTGCTACCACCTATAGCTATGCCATATCAGAATTCATATTTCTGCACATTTAACTTTGTTTTTCACAGAGCTTAGATGTAAAAACGAAAGAGACAGCTTACAGAATAATTCAGGGGAAAATGCTGGAGAAAAGGGAGATTCAGGACTGTCATTAATTCAGGCGTTGAGGTTCATGTTCACATCAGGTTTTCCAAGGAAATTCTAACGATTCAGTGTGATTGCTGCTAATACCTCTGAACTTGTGAACATCAGCATCAAGTTCTTAATAAATACTGGTTTCCATACAATCAAGAAATGGGCAGAAGTGTTCCTGGAAAAGTCTAACTTTGACTACTGAGGGCAGAGGTATGGATTTTGGAATGATAAAATGATTCAGGTGGGAAGAGACCTTAAAGATCATCAATTCCCTGCCATGGGCAGGGACACCTTCCACTATCCCAGGCTGTCCCAAACTGGCCTTGGAGACTTCCAGGGAAGGGGCAGTCACAGCTTCTCTGGCATCAAATTTGTCTTTTCTTGCATATGGAAGCAAATACTCAAATGGCAAGAATTTGTCAAGTTAATTATTTGCATATCCCCTAAACAAAATAAAATACACAAGTTCTCTAAACAACTGGAAAGAGGCTGATTTGAAAGGAAAATGGCAGGAAAGGTTCTTTGGACAGCAGTAGATCTTTTATGAAGCACAAGTGTAAATGCAGATAGTGGCAATTCAATCCTCTACAAAGACTGAAGGTAGAAAGGAGGATACATTGCTTCAAAATCACCCTGTAACTTGAGGGAAAGGAGGAAAACAATGACTCCTATTGTGATGAACACAGAATGGTGAAATGGCAGGAAATGACAATAGCGTTTGACAAATGGTCTAACATGGAGATGAATTCATCCCACGGGGAGAAGCCAGACAGACTGACAGGACACTTTCCGAAAATGGCTGTGTTTGAACAATTAAAAATTATTACTGAAACACAATGGTTACAACCTGGCACCAGGGCTAGGATTTAAGTACCACATCAAATACATTTCCCTATTACTACCATCATCCAAAGGAAGTGTGAGAAACCTAAAGTCATGCCACACACAGCCCTTAACATCACCTCATCCAAACCACAGCAGAATGAGGCACACCAGGAGTACCTGAAAGCCCTGCTTTGCTATCAGAAAGGATAATATTCCCCAAGCAAACAAAGTAGTGATGAAAATATGAGACAACTGTCTGGATTTTCAGAGATACCAGCTTCAAATACCACATAATTTGAGCTGCAAATGCTTTACATGTGACACGCCTACTGCTCCCACCAGCAGAGAGCATAAGTCTGCCTAAGAAAGCCTAGCAGCCTTTCTCCAAATTACTTGCAAGGACCAATTTGCACAGCCAGAATAATTTAAAAATAAAGCAATTAATTTGACGGGGGGGTGGGGGTGAAAGGGGGGCGGAAAGAAAAGAAACAAAAACCAAAATCCCTTCCCCCACTAATTTCCACTTTGCTAAATTTATTACATGGCTGCAAATTAATACATCACCTGCACCAGCTATCACAAGGCTGTCTCAGAACTTGCTTTAATAAACAGCTGCCAGTAGTGGAGGAAATATGTAAACATCGCTCTTGTCTCTCTGTGCCATTGTGTCAGCTATTCTACATGTCTTTGAAGGTGCTCCAAAATCAGCATGGCTCTGCTTTTCCCTTTTTCTCCTTTTGGGAGGAGGAAAAAGCAGAGAAGGAAAGACAGGCTGGCAACAGAGGCTAACTCTGTGCTTGCTGTGCTCTTGATAGCGAGGCTCAGTGTGTTCAAATTCAGTTTACACAGGCTCTTCTGTAAGGACAAAAGAAACCACTGCTGGTGGTTAAAAATGCAAAAGGTTTTGATTGCAATTGCTTGACAATCAGCCAAAGATATGACTAGGGGGAAAAACACAGCAAGGCAGCTATGACCAGAATGGAAGAAACAAGGAAAAACACATGGCTTGACTTCAGAGCAGAAAATTGACTTAGGCTTTGCATAAACGACAGAATACCTCCAAGCCTGCCTTATCCACAGTCTGCCTGGAATGGGAACATGTAGGCTAAAAGCAGAGCCTATTAAAAGGCATAATGTTTCTAAACGGCATCTGTTACGTCCTAATAAGCATTACTTAAAGGACACAGGCCTTAAAATTGCTACCAAACGTGCACTTATCTGAAACTGCTGCAAGGCAATCGTTACCGCAATGTCACATGACACCTCTGGAATCTGAATAATAGAAAATGTTTTTATTTAGTTTGGCTTGAAATCATTATGCAGGAAAAATATGGAGGCACTTTCTGAGATTTTGAAACTGTGCAACTTCACAGGAATGAAACACCAGCAAGAATTACATCAGCGGAGCCATTTGCCATCTGTTGTCAGTAATACTATAAAGCCCAGCCACCAGACAGCAGTTTCAAAGGTTACAAACACAACGTTTTTAAGCATCCACAGACCTCTGGGTAACTGAGCAGGACACAGTTTACTTCAGAGATATGTGCAACCTGAGGGTCTGCCAATCATTCTGCAAAGACAACATGCCAGAGCTGGGAATTGCCAGGCGAGGCGTTTGGAAGTCTCTCAGTATGCAACCTTTACACAATGTGGCAAATACATACCAGCCTCATCACGTAGGTTCCTATAACACACTCGCAGCCATAATGCCTGCACACCTCCCACTTGCAAATTGAAACCGGCCAGACTTTCTCCTGTGCTGTTTGTTTTCCCAAACTTTCCCTCAAGGGAAGGAGTGTGTTCACTGAAACGCTGCTTATGGAAAGGGACTCTGGTTTGTTTGCCGGGTTTGGGCTGTAATTTTCCTTTGAGGGAAATATTTAGGATTTTGTTTCCTGATTTCTTTTCTTTCCAGACCGTAAGTACATATTTATGTTAAAGACAGCAAGGTTTCAACAACTTGCATTAGCTGTGGCAATTGTTATGGCAGCCCTTACCTCTTAAGTACACACAGTCTGAGTAAAATTCTACCTGTTCCATACATGAGATTTTAGTTCCACTGTAGGAGTCTGGTTGTTAATCAGTCTCACCTTAGAGCTCTGAGAAGCTTTTTTACATGCAGAGGCCACATTCCTGACAATGCCTATATACTACCTGAATTTTGTGTTTCCACCTTCCAGGTTGCTGACCTCCTTCCTATAAACTGATTAACATGGATTTCATGGAGGGCAGGGAGATTTCCATCTTCCTAGAGAGACAGATGGAAATTTAAGGCTTCATTAATGCAATTGCCAAACTAGATATACTGGTTTCTCATCCACTAACTATTTCTCAGGCTCCAGAGGTGCATATATGTGGTTGCTCACTGTTTCTGTTAGGCGGTTAACACACACCAATCTGACTTTCAAGGTGTCCTACAATCAAAATGAATTTGCAAGAAGGCTGAATTTAAAACAAGTACCTCAAGTTCTAGGTCAACAGCTGGCCTGCTTCTCAACAGCAAGGTTTGCCTGGGACCTGTAAAGGGGCTTAGAAACCTGGAAGTGCAAACAATTTTTCCCTGTGAAAAACAGTTACAGGAACAGCCATCAAGACCGAATTGTAGCATCTCAATTACAGCACAACATGAACTGAAAAGCAGTATTTGCACATGAGCTAGTGGCTGGCTCTATGTGCTCTTAAAGTGTACTGCATACTCAACTTGCTTATTGACAACTGCTCCATAATTATTTTAAACATAGATCTATGCAATTACATAACTACACCAAAACTCAGACAACACCTAAAAACAACATCAGCTGTCCTAAAAGAGGAAGGGTATGGAAGAACAACTATTCTAAACATTGAATCTGAGGGTGATGCAAAAGGGAAAAATCTAGACATTAATCGAACTGCCCTAGACTACAATGCTTCCTTGGACATGGAAACCCAAGTTCTATTCATCTAGAGGTATTTTGTTCAAGAAAATCAGTAGAACTGAAAGTCTTTCCTCACTCCCCCCAAAAAACAACATTATTATAAATGTTTGACTTCCATAAGTGGTTGATAGGAGGAGAAAAATAGAGCAATCTGACTGCAGTGCATTTAGCCATGAGCAGCTAGAGGAACTAATGAACAACATCATTATTTTACTGAAGGGGATGAAGTAGGTGCTTTAGATAAATGGCAGCAACTTAAAATGTGTTTCAGAAGATAAATTCACTTTCTCTCCATTTACCTGCTAGCGTGACAAATTAAGAAAGAAGAGTATAAAAACAGAGCAGGAGGAAAAGCAGTGCAAAAGCTAACTGAGGTGATGCAACGGGCCCTTATCCAAACAAGTGCATGAACAGAGATTGTTGGAAGTCCTCCTAGCCAAACACAAACCCAGAACACTGCACATGCCAGATTCCTCTGGAAATCCATGGTGGTGCATGTGCAAATGATCCACCTATGCTAAAATCAAGTCCCTTACCATGCACTGGGAGCTTGGCCATTTGGGAACTGACACGATGTCTGTTAATTTCAAAGCACTGTAACTCCACCAGGTTCTGAAGGGCTGAGTTCTGCTGGGCAGAGCAGCTCTTCACCCACTGCCAGAAACACCAGCAAATCAACTCCTGCTGAAAGGAGACGAGGGAAGAGTGGCTTTTTCACAAGGAAGCTCACCCTCTATGTCCGTGTGCTTCTTGTTCTAGTCACCTCGTCAATAGCAAACAAAAGCTTTAATGAGTACTTTTAAAAGGAAGGGCACTATATAGTATATGTATAGAGCAATATATTTGTATACCATACTTTGTATATTACTCTGCAGTATACAAAGCCTTTTACATCTCAACACCAAAACAGTCCAACTATTTTTGTGTGGTCAAGAATCAACGTGTTTATGGCTCCTTTGTCCCCGTTAAACCCTGCTGTTTTTGTTAAACCTGGATTTTGCTCAGTTTGGGTAAACAACTGCCGATGGTGCCTTTGAAAATGGATAGTTTTATGCAGTGTTTCCCAATGCTCCTTAATGGTTGAGTACTTGAGATCTACTGAAGTCTTGACTGATCCACCTGTGCTGAGACCGCAAACACACGCTGCAAACAGGAGGTCGGGGATCATCCTCTCCCCAGCATCACCTGCCGGACCACAGCGGGCAGGAGGCTCTCTGGGCAGGCTTGGACTAGCCGAACACCTGGAAAAGTCACCTGGACGCGGGGAAATGGGAAAATAAACCGTGCTCTGGGCGACCCTGCGCGCAGGGCTCGGGCTGTCCGCCTCCCCCAGGCGCTGCCGGCAGCGCGCCCATGAGGGACCCGGCCCCATCGGGGTACGGCCGCAGGCGACCGGGCAGAGGTTCCCTGGAAAGCCCCGAGTGTTTCGTGGCGTTTCAGCCGCCCGAGGCCACCCCGAGCCGCCTCCTCCCCCTTACCCGCGGCGGCTCTTCCTCGTCGCTCGGCCGCCATCACTTCCTGCGGGGCGGCGCGGGCAGCCCTGAGGGCGGGCCGGGCCGGGATGGGGCTGAGGGGGCAGAGGACGGCGGAAGGCGGCGAGCAGCGGCGGCCGTGCCCGGAGAGGCGAGGGGAGGCTGGCGAGGCCGGCTGCGGGCTCGGGGAATGCCCGCAGGCTCCGGGAATGCCCTCAGCCCATCCAGGCACGGCCTTGGGAGAGGGCCGGCCCACGCTGCATCTGAACTCACGAAACTCCGACAGAAATACCAGGTTATTTCTTTAAAAGGCACAGAATAAGAAGCCATAAACCTAGCGCCGGTTTGTGTTAACGCGGGTGGCATGAGGCAGAAGGCTTACGAGGGGAAAATAAGTACAAAAGTAACATTTTTATAGCGTTCTGCAGTGACCACTGTTAATCTGAAAGAGGCTTTTGGAAAACCTAGGCAGCTGCCTGCCGTTCATTACCACAAACCATAAAACTGAGGTACAGGGGCTAAAGCCAATACGCAGTTGTCAAAATTAAAAGTAGAACTCAGGACGTGATTCAGGGCAGCCTTAATACCCCCATAGTAGGGTCACTCAATTATATTTAAAATAACAGATACAAGTATCAAAGTCATAGAGGTCTAAGACACATGGAAATAACAGTACGTTTGCAAAGAAATAAAATCACCTTTGCACTTTGAGCTCCCAGGCATGCTGCGGTCACCTGGAGACCCGACTCAACAGGGACTCCATTGCCTGTCAGCACAGGAAACAAAAAAAAAACCCTTAGCATTGCTCCTCCTTTCAGATGCTTTAAAATGCACAGTAAATTTGACTTTTTTTTTTTTCTTCCTGTACAGCACAAAGTTTCAGCCCATACACTGACACTCCAAAGAGCAGATGTCACATCACCACACCTTAGAGATCCTCAGTGGATTTCAGCACATGCTCGTGATCCCTTGAAGCTTTGTACATTCCAGCTCTCCCCATGTCACCCACAGCCCAGAGGTTTAGCCCTGGGCTAAACTTGGTCCAAGGTCTCGTTTGATACAGCAGGAAAGACAGGAAGATGAAACCACGCAAGTGCTGTTGGTGGGATGACAATGGTTAGCTGGTAAAAGATTCAAGAGAAAAGCTACAAAAGAATAAAAAACCCCCAAAATGATCAGCCAGAAAACAGGATGGTAACTGTAATGGTGAGGATCAGCCCATACCAATAAATATCAGAGACTGACTTTCTCCAGCCTATTAGAAACTTCCTGGCCAGCTAAAACTCATCAATTTTCTTATCAGCAGAGGTAAGGATGTTACTGTTCAGCCCAGCAATCTGTTAGTTGTAGATATTTTACATAGTAGCTGATAAACCGTTAATTAATTTGTGTGTATCCTGCTTGTAAAGTCTCCTTGTGCTGGTAAATGACACCTGAAAAAAGCAACCTGTTGATCATGGATTGCATGTGCCCTGCTAAGTCCTTTTTCCCCATTATAAACAAAAAATTAAATTAAAAAACCTGTCCATACACAGCTATTAGTTTTGATAATACTGCAAGAAGACCAGAACTGATACTGTAGCAGCCACTCAGCAGCTTGGCTATATTCAACTCATATTCAGTTGCAATTTTCCCCATAAAAATAGGTATATATCAATGGATTCAATTGCTGAAGAACTAAAATAAATAATCAAACAACACAAAACACATGACAATTCCCATCCAAAACCAGACCCTGGCACAGCTTGCCCAGGGAAGCTGTGGCTGCTCCATTCTTGGAAGTGTTCAGGGCCAGGTTGGATGGGGTTTGGAGCAACCTGGGATAGTGGAAGGCATCTCTGCCAAAAAAACCCTGAGTGAAACTGCCATTATACTTTTCAATTTACCATTTCTATGGATTTTGTTGTAGAAGAGGCCTCATTCCACAGGGAGCAGTGAGCTTTACACTGAAATGTTTGCATCCTCACTTTTTGTGACATCTCTATCTACATAAAGACCAGCTTCAGTCTTTCCCGAGGACCATTTATTTTTATTAGAATGGAAAAGAAATATGGAGTGTTAGATCCTTAAATTTCTATTTAAAGTCCCATTATAGTTTAGTGTTAAATAGCATAACAGCTTGATTTCTCCCTCCTCTCATTAAGTGTTGAACAGCTGAGATAAAAATTGGAATATATTAAACATATCCACTTCACTGTTTAAAACATTGGTCAGTGCCTGCCAATAACAAGAAATAAAAGAAATATATATAAGTAATAATAAAAGAGATAAAAATTAAAGAGCTGGTTCTAAATGAAGGGCCATATTCTGTTCTTCCTGCCATCTACTAAAAAGCTACTCAAGCAGTGTGCTGCCAGCTCTGCGGTGTGGTCAGAATGCGTTTGCAGAAAATATATTTTTTCTGCTACTCAGCAGCAGTTCAAACAATTTTTGAAAGTATCAGACAAATGTGCAGAAAAATATTCAAGGTGATGATAACCAGGATTTTCATAGTTGAGTTTCAGTGTTTAGCTGAGTCAGCTGTGTCTGTGACTTGCCTTCAAATAGCAAGGGCTTGGGTTCTTAATTAGGGATGGGAAGATTAATTTGCACAGACCTCAAATATCCAGTCACCCTCAAATCCATTGTTTTGGGCACAAATACCCATGGGAGTGCTAATATTAAAGCTACAATCATACTTTAACAAAAACTTCAAGAGTGGCTTCAATTGAAGAAATGTTAGAGGAAAGAAAAGGCTTCATTTCATTTCTAAATAATTTCTGAGTAAGGCTTAATTCAAATCTTTCAATTATTTTTTTAACTATGTGGCACAATAAATGGCATTATTTCTC
Source organism: Anomalospiza imberbis (assembly GCF_031753505.1). Taxonomy (NCBI): domain Eukaryota; kingdom Metazoa; phylum Chordata; class Aves; order Passeriformes; family Viduidae; genus Anomalospiza; species Anomalospiza imberbis. The sequence goes on along the minus strand of NC_089693.1, from coordinate 3,891,757 downwards.
CAAGTATACTGCCATGTGCACAAAGTTTGGGAACATGAGCAACCAATTAAATGAGTACAAAAATTAATTTCAGTGGTCTCTGTCAAATTCTGGTTTACTTAAACCACTAGCATTACTCCCACACTTGCACAAGCACTTACCAACACTGAATCAGAATCAGGTCTCAGAATCTTTACTTCCAATTCAACAAACATCTGCTTAAGAAAATGGACTAACTTAACTATTCAAGCCAATACTTCTCCCTCCCCCCCTACAAATTTCTATTAGCTTCTTCATAAAGGATTAGTGAATTAATCTTTGCTACTCTGTATTTTTTTTCTACTCCCTTTTGCCAGCTGTAAAAACTTTAAAAACTAGAACTACATTCCAAAAAGATCATATCAGTTGTTCAAGAGTGCATGGAACTAATAGACTTACATCTCCCCTCTGGAAGAATATCTCATGAAATACCTAATATTTTACAGCATTCAAGCAATACCCTTCATATATATTTGTCTAAAGCAGATCTCATGTCCCGAAGAAAATAGAAATTCTCACTCTGGAAATTAATTAAGACTTTAAATCTTGCCTTATTCCTTACAAATTCTTTGTTCATTAGACCACCCTGTCCTCAGATATTTTCCTAAAAAAACGCAGCACAAATCAAAAATAACTATGAGAAGACTGGCATGTCATTGCCCTGTTCAGAATCATAGGAAGTGTTTTAATGACTGGTCAAGCATAAAAATTAATGGATAAAAGTCTTTGACTTAGGAGTATGAAAGACTGTAGGATTTTAAAAGTAATTCAGTGCTGCCAATGGCAGATTCTGCCTTATTTAAAGCTGCAGAAAGATCTCTTTCCTCTATTAGAAGCTCCTTCAGCCCCAGCAGCCAGCAGAAGTTAATTCTGCAAGTTGTATTAGTCAGGGGAAGAAATGGATGGTGGAATCAGTCTTTTAAATAAAGAGAACCCACACATCTTTTTGTGTCTCAGTACAGGACAATTTAAATGACAGACACCGCTGGTCATCGCTCCAAACCTCATTCAGCCACCACCCAACCCAAGGGATTTCTTCAGAGATTTTTCTTTTTTTTCCCCCTAAGGTCACACAATTACCAGCTCTCTTGAGATAATATAGTGGCTTTCTATTCTTAGCTTATTTCTCCCCTCCCTCTCTCTCTTTCACACACACACACACACACACACACGCACACACTTCCTACTCAAAACAAGACCCAGTGAAACCCTCTGCCCACATAGTTATAATTCCCAAGAGAACTTGCATATGCTTTTGTTTTGGGCAGTGACAATGTGCATATGTTTTGATTTCAGCCCTCCCCCCATTGGCTCTCAGGCTCCACTCTAATGAAGACAGACCAGCTATTAAACTCACCAGTTTCAGCAGGCTATAACCCAGCTTCTAGAGTTCCTCTGACCTTGCAAGTTGGAGTGAGATTTTCTAACATGTTGCCTGCTAAAGGGTATTACCAAGTAAATGTATTGGGTTAGCAAATACACACATTTTCCTGTTGGTGTTTGGTTTGAAAAGTGTACACTGCTTGGACTCTTTCATAACAAGCCTGAGATAAAGATCAAGAGTAGTAAATCAGATAAGTGCTGTGAAGAGGAACAGCAAAGTTACCCCTGAGCTTAAGTTAGTAAGAAAAAGTCTAAGAAGAGTGGAAATGGACAGTTACGTTTGTAGTTGTCATTCCTCACCATTAAAGTGAGTTACAACTGCTGAAAACAGAATACCCACAGAGATATAATCAAACTGATTCAATTAATTTTCTGTTTACTTGCACATAAACAAGTGATGAAAAATATTGCTGGATATTTTGCAAGAAATTTCTTTAAGCTTTTCCTCTTCTTCCTAGATACTCCATGCCTGGGAACGGAAAGAGTTTGGGGCAGTCCCAGTCAGCCAGTCAGTCAGACTTCTATCTTTAATAGAGACATAATCATTTTTGCTTTAAAAGTTACATGAGTCACAAATCATCCCTGTCATGTGAAGACAGACTCATCACAGTTGGAAGAAAAAAGGTGCCCCAAATGAAGTTTGCCACAGATACCTGAATTATAATACTGTTTGGAACAGAAAGACAAGAAGATTCCTCCTTCTGGAGCATAGATACCATGGATTCAAATTCCAACACTGTGGTGGTGACTGGTAAGATTTGTATTTCATTCTTTGAGCCAGAGATGGTATGCACGCATGCTTGATCTTTGTCATAAACTGTTTCCTGGAGGGAAAAAGAGTAGCAAATGGCCATACTAACATTTCCAAATGGAAAAGAACTTGCTGTGCCTTCCTAAGAAAACTCAGATGCATGTCAGAGGAAACAGACTGCAGTCTGCCCTCTTTACTGCCATCCAGTTTGGTTTGTTGTTCATTCTCTCCATGTTTTAATCTTTGTTGACATTCTCTCCGATCCAAACCACATAGCTCAAGGCACTGCAGGCTACTATTAGATAAAGCTTACCCAAAAGAAGCTCTGAAGCAAGAAAACCAGGTTGCATCACAATGTCATACAGTCAGTGTCCAGAATTAGAGCAGCACATGGCAACTTTCAGGGGCTCAGTTTCATGGCAAGGTAAGGGAGTTTTAAACAGGAGATGCTGCCTCATCACTGCTAAACTAATCCATTCCATTTAAATATACCAAAGGAGCATGCCTGAACATGCAGCACAAGGGGACCAAATTTGGAGTTTCTCTTATTGGCTCCAACTAGTGCAGCATCACAGAGGCAGAACCAGCAGCTCAGAGAGTGCTGAGCTTTAAAAGGTTAAAGCTCCTAAGGAATGCTGCTGCTTGCTGTTCCTCTTGTTGCCACTGGCTCATCTAAGGGCAATCATTACACATATCTTGACATGTGAGTTGCTGGATAATTTTCCACTGCAGGTCATCTGAGGATATAGGAACGAGGGCGAAGCTACATCAAAGAGATTTGCATCTTGCTGTTTTCAATTAAACACTTTTTTTTTTTTTTTTTAATAGCTGCAAGATGGGCAGAACTAGTCTGGCTTGCTCCAGCTGTAACTGCAGATGAGCTGGATGGGAGTGCAGGAGAGGGCAAGAGGTATTTGCTAACCTCCTAAAAAGCTGACAGTCTGGTTCTCTCCTATGATATTTATGGCTCATACCCTTGTTGGGAGCACTTCTTAGCACCCTGTTAGTTTTTTCCTCCCTTTAGATCACCATTTAGGTCCAGAAATCTCCTTGGTCAAAAAGCTTCAGACAAGTTAAGACACACGTGCATCTTTAATCTACTACAGAGATTATCACAGCATGTCTCTGTCACATTTTCACCTGCTCAGAATATAAACCTGCTGGCAGGGAGCCCAGTTTATTTTATGGAGCCCAGTAACATTCAGCCACTTACCTCTCCACATTGCTGTAGGTATTGCAGTAAAACTCTTGTAAATTTAGTTATTTTTCATAGCAATTTTATCCTAAGCAGTAGTTTCTTAGGGGCACCACTGACACAAGTGTTTCATTGTGAGCTACTTAATAACTTTATTATAATTCTGCAGTTCTGCACATACAGGTACAGAAACTTGTACAACTACAGCTCCAAAATGGAGCAGGTGCCACCTGAATTTTGCTCTCAAAGCAGAGTGGAACTAATGGGTTTTTTTGTTTCCTGGAAATGTGAAATGAGCACCATTTTCTTTGTTCCCATAAGAGAAACTCAAACCTGGAGAAAATATTGTCAAAAATATAAGCTTTTCATAACATTAAAGAGAAAAGATGGAGCAGTTATGAAATAAATATTAACAAATTAAGAAATGCTTAAAGTCTAGCACTAATTAAGCTGTCACAAGCTTGCATTTAGGCTTAATTGTCTCCACACACAAGTAGCTTTCACTGTGCAAAATGGCAATCATCTGCTGTCAAGTATTTACTTGTCCATTTAAGGATTTTAAATATTTAAGAGCTATAGCATTAAAACCATTTCACAAACTCATTTTCCTGACACCCAGTGTTTAGGACTTGGCAACACTCTGGATTGAGAACATTAATTGAGATTAATAATGATAGTGGGAGTTTTCCATCAAACTTTTTAATGACAAAATGCCCATCTGCTCAAAATTAAGTCTTTCCTCTTTTTATTAAAAAAGAATCATTTCACAAAAGAAAGAAAAAAGCATAAAATTGAATGTAATACTTTGGAGTCAAAGTGTTCTTTCCCCTTTTCACCTCTCTTTTCCTGGGGAGAAAAGTGAAGACATTTTTCCCAGCATCACAAAAAAGCACGTTTTCCCAGATAGAAAACTGTAAGTTTTCATTACTTGTGATTAAAATAAATCACAGATTAAATAAATTTTATTATTTCAAACATTTTCATTAAATATGCATATGTTCATCTTCATGAGCTTTAACAATATGAATGATACATTGACTGTGACCTGGGAGTATTTAGTACCATAACTTTTAGCAGTGGTATTTCTATGGATGCTGACCCTTCCCCAAAATCATCATTTACAGGATCTGTCCTATTGGAGGTATATTTAACCAGCTCCAGTTAAGGCTCTCTCATAAGAAAGCCTTGACATGAATTAAAATTGCAGGATTAGTTCTTTTATCAGTGAATATACAAATTGAAAATACTATTCCCTTACATGTTATAAAAGCTTAATCCTATCTAAAAAACTCAACCTCCATAACCAAAAATGGGAAGATAAAGATCAAATATGTGTGTGCACACATCAGCACCTAATCTGCAATTGTAGAGTAAGCGCAGGTTAAAACCACTTTTCTTTCTTTTCAGGTTTTGGTCCCTTCAGACAATACCTGGTTAATTCCAGCTGGGAAGCAGTGAAGGTAGGCATAAAAAAAAAAGGAGGGAGGCGTTTTATTTTTCAGACATCCCAACACAAACTGGTTTTAGGCTTTCCATTCCCTTTTCATGATTCATTAAACAGAATTGTGCCTCATGGAGCAGACACCCAACATGCAACAAAGAGGATAATGAAGTGAAATATTATTTTACTTGCTTTATTTTTAGTGCTATTTAAGCACTTTAAAATATTATTCTTTATTTTAAAATTTTATTTTTACTCATGGTGCCTTCTCTACAACTATCGCATGTGCCAATGGTTATGTCTGCTTTCAGTAAACCATCATTTTATCCTGTCTGTGAGGTGATTTCCTTCTCACACAAATGTAGCCTATTGAGATCTCACTGCCTGCTTCAGGAACACAGAACTTAAACTGTGCCAGCTCTAAGTGTGAGTTCACATTTCAGCTTTGGCTTCCACTTTCAAATGACAGTGAAGTCTACAGTTAAATTGAAAACAAGGTCATTCAGAGGGGGTTTTTTCCTCCATACACCTTGACTGCCAGTAACAAGTCTCAGATGCAGTCTTGAAAATTCCTGCTTGTTTCCTGAATCTGTGTAGTAGAACAAATTCAGCTGGGGGATAAAAAGACATGGTTTGGATACCTGGCTTTCAGCATCAACTGATTCATTCTCCCTGTCACAGACAAGAGCCTTTCCTGGAGTTCAGTTACTCTCCTAAGTTACCTATGAACAGAGTTATTGTGAGAGGATCTCCCACATAAGTTTTTAGCAATCCCAAGGTAGAAAGAAGGTTACACAATGAAATCTGAACCTAGTGGGGAAACAGTCAAAGTAGTAAAATTAACTTGGAGCACTGGTCCAAAATATACAAGAAATGACAGATAATATTGGTAAAATGGAAAGTAGGACATGTAAAACAAACCAAGGGGACTGTGTTCTATTATGAAGACTGAAACAAGTCCATACATTTTTTAATGCTTTTGGACACTGAAATGAGAAAGTCAGCTATAGGAAAGTATTAGTAATGACAGAAAGGTGATGGCTTTACAGGACTATAATCATAGTACAAATTTTGGTGACAGCTACTGAATATCTGTTTTGAAAATGAAGTGCACTCAAGCCAAGATGATTGAAAAACAAGGAGCCGGTATGTTTTCCCACAGAACAAAGCTATAGCAATTCCACCAAAACATACATCTTTTCTATTCTAGCTTTGCTGGGTGAAGAATGCTGAGTGCATCTTGGTGTTTGATAGATAAATCTATTGCCCCTTCCAAGTCATGAGGGATGTTATCCCTGTTGGCTAACAAGAAACAAAAATACTTCTGTGATACCTTTCCACACCCCAGTCATGACAGGAGACCTATAAATTATCTTAACTCCAACTTGACATGTGCCCTAAACCACAAATATTTGTCAGTTGACAGTGTTCTTGCTCATTATTTCCTGATTCCTATTGGTTCTAATTTTGGGTGCAAGATCATCCTCTTCTGGCTGAAAATAGAGCATATTCTTTATCTGCAAGCAAAATAGCCTCGAGCGAGAACGCACCGATGGGATGAGTTTTCTGTAACAATGCCATGAGCTGGCTATGCCAGGGAGTTACATAACAAGGGCCACAGCATTCCACAGCAAAACAGATGTCAGTCCTTGTGCATGGAGGAGAACAAATCCATTTCCCTCGGATGTGGCACCCTCTATGTGAAATTAATTTATATTCAGACTGGGGATGCTGCTTTGGTTTCCGACTCCCTGGAAAAGGTGGTTAAATCAGGCAATTCAGAGAAATTTGCTGCAAATCTGGAAGTACTTTGAATTTCGATAGGCTTCTCCACACTAAATAGCAATCTCATAGTATTGTTCCATTGGCCTCATTCATAGGAGTAGCCCTATGATCTTCAGGAAGCTTATGCACATGTATTAAAGATAGCAAAATTTAGTATTTACATCTGGAAATAATCCTGTCTTGGCTTGGGATACCTGCATGGATCACTGGAGTGACATAAAAGCCTCCTGCCAAGTCTCTTTGCTGTGAACCACGCAAGTGTGCACTCACATTCAGCCTCAGAAACATGCTGAGCAGCCAGAACAGACCTACTAAATATGACTGGTCAGGCTTAATGCCTTTGTAGCATTACCCAGGACTATCCTAATTATTATCCCAGAATGAAGTAGGTGCTTATCAAAAGCCTGGATAGCACCTAAGTGATGATGTAATGCTGATACACACAGTCTTAGAAGTTCACATCCTAGAAGGGTCCTCACACCAAAAGTATCTGAAATCCTGTAAAAATACACTTAACAGTTCCAATGTCCTAATTCCAAAGCATAACCTCACTCTCCATGCTCTTGAAATGTATCCTTGGCCAAAGAACCATGGCTGCCCTTCTATGAGCAATACTTGCTCTTACTCACAACTGCTTCCTAAAGCTCCTCCAAAAGATGCTGCTGATGAGATCAGCTGTGCCCCTGAACCTCTTTTTTTGCTGTAGGGAGGATCAGAGATTGATCCAATGAGCACAGCCCATTCCAATAGCTACATCCCTTCTATGTCCTCATTGGGCACGCAGAAAAATATTATTTCTCTTACAAATTAACTATGTATTACTACTGCCTTTTTGGTGAATAAGCCAATTTCCCTTGAAGTCCTCAGGAATCCAATGATAAATGTGAGTAAAATTCTACAAATCTCTATATCTACTGGTTTCAAAAGGGTATTTGTCCTGAATTTCCTCTTTAAGAATATGAAGATGTAATTTTCCAAGAACGTGAGGAATACCCTATTGTTTTTGCATGGATCTAAGTTCTCATGACAGACTCTCACACATGGCATTCATCAACATTGCATTCTTCATCCATGGAGTTTTTGTTCCTCAGCAGGTACCCCTCGAGTGTTCAGGGAAAAGGGGATCAAAATGGACCCAAAAGCACAGACAAACCTGTCAATTCAAGGTCATGGAGAAAAGCTTCAGAGCTCTTACAGACACCATCACCTGGCCCAGCATGGCTGTCTAGCACTAGAAAGACAGCTCATCTTTTAGAAACCTGTCTCACCAAGTTTTTCATGGTTCTCATAACTTCATTCACCTGAAATACTCTCCTAAAATATGCATGAAAGCTCTGCCAGCAACACTTTTAACTGTGGAAGTGCAGGACATTCTCACTAAAGGAAAACACCACCAGGTATTTACTCTGCATTTTTTGACAAATCAAAGAGTTACCACAATGTGTTAGTGCTGCAGCACCACATGGGACCTTCAGAATCCCAGATCCCCTGATTTATTTATTCCATGCTACAGATTAATGGTCCCACCCTGTTGCTGTGTCTCCTCCAGAAAGTCCTGTCTGCAGCTTAGCAGCAAAATGACCTATCAGGGCACTCCACCATCAAGGTCAGAGTCCCCAGTTAATAGGGCACAAATGTAAGTTGAGTGACAACATTCATAGTAATTAAACTGTTAGTGCAAAGAACAGGTCACATTTCCAACTGCTTCTGGGAACTATGTCTGCTATCAGGAGATGAGGATCAGATCTCCCAGCACAGTTTTTCATCCTGCCACTGACCATGTGATCTTTGGAAATCTGTCATTTAATCTTTCTCCCTCCCTGCTTTAGTTTCATCAGCTGTGAAACTAAGACATTGCTATTTAGTGGCTTCATTTCTGTGGTGGAACTTTCTTACATCCCTGAAATTTTAAGAAGGTTATCTACAGGATTAGAAAAAAACCCAGCAACTTGAAACAACCAAAAACCCAAACCAAGCACATAAACAAAACCCCACTAACCAGCCACACAAAACACCTTTGTTTGCAATGTACTTGCAGTCTGGCTGGGTCAACTGAAACCTTCTGGTTTCCTTCCTGCACCAGCACAAGCAGTTCACACAAAATTAACACACACAACCACCTTCCCAGCAACCCAAATCAGTGAGAACTCAGGCAAAATCAGTGATGGTTTCCAGAGTTTTCTAGAAGTTCAAGTTATTTCCAACACAGAGAGTTTCCAGCACCAACTTGAGCACAGTGCTGTGCAAATCACTTCTCTTTGGACCACAACTCGCAACAGCTCAAGGTCACCAGCTGATAATGCTGGATTTCTTCTCCCTTCTAGAAAAACTTCCCAAAGAAGGAATCTTCATGTTTTCTTTTGAATCACTTTTCCCACAAAACAGTCCTCCAAAATTTTTCTCCTCCTTTGAAATTTCCTTTCCTGTTTCAACTACAAAAGACAGGCACTTGTTTACTGAATTCACTCAACAGTGTGAGCTCTGGTTTCCAGGTGCAGTTACCCTCCTTTAACCATCTTCAGTCTCCCACCTTAAATGCAAAATTGGCTCTGGTTAAGTCTGAGACAAGGAACAGCTGTTTTTTTATCTTGCTTCATGTTTACACATCTGGTCTAATGGGGTGCAAGCCCATGGCTGGGATTGTTAGACAACACAGTAATACACATTATTGACAACATGCTGAAATTGCTTAGGACATAGAGAACCATCTTCCTTTGACACAAATCCTCAGCCATTTGCTATTGGCCAGCTTCAGTTTGGTCCTGCACAAAAGTATTTCTGTGTGTTTCTGCCGTGACAACTGGTGACAACAGAATGGCTCGACCCAGAGAGCACGAGAGGACAACAGCATTACAGCTGGCTTTGGGTCTCCATGTTCTGCACCAAAGTTTGGGGTAGTCGAGTCCTCTAAGCCTTATAGTTTAAAAGAAAGACTCTCATTAAATGCTAAAATTTTAAATGCTTTGGAAAAGAAAATGCTAATTGTGAACCAGCTGGGGTTTTCTTGTGTGGAGGCTCAGGCACAGTACAGCATTCTTCAGCGAGATGATGCAATGGGCTCTCAAAGACTGTCAGCGCCCACAGGAAAAAAGGCTGGCACTGTTCTCCAAATGTGTTTACTTCCCTGCAGGCATTGTTTCCTTGCTTGTGTCAAATAGTTTATTGAGCACAGCTAATCAATGCTTCCGCTGACAAGAAAATTGGACCAGTTTATATAGGAAGCAAGTGTTGAAGGGCAAGTTTCCCAGAATAGTGGGCCTCATCCGCATGGGTATCCTGAGTGAGAAACAAAAACCTGAGAAGACGATGACACTGAATACAGTTACAGGTCTCCTGGGCTAATCAGACACCTCCACTTTTGCCTGTGCTCCCTTAAAAATTTAACCTGTGCCATCCTTTGGTAGTGGTTTACTCAAATGGAACAGGGATTTTCAACCACTATTCTATTTTCTGGGACAAAGCTTCCCACCTCAGATGAATTCCTTCTGCATCCTGCCACTGCAGCTTCTTACATTCTGCTGAGGCCTAGGCCTGGTTTGTTAGCCCTGTTCCACTGACAAAATCCTTTCAAGTCACTTCCATGTGACATTTATTCTCCAGACCATCTTCCAACCACCTGGCCAACCTGCTGCTTTGAAGGGTGCCCTTGTTCCATTCACCTCAATTCTGGGCATAATTTTTTCTTCAGGAAAATTGGTCCTGTGTGGAAATTCAGCTGTACATAATTGACAGAGAAGTAACATCTCAGTGACATTTCCTTTTACTAGAGAAACGTTCTAGACCAAAAAATAAATTAAACTCATTCTAAATGTGACTTCCTCATGTTGACAGTGACCTTCAGCACAGCTTACCTGAACCTGGTCAAGCCAGCAGATCTCATGCCCCTGGAGTGAAAAAGTCATGCTTAAGGTGAATTCTCCTTGGTTTTGTCTCTTGGCAGTGCAGTTTTTCTGCCAGATCTTTCAGAGAAACAGCTCTTACCTATAGCAAAGCCTATTTAGATGCTTTCAAGGGTGGAGCTTTCCTGAGAGACACTGTCTCATGGTTCCCCAGGGACCAGTCCCAAAGCAATAACCCCTCCCACCCACACATTTTAGCCTCTCTCCCTTAAAAGAGAGGGAACAACAACAAAACAAATCTCATTGCAGACCAATGTTCAGGAACCATGGGCTAAGGTGTAGCTCTTTCAGGTGTTTTCTCAGTTGAATCAGCCCAGTTTCTTTATCACAGTCAGAAATCCAATGCTCCTTCAAGTCCTCGGTGGCATTTTTGTAAACACAGGAGCTGTCCAAGAGAGGCCTTGGTGAAAACATCGATCTCAGGATCATGCAGCTGCCAGTGGTTTACCAAAAAGCAAAGGAGCAAGTCTGCAAGATATGGACAACTCTTCAGCCACTGGTGGGTAATGATGAAGTTAAACTACTTCCTCCCCTCCCCAAATACAAGGAAAAAATCTCCAAGAGAGTATTACAAAACATCAAACTCTGGAAAGTGACTATTGAAACTGTGATCAAGGTTCCAAGCTGAAATTCAGAGCACACACTGATCAGCATGCTGGTGCAACCCCGTGCCAGTTAAACAGCATAACTGATGCTGAACAAAGGAAAGGAAAATATCTACCCTAAACTGCAAAAAAGGTACTGCTATTCTGCAGTCCTGACTAGACACAACAAAAACTACAGCCTAATTTGGTTCTCATTTATAATACCGTATCAAAATTTTCTTTAGACATGAGCAAGGCTCCCCACCTTGACGCCAGTAATTCACATACTGCTTGGCACTTTTGCATCACGCGTTTTTAAAAAGCAGGTCTCATTTCTGATTTCCTTTTATTCACTCTGGTGGGAAAAACCAGCTTACAGTTCACGTTGGGCTGGCTTCGTCCACCACAGCGCTCATCATCCTGGAGCAGTGTGGGAAGAACAAAGGCTACCACGAGAGGGATGCTTGTGGTTTTCACCCAGAAGGTGCCTGCTGCGTGCTAGATGGCCCAGAAAAGATTGAATCTACAATTAATATGAAGACTCTCTGGAAAAACGTCTCAGTGGAAGGGATTGATATCATCCTTTCCAGAGACGCAGGAAGGTAAATGTCGCGTATCAGGGCCTCACACAAACAACTCAATCAGCTCATTTAACCCTGGGGAATCTCTGCACTGAGCTCTCCTCCAAACAAAATCACACTGAAGCAAAGTCTTCAGCGAGGCACAAATATGAAACTGGGATGATTTTAAATTCTATGTAAAGCAGCCTTCATGAAAAGCTACAGCCAGTAGATATTTTTCCATAGATTTGTAAATTCCAAAAGAAACAAGTTCCAACATAGCACACCCTGTGATGAGCAACTCCAGTAAACCTCAGCTATTAAGAGAGTCCGAAAGCAATACAGACTAGCAGCAGATTTTAATCTATTTTTCTCAGCTGGGAGGGATACAAAATTTAAATAGATACACTGGAGAACAGCAATTACAGGTACTGTTAGAACCAGGCCTGTGATCTCATTATGTATTCCAGTAGCACTGAAGCAGTTTTCTACTATGCTAGTCTTCACTGGAAAGGAAAACAAACCAGTAGTTTTTATTTTATTTTAAATAAAAATCAGAGATTATTGGCCCTTAAATTCAAGATTTTCACCTGAATTCTAAATGGTAGAATGATCAGAAAAATCTCTTCAGACAGGGAGATTTTATGACTTAGACAAAAACTGTGTTACGTGGTTGTAATTTCCAGCAGGGTGTGTTACTTTTCCCACCCCACAAGAATGCCTGTCTTGGATTTTCTTTACTTAAAAGTTCTTTGTGGGTGAGTGTCTGAGAAATCAAACCATCAGATAAGCAACATTTGTTTCTCAGACTTGGTTTATTTCAGCATTTCCTTTATTCACTAAGCAAATATGTTCTTAATAATTTCATAAACCAGATCTGGTTTGGCTAGTTAGAATATTTAAATTTAATCAAGGTTTACTGAGCCTTAATTCAGGTTTCTGGTTTTGTTTTGTTCTTAATATTGCAGGTACCTCTGTGATTACACCTACTACACTTCTCTGTATTATGGCAAGGGAAGAGCTGCTTTCATCCACGTCCCTCAATTATCTGAGTCGGTAACAGCAGAATTTCTAGGAAAAGCATTACAGACCATTATCTTAGCAATGTTAGAACAGTGTGGGGAACAAAGAGAGATGGATCACAGAGGGAAAAAATGATGATTTCTTAGAATGCAATTCCTTACCTCTGAAATGAAGCAGATCTAAAGATTATTTAAAACCCACACACAAAGGATTTTTTTATAGCCCACGTTATTATCAGTGAAATTTCCTTGCAAAACCCAACCAACCATTTGTGTCTCTTAGAAAAGGCTTGAGGGGAAAAAACCCAAATGACTGGTGGTTCATATTGCTAACAATAAAGTTGCTCAGATTTCAGAAAATGTGACTGGATTGAAAACATTTTAGATGCTTAATCCTGGTTCTGTTGGTTAGAAAGACATCAATAAAGACTTGCTGACCCCAGATGGATGCTCACAGCTGCAAGAACTCAGCACAGGATGGATGCAACAGAGATCCCCCTCAGCCCCTGTCTGAGTGCAGAGTTCAGCTCATAACAAACTTGGCTATGGGGGAAATCAAAACACACTTGGGGATTCTGGTATGGGAAGTTTTACAGTTCTCTCCTACTGACCTGCTGTAGATGCTGCTTTCCACATCAGCAACAGGCTCTGACCCAGAGTGACTTCAGAGAACACAGAAAAGTGGAAAGCAGCAGGATCTATCATGCTGTTAGTAACTTGAGTTTCAACCCAAAACAGCCACTTTCCCCAAATTCTCAGTGCCTGTCCTAAGGGAAAACCCCATAGTCCTTTCACAGAGCACAGCCCAAAGGCAAGCCCAACAGCTAGCCTGTCCTGAGAAAGGCAGTCCTGAAGCACTGTGCTGTGAGGAGGGTTAGGGCATGTGAGGTTACCTACAGGACACCAAAGGAGGTCCCAAATTGTAAAGCATGGGAGCAGACTCCTCCACATCCCAAAAAGCTCCATACAGAAGTGCTAGGTACCACAGAGGTGACAGCACTGCCCTTCAGCACACAGGGAATGTCCACGCTCTCCTCTGAAATCCTGCTGCCAGGAGACAAGGACAAGATGAAATCAGTCAGGAACAGCACAGCAGCAGCTTAATCTGGACACCCGGGATTTCTTGAGGGAAACAAAAGCCTGCTCCTCAAGCACCATCATTAAAAAGGTCAAGAGACAAACACAACAGCACAGGCAGCTGCTGGGGCTTCAGGCCACCTCTGAGCCTTGTTTTAGTCAACACGTTGATGCCAAGAGTCTGAGGAAGTGGAAACACCAAGATAATGCTGGTTTTCTGGCCACTGTCTTTTCCAGTGATACAGAAAGGTGAAAACCAGGTGCTGGCTGGCTGAATGCCTCACATGGGGATTCTCTGTAGGTAAATAAATAACAATGCTCACCTTATTCACAGGAACTGCCTCGTGCAAAACTGCTCAAATCTCAGCCATGAAGGATCCAAAAGCTCATTGTCTCTGGATGAAAATGCTTTTGATTTCAACTAAACAATGGCAGTACTACCTCTAATTAAGAGTAGCTCAATTAGATGCAGCCAGAAAGGGCAGAGGAAGACCAGAGCAGCTTTTCTCTGAGTTTTCTAACCTGTACTCACTTGGCATAAGGAGCAACAAAATCAGAAACGAACAAATGCATACAGAATTCTTTTATTTAACTTAAATCATGTAGTACTGAAACTACTAGAAAAAAGCAGAGTAAGAGAAACTAAAGGAGCCTTAGCTTCAGCCATTCAAAATAGACAAAGTTTCTTCTTTTCATAATGTAAAGAATCCCGAGTATATCGCAATAACAGGAATAAATTCTTACAACAGAATATACAAAAACATTTTGAAATTTTTTTATCTACTGATTCATTTTAATATAAACACAGGAATTTCTTTAGGAATAATTTATACACAGCAAGTCTTTTTATGTAGTAAATTGGCCATGTTATTGTTTAATTTTCTCTTAAAAAAATTTAAACAAGAAAAACTGGAAAATGTATTTGCAACTGCATCCATTCCTTAGCACTTTCTAGTTTTTGTGTCCCAGAGGTAGAGAAACTCTGGCCAATCCTTTCATCTCAAACCTCACTGGTTCAGAAAACAGAAGAAGATAAAGGTGTCCCTGTCCACAGCAGAGAGGTTGCATCTTCAAGATTTTTAAATAACAATAAATAGGGACTCTGCCTTGCTCATTTCAACAAAGCTTCCAACGGTGCTCAACAGCTTTAGAGGCTGCACTCAAGCATTTAAAGTGATAAGAAATTTGCAAAGAATTCTTCAATAGCAATTACCAAAACCACCTTTCACTTTCCCTTATGCAGTCGCATCCTTCAAAGCACGAGGCCCCCGTGGCGCAGGTGCTGAGCGGCCCCGAGAGCCTGGGGAGCAGCAAACCCCGCTCTGTTTCCCCAACCAGTGAGGTTCCTGTCATCCATGAAGGTAACTGCCCTAGACAGCAAAGTGACATGACCAGGTAAGAGGATCCCACCCCAACCAGAGGGCTCTGGAAGACCAGGATACTGAAGATACAGAACATTTTCCACCTCCTTTACTCACTCGCTGTATACTGGGTCACAAAGCTTGGGCGGGACGGGGGAGAGGGACAAGCCATGAATTGGACAAGTCAGCGATTCCTTTTTGGCATATTGTAAAGCTAACTAGTAACTGGTACCATGGAAAAACTGATCACAGACAGACACACCCACACACGGACACAGGAAAGTGCCCTTAAATTATATTTTAGGCATTTATAAACTACAAACATTTTATAAAATTATTCTATGTACTTACAAAACGCAATGAAACATTTAGTTAGTTCTTGTAAACCAGATCTTCGTCAACTGACTACCCGTAATCTACTGGACTTAAAGCCCTATTGAAAATGCTAATTAATGGTTACTAATCAACAGAATGCATACCCAAAAAAATATATATGAGCACACACGCATATGCACACACACAAACTAGTGGAGTCCTCAGGTACTTGCAGAACAGGCCGACTGTAGGTGAGACTGATCCGTACAGGCCAATGACCAACCACTGTCACGCTCCTGGTAAGGAATTTACTGCTCCAGCTGCAAAGTCCAGAGGTTCATTTACAAGTACCAACAATCAGAATTGGGACACCTGAGCACTGATGCTGTCCCACAGATAAAGCTCAGGATACTACCTCAAATTTCTGCCAAGCCCTGTGTCTCTGTAAATCCCCACTGCTGCGTCCTTTGCTGTCAGGTGCCTCCCCACAAACTCCTCTGTGCTGACTGACCCAGCTGCTCCATGTCAGAGGCTGTTCAGCACCTCTAAGCAACCAGTTCTGAACAGAGGTGCCCTACGAAGCCCTCCTGTCTACTTGAGTTCTGTATCTTCAGCACCCCTGGCCACTTGTGTTGTTTCTACACATTATTCTTCAATCCTTGTCTGCACATCTACTCATGGGTTGCAATACCTGGCTTTATCACTGGTTAGTAAGGAGTGGATCCCTTGCACCTTCCTCCACTTTTGTTCAGCCCAGTGATTGAATACACGGTTGACAAACAAAATAAGAATAACAGGAAACAAGTGTTACTTGTACTAATGGAATGGAAAGGGTTTAAATATATATATATCTATATTATAGATATACATATGCAGATACATATATGTATATATAGATATATATGTATGGAGTTACACCAACAATAGGAGTGTTGTTCACTTAGACTTGGGTTGAACCCAACACCCCTCAGCAGTTCCCAGAGGGCCTGACAGCAGCTCCCTCTGGTCACCAGTCATCCTGGGCAAACTGGGCTTTCTTTCCTTTGTTTTAAGAGACCAAGAGGAGCATCACCTGGAACCACCCAGCACTTGGCACCAGCTGGGAGGAGCAGGGGCATCCCACAGGGTGGCTCCACACCTTGCACCGCGCTGGGCTGCCGCCTCTGGTTTATCATCCCACCAAGGAGCACCTGATTTAGTGCCATGGCTGTGTCTGCACAGCAACTGTGTTCCCTGCAACCAAACCACCTCCTCTGCCAGGGGCACTGTGCAGTGCCACTCAGGAGAGACCCGCAGCCGAGCCCTGCGGTCCCAGCCGCCTGCTCCCCTCGGCGACGCCAGCTCGTCATCCCACCGCATAGGGACATCTCGGTGCCATTCCTCAAAATGCTGGTTTTCAGGGCTGGGTGGGCTTTTGTGTTTAATTTATAAACAAACTGGATTACTTTAACTTTATTCAAACATAGCTGAAGTTCTAAATAAATTTTCCATACCAGACAAGCCAGTGGTCTCAGGGAAGAACAACATTACAAACCATATTATGACTCTATCAAGCCAACATTAATTCTCAGTTGTTCACATGCACAAACAACTCGATTTACTGTCCAAGGGAAGTCTGCATGAAAAACCCATGTGAATAAAGCTATTCAAAATGCACAAAACACAACAAAAAAAGCTATGGAAACAAACAGAACAAAAAAGGAATTAAGCTTGAATTGCAAACACAGAATGCAATGGTATCATGAAGGTGGTTTGGTCCAGGAGAGCTGACTGCCATCACACATGGACACGAGGCCTCGTGGCTGTCTTCTACTGAAGTGCTTTTTGAAATGCTTCTTGTGATGCTACGTCATTAGTGTTTCTTCCTAATGCATTGTAAAACCACCTACGTACAATTCTACAAACCAGTAACTCGGACAGTTTTAACAAAACCCTCCTAGCCAGCTGAAAGATCTGAGGATCTCCAGTTGTGGTAATCAATATGTGCAAGGGAGGGGAACAGCCACTGCACCCAAAGGTCACTTGAACATCAAACATGGAAAACCAAACGAATCTAGTGAAAACTTCCAATTTTGCCGGTTTCTCAGGACTAGGGAGAAAGTCCCTCCAAAGACAAACTGTAAAAATTAACCAGAGCGCTGTGTATCCAAGAGGCCGGGTACAACTCCAAGTAGCCAAGCACCACATTACTCAGATACCACAACCAACACCTGCACGAACAGCTGCCAGAGCTGGAAAAAAGGAAACATTATACAGCAAGCTGATGGCAAGCTCGTGTTAGTCCTGTGTGCTTGTAAACCAGTTACACGCTGTCAGAGGGCAGTTAAAATTTGATGGCTGGTCCATCAGAATCCACAGTTATAATGCATATAAACTGGGGAAGAAAAGGGAACTGACTTTTTACTGGCACATTAAAAGAAATCATTTTAATGTTAGTTTTGAAAAAAAAAAGAAGAAAAAAAAAATCAGTGCTCTCATCAAACAGAAGCAGCAAAGACCAAAGCTGTAAATTTGATGTAGCAGCCAGTGACAGGTTTTGGTCAAGAAAGCAATGCCATCCCATATGAGCCAATTTATTTTTGGGTTCTGATTCAGCCAAGTATCTTTTTGATGCTTGTGACATCTGAGCAAGAACTGGCAGGAATGACTTAGTCCATTCTACAGGACAAACAGAAAGAACATTCCCTTTAGTATTTCTTCTGGACCTTCAAACATTGTAAACATTTGATTTCTGTAACAGATTTCAGGAAATACTCACAATTTGAAGTTCCCGTATCAGGTCAGCTGCATTTCCACTCATCCAAACATGCAGCATTTTGCTGCTGACCCAAGGGCTGCTGTGACAGCACATTAAAAAGCCTCAGTGTTTCCTTAAAGAATGGTCACCCTAAGTCAGACAACTCTTGGGTTTCTCCTCACAACAACAAATTTTAAGAAAACGGAGAAACCCCTTGGAATTGAGGCAAATATTCTGAGGTGACCCTCTGTGGCAGGCAGTGACTGTTCCCCTCCAGAACCTAGAGCATGTGGTATATGGAGTGAGAGGTTACCAGTATCAACGGCATTTATTGGCTGCTGAGAAATGTGAGATGTATTTTTTTTATATACACACATATAAAAAAATAAGAGTGAGGTAGATAAATGTTTGAAAAAAAAAAATCAAAAAACTGTCCCCCTGTCATACTCTAAAACCCTTATCTCAGTATTTAAATTCATTATGGGGCATCTCTACAGTGATTTAAACTGATATCACAAAAATAAATAAAAAATCCTACATAGAATACCTTCTTAATTAACTTTTTTGTCTTTTTAATTTTCAAAAGGGAAAAATAACTATGGGACAGAGGCAAGAGAAGATAATGGGACCTAAACTACACAAGCAAAAAGCACTACAAACTTTTAAAAATCTCCAGTCAAAACTAGCAATCAGTATATTTTAACTCATTGTTCTTACTCAAAAGATTTGAACATTTCCATCCCAGAACCACCTCTTCCTGCCATCGTTTGGTTGGATCAGTGCTAAACAAAGGCCTAGACTGGAACTAAGGTAAGATGAGCAACTGGTGCGACTCCTTGGGTGTCTGACTTCCTGACGGCCCCTCCTCCCCCTCTCACCAAGGCTTCTGCAACTGAACAAACAAGCTCACTCGTCTTCTTTTGTTCTGAGGTTTGGTCTGTGATTTAAGCCACAGGCTTGGACTTGTACAGGTTTCCATAGCTGCCAACACTTCACTGTCTGCCAGCCAAGCCGCCGGCTCCAGCTCCGAGCTTCCCACCAGCCCCACGGAAACAGCACGGGGGCTTCCCTTTGGTTGGGGGTGGTTTTCTTCACCAGGGCTGGGAAGTGCAGCCCAGGTGCCCTCCAGGAAGGCTTCCCCATCAGGAAGGTGAAGAGCTGGGGTTGGCTGGAGCCAGGTGATTGATGGCTACCCTAGGAATGCCTGGCATCGCCAGCTGCACCTGGCACAGCTCTTGTTCACAGGGTGGAAGGGGTAAAAGGATCTTTTACCCCTTTTTAAGGATCTTTTTAAGGATCAGTGACCCAAAAGCTTGGTGTCTGCTGTTGTACCCAACTAATAATTTAAAAAGAATACATGTGTGTGTGTGTGTGTCTGTGTGGGGATGGGCGGGTGGATGTGTGAACAAGCGGGGAGGGCAGGAGGGGTAGGACCCTTGTACAACAATGAATATAAACACTGAACAAGAATGTACTAAATAGTTAACCTTTTGTTTCTGACCTGAGTTTGTATCACGCCTTGCACTGTAAGAGACTCGTGTGCTGTCTGGGCAGAGGTTAGTGGGAAGGAAGGAAAACTGGGGCTTAAAAACACCACACCACAGCACTGCCAGAGTGTTCCTGTGCGGGGTGTCCCTTCTTTCTCCTTGTCCCCCTCCAAAGCCCTGTAGCCCACACAGCCAAGATGCTGTAAAACAACTAATGGGAAGGAAAATAAAATTAAAAAAAAAAAAATTAAAAAAAAGGAGAAAATGTATTTATAAAAAGGCATTAAACAGTTCATGGCAAATCATATGAAAGGTATCAGTTACTGGGAAGGAGGAAGTAAAAGTTACACACTATAGTACAAAGCATAAGAAAATTTGTTGAAGTGGAAGGGAAGGGAAGGAGGGCAGACCTGAAGGTTTTCATAGATTAAATCCACAAAGATAAAGAACAAAAAAAATAGCAGCTTTTTTCTGTACAGACATATAGATGAGTATCTGAACCGTAAGAAAGTTATAAAAGTGACACAAAAGACAATGTGTATGCAAATGATCCATGGTCTAACATAGAACTGCAAGACCCTTCAAGAAGTCTTAATAATAAAGAGAAAAGGTCAACAAAGCATCATATACTTGAATCCGGTTACTGCTTTTTTTGTCTTCTCCAATTTATGTTTCTAGGTGTTTTTTCCTTGCAAGCCTGGGAAGGAAGGCAGGCTGCAACGATGGAGATCTCGGCCGCTTATTTTCATGTTTTTCGTAACTCATTTTTGGCGGGCGGTTGACTTTTTTTGTACGAAATGCACGTGTTTGTTTAGCTCACCACTGCCAGTTTTGTCCAGAATTCACTGGGATGGGGACAGGGGTGGAGGGAGGGCTGGTTCTTTACCCCATCCCTTTTATCTTCTCCATCACAAGAAAAAAAATAAAAATCACATTTTGTCCAGTTTTGAAAAAAGATCTAGACAATTTGACTTTTTAATTTTTTTTTTTTTTAAATACCAGTGCTTGACTGAATAGAACACATTGGTCAGGATCTGTTTTGAACAGAGCAGTTGATTACTGTGCTCCTTCCATGACTACAAAAAAACAGAAAAGAAAGCAAAAAAACAAACGAAAACAAAAACCAAAGAGTTCATTTTTTTTTTTTTTTGGCAAAATTTGGCAGCGTTGAAAATGGTAACAGCCTTGGACGAATGATGGCCCTTTTTTATTCTTTCACATGTTCCTAAAAAGATTAAAGAGCAACATTAAAAATCCAGTCTTTTTTAGTTTAGGGTTTTTTTGTGTGTGGTTTTTTGTTTGTTTGTGTTTTTTTGTTTGTGGTTTTTTTTTATAAAGACCTACAGTGTTAGGCAGGTGCTTGCAGGGGTACTGGGAACCACCTGGCCTGCAATATCTTTGATCTGATAAAAGTGCTGTACGGTTGAACTTGCACGCAGATATGTTTCCCATTATGAAGCAAAAAGAGAGACAGAAAGAAAGAGAAAGAAGAGAGAAGAGAGAGACATCAGATCTCAAGTTTTCTGTTGCTATTAAGTGTTAACATTAAGAGTTTTAAAAGGCCAACTGTGTGCCCCATGACTGGAGTCCTTGACTGAAACAAACATCTGCTTGCATATTGAAAAAAAAAAAAGAAAAAGACGGCAATTTGTTTACTGAAAAAAGGGTTCTCCCAAGTGCAGCTATGGCAGTTCTGAAGATCCACTGAGGTACAGTAGGCTTTTGAATATATTGTGATTTTCTTTCTTTCTTCCCCCAATGCCTGTGTTTGTGTGTGTGTTGTTTCTGCGAGGCTCCGAGGATCAGCAGGCCGAGGACTGGGGCAGCGGCAGGGCCCTCTCGTTCTTGCGGCCCCCGTTCATGTGCGCGTAGGGCTGTCGCTCCTCGAAGCTGGCCCGCAGCACCACCACGCCGGGGCCGTTCTCGGCCTTGTGTCCTGAGTGCTTGTCAGTGGGTTGCAGGGTGGAGGAGGGATCTAAAGGAATGCTCTCCATGTTTTCAGTCTCCAGGTCAAGCTCCTCTGTGTCCGGAGGCTTGTTCTCTTCACTGTAGAAGAAGGAGACCTCTTTGAAGGCTGGGTCCAGCTCGTCTTTGATGCTACCGATGATTTCCAGGAAGGAGGGTCTCATTTTCGGGTTGTACTGCCAGCACATGCGCATCAGTTCGAACCTGGGCAGGGAACACATAGGAGAAACTTTTACTGATGGGTTCTAGAGCCACGACTGGGTCAGACCACACGTTTTAGAGAATCATCCCATCCCGCGGGAAGCCAAAGTGACAGAACTTTCACAGGCCGAGATCCCCAGGGTTGTGGGTTCAATACCTGTAACTCGCCATTTACTGAAGACTTGGACTTGATGATCCTGGTGGGTCCCCTCTAGCTCACAATATGCTGCCAATCTCTGTGTCACATTTCCACCTTCCTTCTCATCACCCATTTACTCCCACCTCACCTTTTCTGCTCCCTCACACACACCTGCCCACACCTTGTGTCTCGTGGGTGGGTACCTGACATCCAGAACCATTGCATACTTTCATTCTGACTTGGTATTTCTCTTTTTCCCCTAAATTACCCTGTGCTTACTCAGACATAAACTACAAGATTGCACCTCTTGGAGTATCTTTTTCAAACAACTCATCCCACCCCATCAATACTGACTTGGAAAAAAATTAAAATAGGAAATACAGGCGAGGTAAAGCACCGCCTTCTTCCCCTGAAAGAAGAAAATTACATTAAAATTAATTGTAATCCCCAGCGGACATTTGGCAATCACAAAGACATTCTCTAATCTTTTTATTTTAAAATTAGGTTGTTTTCATTTACGGCCAGGGATGCATTAATATTTTACAGAGCATGAGATCATCTGTTTAAGCACATCCATGATTAGATCTGTACAATGTCCCATGCTGGCAAAACAAAACCACAAAATGAAACTGTAATACAGACATAATGAAAACAGCATTTTCATGACACAGCAAAATTGGATATTCCCAGGAGATCGCCCTGAGCTTTAAACATAACACAAGAAAGGATTTCACCGTCTGTGAAGGTGGAATAGGGATGTCTTCTGTTAACACAGCACAGTAATAGGACAAATTTAAATAAGAAAAGGAAGATTAGCATTAATTCTTGGAGCCAATCCTCTGTGTACACAGTGCTCAGAGGAACACGCTGTGTGGAGGAAGTCACTGCTGGCCAAAACTACTACTCTGTGCTAGAGTAAGAATGGAGCTAAAAATAAAATAAACCCAAGAAAGATCTCTCAGTTAAGGTAATGCACATCTCTGACTCACCTGCCAGCACTGGGACCTGCAGCCCCAGTCAGAACCCCTTGGCTTGCTGGGGTTTATTTCCCACCTCTGCCAGCCTTGCCTTAAGCCAGGTCACCTAAACTTTTAGCTTCAATTCTAGAGAACAACACCATATTTGCAACTTCCACAGATTTTCAGGGCTCAAATGAGCAATTTTATTTGAACTTTTCATTAGCTCTCACTGCCTTGTGCCCTCAGCTGACCAGATCTCTGCATCAGTGTGGAAAAATTTTATTTTTAAATTAAACATACAAAACCAAACAAATTCACTCTCTTTTTGTATAGGACCTAAGTTCATCCCAGAGTAATGCCCCTGCTCTAGAACAAGCCTTCCAACAGGACTGACAGTGAGCTGGAGAAGCCTGGGCTCTGCAGCCCATGGTGGGTCTGGAGAGAGTTCAGGAGCCCTGGCCTGAAACAAAACCCCAGCAAAGAAAGCCCCTGCCCAGAAACTCGGGAAATTGGGAAATACTGTTGCACCTCCACTGTATTCTCAGCTGACGTGAACCAGCAGAGAGGGCAAGTGGCTGTGTTTGGGCTGCAAACACTGCTGAGTGCTTCAACCAAACCCAAAGCAATCTTCACTGAAGTGCATCTAAAGTGCCCAATATCCCTGCCAGAGCTGCACTGGCACCGCTCCGCGTGAACAAACGTCAGCCACCTGAGAATGGCCTTGTGACACCCAGCAAGAGCTGGCAAAACCAGTCTGTGCTGGGAGAACTCCCCGGGTACTCAATGCTGCATTGTAACTGCACGTAGACACGTAAACACGGCCCAGCTCCTGCTTGTTTTTGAGTCTGTGAAAAGCCTTTCAGAGCAAAAGCGAAGCCAGACTATAAAACTGCACCGTACCCTCACCCACAAGGGTGAGGAAAGCTTGAGACATAAATATATAAAATCCATTTCTGTTACTTCATTGCTGTTTCCCTTCCAGCTGACTGCTGTGTCCCTGAATAGAAGCTTGGCTGGAGCCAGGAACTCTGGATATTCGCTGGCGCTGCGCCCCGAGGCCTAAGGGCAATGCTAAGGAGATACCACAAGCAGCGGAGTAATGCATGTGACATCAGCACAAACAAGGACATGTGATGTTTCTTTTAAGCCATTCCAGATTTAAAAACCCTACAGAGTTCCCATAAAAGGATTTTTTTTTCCCTTTTTAACTCTGTGTTCACAGGCCTTGTTTACATTATCTTAAACAAAATAAAAACCTTTCCAATAGACAATGGAGGAATTTACAGGCTGTTAATACAACCTGAGCAGATTTATAAAGTACATTCCTGACTGGTGGCAAGTGAGCTCCAGGGAGCTGGAGGCACCACCATGGGTTAGGGGAATAGTCAACATCCCTCTGTGCATCTTTTGCTCAAGGAACTGAGCAGAAACTGAGTTCTGTTTTGTACTGAGACATAAAAAAAAGAAACCCAGAAAATGGAAAGTTCCTATAGAAGCTGCATTCAGTTTGTGCTTTGCAATACACTTGATTTGGTGGGGAAAAGCAAAAGGACCTCCCCTCCCCTGCTGGTGCCATGTGCTGCCAGTGCCTCTGCAGAGCAGACCCCGGGTTCTAAGCAGGAACAAAGGGAAATCAGCACTGCGTAAATAGTCTACAATGGATGTGGGGGAAGCAATCCTGCTTCAAAAACAGAGTGGAATTCCAGCCTCCACAACTTTTAAAAGCCCCATGGGAACACACTGTCTGAGAGCTTCAGCTGTACCAAAGCTTGGTGCCACGCAGCCGTCACCTGATGAGCAGTGCCATAACAATGGGAGGACATAAAAACATCACTGAGTGCACAGGAAGAGGAGAAAAACAGCAAAGCTTCTCCTGGCACTGTCTTACTGAACCATCTGTCTTATTGCATGGTTCTGTCTGCAGAGCCACGCGAGCTATGCCAAGAGGGTGTAGCATAAACACAACTGAGGCTTGTTTCACCCTGTACAACAGTAAAGAGCCTCCAGAAATACCCTCCCCTTTGTGCTTTGTCCTTTCCACAGGGATTCACTACCTCCCAGCCACAGGACAATCCCCTGTAAAATCCCCCTTTTGCCAAGCATCCTTTGCCCTGTACAGCCACACTGTAGAACAGAACCTTTCCAGCTCCACCCAAAAGCTACTGACCCACTGTGCCAGGGTCAGGGGAGCACAGGCACTGACAAGCATGACCAGCATGGCAGGGATGGAGACACAGAGGGTCCCAGCCTGCCTGCACCCTGCAGAATTCATGGGGGGAACACGAGGTCCTGAGGGGAGCTCCTGCTCTGTGGCTGGAGGGTGCAGGGCTCTGTCACCATCACATCACCTGCATGGCTAAAAATAGCAGATTTGGTGACAGTAAGACTCTTCTCTCTGTTCTCATCTACCCTTCCCCACAGCAGTTACCTCCTCCACCTGCTCTGGAGGTTTCTCTCTGTCAGCACACTCCCCTCTCTCCACAGACAGCTCCTCTGATGTCCTGACCAGAATTTCAGCTGCTTCCAAGCCAAGAAAGAACAAAGTTCTTGTGCTTTTGTAGCTAGCCCATGAGACACAGGAGCACAGAGCTCCTCTTCTCACCTGCCTCCAGGCAGCACCAAGCCCAGGTGACCTCCCTGCAGCCAGGCTTTGCTTTTGGGACATCTGGAGTTAATATTAGGAGTCAATACTAAAGTATCACAGACCAGTCTCCCCCAGCAAGAATTTGTGCTACCTAAAAAGTACCTCCCACTAGCACAGACATGCCAAGAAACCTGCCTTTAAACACAGTCTTTTAGCAATCTCCACAAAGAAGAGGATCCCTTGGTTTACAAAGGGTTCCATAAAGCACTGGAGAAAGCAGTGGCCTGGAACACGCTGGGATGCAGGGTAAGATCCATGTGCAATTTCAGGGCTCTTAGACACAGTTAGAAACACTCTTCTGCCCGTGTTCTGCTCTTCCTGTAGGTCCCCAGCTGAGAAGGAGGTTACTGGGCCCTGGAGAGGACCTCTGCCTACAGAGCAGTCTGGTCCTGCCAGCAGTGTGTGGGTGAGGGCTGGGAGCAGTGGGGAGGTCACCGAGGGTGGCACAGCACTGTCACAGCTTCCTGGGCAGGGAAAGAAGTGAAAACACGCAAAGAAAAAAGCACCACAGGAACGTAAGAGGCTTTTTGATTGCCAAGTGCATGTACAGGAACAAAGGTGAAGGTTACTCTTGGAACTCCCTACTGTTATTCCTACAACTGCCTATTTGAATTTCAGCAGATTTGGGTGTCTGCACTAAAAGAAAGACAAAACAAGCTGAAAGGGAGCAAAAGCAAGTCACAGTAAGGTCATACTTTTTTTTTTTTTTCTTTTTACATTTGGGATAAAGCCAAGATGTTTTAAACTCAACTTTATCACTAAAAAAAAAGCAAACCAAAAAATCGCCACTAATGTGGATGTGTCTTAGGTCAGAGTTCAGCCTCATTCCTTTTTCTGACAGAGCAAAGCAGCACAATTCAAAGGCAGATTTTTTTTTTATTCTGCACCTCTGCACTGTCAGGCTGAATCCTGCTGGGCAGAACCAGCATGTGAACAGTTTCTCCATGAGGAGCAGCACAAGAAAGGCCTTGGCTCTTACACACCGGTGCAAAGATTTGCTCTGCCAGACTTTAACCAAGTTCTCCCAGCTCACAAGCCAGGACCTTGAAAGTGGATTCATCCAGTAGCAACAGCCCTGGAGCAGAGGAGATTCCCTGAGGAGGGGGAGGAAGGAGAACTGGGTGGGCTGCAGCAGAGAAAACTTCTGGCCTGACTCCCCTCCCACCCCTGCTCATACCACACACGCCCCAGCTTAACAGGGAATGTCTGATGCTGGATGTCTCCCCAGTGAGGTTGTTCTCACTGCAGAGGTGCTTTCTCCTGTGAACCCAGGCAGCTGAACCCATCACAACCCTGTCCTTCCCCGTTTGTGCCCACCCCATCACACAGCTCTGACCGCGTTAAACAATGTCCAGTCAATCCGACTGCCAGGAATTCTCCACAGCATCTCGAAAGGGAAGGAATGTGAAACCAAGGAATCACATGGCAGCTACACCTCCCCCTGCATATACCACCCACCCCCCTCAAACAACAAAACAACACTGCCTGTCATCTGAAACCACAGCCAGGCTCCAGCCAAAAAAGCTATTTTCCTAAGAATCCCAAGCAGCTGAGGCCCTTAAGTGATTGTATCCCTTCTGTGGGCCTCCAACAAATTTCAATAACTGCAAGACGCAGTATTTCCTTCCCAAAAGTCAGTTTGGGAAGTATATCAAAGCAATAAAGTCTGAACAACTGAAACTGCTGTACACAAAGGCCAGCAGAAGTATTTCAGCAATGTAAAGCTAAAAACTGAAGCTGCTGTGCTGCACACCCTCTGCTGCTGTGAGGCTTTGGGTTGATCCTGGGGCAGGGAGAGGCTTTTCTGTGGAAAACCTCAGCCTGTGCTTGCAGGGAAGGAAACTGTTAGCAGGGGGGATTGGTTTATCTCAATGGGACAAGTGCTGTGGCTGAAACAGTAGATCCAATCCAGCTTCAGGTACATTGCTTTATCTGTATGCTGAACTAAAAAGTTGAATTCCAGTGTTTACGCACATTTCAGCTTGTCCCATGCTCTCTTCTCTCTTTATGCTCAACAGAATTACTTTAAGCAGAAGAGATATGATTTAGGCACAGAGCATCCTGATGTAGCAAGCGTCACTTATGAAGTGACACTTTTATTAAGCCTAATTTTATTCAGTAACACAAAGCTTGGATTTTATTTGCTTATTAGAGAAGATAGCCCAACATGCAAAGTTGTTTTGTGGAATGTCTCACTACCATGAAACACTGGATTGACAGAGCCTGAGCAGCCCCTCCCACGACTCACTCTCTAAGAGCCCCTCCTGTGGTAGCTGACAAGAGCAGACCTGCCGGGCTCAGGAGGCACGAGCTGTGCCCACAGGGCAGTGGTGGCACTTACAGCATGTCGGGACAGTTGTCTGGCTTTTCCAGCAGCCCCCCTTCCATGACGAAGCGCAGCACCTGCTCGTTGGTCATGCCCTGGTACGGCTGCTCCGCCAGCGTCGCGATCTCCCACAGCACCACTCCGAAGGACCTGCAGGAACAGCACAGCTTTAGGGCTCCCAGCCATCTTTACAAGGGTGTACTTCTTACAAGATGCTGAGTGTATCCATGGGCATTTTCTAGGTGTCCATGGGTGTTTTCTTTTAGCAAAGAATTCCAGTTGCTCAAAAAACACGTGCCTGTGGTGACAGTCACGACCCCCTCCCTCAAGAGACTGCTGACTTCCAACACCTCCACTCTAGTGAGAAAAGGGCTCAGGTGAGAAAAACCCCTTTGTGACATGCATGTAAGTGTGTTCTTGAAACACAGCTTCCAGCTCCTTCCAGATAACTACAAAGGACAGCAGGAGTGAAAAAAGCAGTTTGTCTAATAATAGGAATTGATTACTGGCAATGGAAGATAAGCATAGTTATGTAATTGGGTAGTTTGAACGTAAGTATTGACACTTTCTAAAAATATCTCCATTTAAAATTAGATTATTGAGCAGACACAGCTCAAATTGTCTGCCCTGCACTGAAGAGTCATCTACTTTTAGAGCTGCTGGGCAAAGAAGGAAAATCTCGATGCTGTCTGACTTGTGTGATAAAATGCTGAGTCAAGCTGAGTGAAAAACACACAGTTCCACTGGGGGGGTGTTATGAAAACAGGAGTCCAGTGTCATTAGCTGGTTATGGCCCTGTGGTTTTATCTTTCAGATATCCCTGGGATCTAAACTGGTTTGCATCTGGAGCCAGAAGCCACAAACTGCCTTGCAATTGTTTTCCTCTTAGGGGAGGGAGGGACAGGGGGTCAACTCAACATTTGGGTGCCTTTGAAGCTTCTTTGATCACCACAGGGATAACGAGGACAAGTCTTGCACACCTACTCGTCAGATTATCCTAACAAATAAACTCAGATTGCTCCTTCCAGGCAACTTCCAGCCTTGAAAGAATGCAAGATGCTGAGGATTTATTTATAGAAATCCACCCTCACCCTGAACAGTATTACATTAATTTTAAAATGTCCTCCTAACTACAACAAAACCAGCCCTGTCTAATTACCTCATTCTTCAGCCTGAAAAGCATTAAAAGAATGAGTTGCTAAAATGAAGCTCCACCCTTCAAACCTCCAGACACTCTTCCTTCCTGCAGCTGCCATTTCACCTTACAGTTTATAAATCCTGGACTCCAACCACTCAACAGGGTTTTGTCTTTCTGACGTCTTGGCTTCTAAAACTGATCTCGAAGAACATGGAACTACATGTCACAATATCTTCCCAGAAAGGCAGGAAAAACAATCTCAACGTTTTGTTTACTGTTTGATGCAAAGAGATGGCCCCCAAAACAGCCAAGCTCCACAGTTTACACTGAGCAGCTTCAAATCTGAACCAATAAAAGGATTCAGGGAATGTTTCCTGGCATGAAGAGATCTCTAATGTATAGTGTCTGGTGTAAAAGTCACTGAGAAGGAATGATCCTTTTAGCCATAAGCAGATCAAGTAAATAGACAGTATTTCATGACAGTGTTAAGTTCCACTGCATTTGGAATTTAGATTGAAATTTCTCTGTAGCTGTGGATACATGTTCTAAACAAACAGCAAATTTCTCATGTTGAGCCTGGTTTTTTGTGCCTCCAGACAAGTACACCCCTGTGAATTGAATTTCAGAGTAAATCACTTCCAACAATTAAGATGCCAAACCATCCAAGGAGAAACTCTGAAATACCCAAAAGTACCGTGACTCTCCTCTCCATAAAACAATTTTTTTTCCTCCCTATGCTTACAAGTAAAAATCTGTAAAGATTTTACTGCTCCTCCTCTTCAGCTTTCCAATCCTGTAATCAGTAAAGTACTTTCCAGGCCAGGATATTCACTCAGATTGTCCCACTGATGAACTGCAATACCGTTTGCACAATCCTGCTTTGGACTGAGCAACCAACAAATGCCAAATCATGGAATCCCAGGATGGCTTGGGCTGGAAAGGAACTTAAAGCCCATCTTGTTCCACCCCTGCCATGTGCAGGGACACCCTCCACTATTCCAGGTTGCTCCAAACCCCGTCCAACCTGGCCTTGGACACTTTGAGAGATGGAACAGCCACAGCTTCTCTGGACACTCTGTGTCAGGGCCTCACCACCCTCACAGGGAAGAAATTCTTCCCAATATTGAACCGAAACCTCCTCTCTTCCTTGTTTGGGAAGCACTCAGCGTACTTCCTGCAACAACTACAGCACTAATTTACATCTGACACCTAATTTGGTCACCTGGAGTTTTTTTGTTTGGAATTGAGTTATATTTAAAGAAAAACATCACTTAAGAGTCCCAGGCTAAAAGAAAGCATGTGTGGAACACACATGGGACATCCCCAGTGCTCACCCTGAGCTGCTGAAGAACCCTTTGGAGGCAATGGCTGGACCTGAAAATTCCTGTTGTGTGGTTGGAACAGGCAGCTCTGCCAGCTCCTCACTCCCAGCTTGGTCAGTTCTGCATCTGGGGATTTTCTAGTGATGTAGTCCAAATTTCTGTCTGCTTTGTGAAGCCATTACAAGTCCCAAAATTCTTTTACTGGGGGGACTGCCAAAAGCATGCCTGCACTGTTCAATCAGATAAATGGCTGATACAGGGCTTCCCTTCAACTCAATGTGGTTGTTTTCATCTGCTTCCAAGTCTGAGGGTTACTGGATTCAAAAGTAAGTTACTAGCCATATGTAAAATAAAATTTCAGCATCATTCTGGTGCTTTGCTTTTTCACTTTAATTCCTCTTAGGAACTTTTTGTTTGGTGCTGTGAACTACAGACCACTGACTCCAAACTCCCCAGGCTGCTCCCAGAAAATGCAGTTTACTCCTAAAACACCATTCCTACTGACTTCTAGACATTTGGAGGCAATCAGCTGCCAATTCTGTAACAGATCAGCAGTAAAAACATCTTGTTAGGAAGGCAGAGAAACCATAAAAGATAGAGGAGAGGTTTTGCTAGTACACAACCATCTTCTGCCAAGTCCTCTCTACCTATCTCCAAAAACTGAGGGGTGTGTGGGGAATTGTTCCAGGGGATTACTTCTCCTGAGTACACACCTCTATTAATAACTGCACAGATACAGCAAGCA
Source organism: Anomalospiza imberbis (assembly GCF_031753505.1). Lineage (NCBI taxonomy): Eukaryota > Metazoa > Chordata > Aves > Passeriformes > Viduidae > Anomalospiza > Anomalospiza imberbis. The sequence goes on along the minus strand of NC_089693.1, from coordinate 3,860,703 downwards.
TGCAGTGTGCTTTGAAAGAAAACCCTATTTCTGCATCTTGCAGTATATAAACCAAGCAAACAAAGCTCCAAATAGAGAGGGATATGCACAAGGGAGAACTCCCCAAAAAAAGCCTGCGAGTGTACACAACCCATCTGGGGTAAAGTGATGTTATTTACACAGAAGGTTTTGATGGAAAAGCAGGTCAGCACTAGGAAAACCTTTCTATATTCTTGGCAACTTTTAATGCTTTTTTTGAAGGAGGACAATTTAAAAAATGACAACTTGCTCTTCCAGGTGAAGGTAATGTTTTTCACTGCACAACTGATTTTACAACTAACAGCAGGAAACATGCTGCCACTTCCAGTTCTGGAAATCCATTTAATTCTGCTCTCCCTGAGAGCAAAATTCAACCTCACGAGCTCTTGCTGAAACATGAACTCACAGAACAAGAGAGTTACCTTTGAATGGACAGGAGATGCAGTCTACTAAAAGTCTACTACTAAGCCTACTGAAACAAGAAGACAGGCTAGAAAGAAGGAGGTTAAAGCAGGTTTTCAGAGCCCCTTTTTTGTTACCAGACGTCGGAGTGCGTTGTGAAGACTCCATCTTTCAGCGATTCCGGGGACATCCAGCGGACAGGCAGCAAACCCTTCCCTCCTTTCCGGTAATAATCTGTCTCGTAGATATCTCTCGTCATGCCAAAGTCTAGAAGGTAGAAATACTCTGAGTTTGTGTGAGAAAATGAGGAACATTTCCCCTTCCTACAAGGCAGAGAATCACACTTGGAGGTGAGGAATCTGCGCTGCGCTCCCACGACACTTGGCTTTGCAGACACTTCAGCTGCTGCCTCAGGGCTGGTGACCTTCCCTCCCAACACCAACACACTGTGCCACTGACTTCAGGGGTGACAAGTCTGAATGGTTTAAAAATAGGAATGTGAAAAGTTCCAGCATTTATGCTCAAGCTTTGCAGTAACATGAGTCTTCTGAAGGTCATATAATTCACTAATTGTTCCCCAAATTCAGTGATTGTAGGGTTTTTTTTTAAGGAGCTCCCTTAGTACTTTGACTGTTGGGTTTAATTGAACAATTTCACATGCTGAAGGAAATACTTTTCTTGTTTTGTTTTGTTTTGGTTTTTTTTTTTTTTTTTTTCCTATTTCCAAAGGTAATTCCCAGTTTCTGTACAATAGTCTATTTCAAGTGCTACAGAGGATTACGCTGTTCATTTATGATTAACACACCCAAATACTAAAGACATACTTCCGGTTTATATCCATGCTTAGATGTAAATTCATAAGCATTTGCAAGACTTGGATCTAAAAATGTTCATCCTCCTGACTGTAACTCAAATTTATTCCAGTGGTTTTTTCCTCTACAATCAGCCCGAGACAGAATTTCTGGGTCTCACACTTGCCTATTGAATCCAGTTACTGTGTTCTCAAAAAGTTAATAAATTAGAGGTCATCAATCCTCCGACTGATACTAAATGCTGTCTGATGACACACAGGGCAAGATTCATTTTACCAACACAAACCTGTAATTGCCCCCTTTTTCCTTTTTCTCCCAAGAGACGTGCACAGAACTCCCCCAGCTCTCTCAGTTATCCCCAGACTGTGGTGAGTGACCAGCCAGGGGTACCAGGGACACCAGTACCCGGGGTGATTATGACTGAAAAGCCCATCTGTGCAGCTCTTCCATCACTCCCACACACCAGGGTGACTTTATCCTGGCTGAACGGAAGATTCTTTCAAAATGCAGTGCAAATAAGAAACAGAGATGCAGTGAGCACAGGGTAGTGTGGCATAAAGCTCTTCCTCTGAGATCTGAACAGTCTGAGTTGGTGTGCTCCAGCCAAGATGCTCCTAAACTGATTCAGCATGAGGGGATTTTCAATGCTGCTACATAAACAAGAGCAGTGTAGCACATTTACAAAATGCTTTTGGGGTAACCATGAACACGCTAAAGGGAGGAAATGCACCATATCTTCAGTTTACAGAATTGTAAAACAAGCTGATGGGGGCAGGAGAAGAAAACTGGAATGGGAAGGATTTAGGCTGCCTTCCCACGAACCTGCAGAAAATACACAAAATCCCCAAAAGATCTTATTTCCTAATTAACTGACTCAAAATGAAATCATTTTTTCTTTCTCCCAAATGACAGGATTACTTACACAAATTATCAAAATAGCTGAGTTAAGCTCAGAGAAGAAGAATTAGTTTCCTACAGCAGAAGGCTGTTGCTATACATGTTATTTTAATATGCACAACTCAAAAACAGCCAACAGCTTAAAATCACTCTCTCTGGAGAGAAGACTGAAAAAACTCATCTGACACTATTTTGGAGGGATGGTGAAAGGAAAAAAAAAAAAAAAAAAAAAAAAAGGGTGATCTAACAGCAGAGCAGAAAAAAAGCCATTCAGCTGTCTGGGAAGCAGAACTCCAGTTTAGACTGGAAAGCACCCAGCTGAAGTCATTCCACTTCCAACTCAGATATGATTTAAAATAATCCTAAAATTCTCATTCTTGAATCAATAAACAGGAGGCAGAATTATTTTTGTGCATTGTCAGAGACATGAGTGACACACCAGTGGTAACTACACCATCCACCCAGATGTCTGCAGCACCTGAACCTAAATCACTGCCTCTTTTTAAACCCACATGCTGTACTGCTGGCTCACTGGAACTACAGCAAGCAGAGGTATTCCAGAGGTTTCAGCTCAGTGTTAACTGCTCACAGGTCTTAAATCACAGCAAGTCTTCACAAGGAACATATTTCATTCTGCAGATATTTCAACTAGAGCTGAGTTAAAAAAAAAAATAAAAAGCCTTCTAAGACACTGATTTTCTAGGATGATTATGAGCTGTGTCAGGGTCAGGACAGCCCACCTCCAATTTTGACTGTGAAGTCCTCGGCCACCATGCAGTTCCTGGCGGCGAGGTCCCTGTGCACGAACTTGTTGGCGTTGAGATAGGCCATGCCGTCGGCGATCTCTCCCGCCATCTGGATCATCTTCTTCAGCGTCGGGGGCGCCTGCCCAGGGTTGTTCTGAGCAACATGAAGATCAAACAGTTAACAGACCACATCCATTCTCCTGTGCACGTACTGTCCTCGAGCTCTGTTCCTTTAATTTATCCACACTGGAATTTCTAGATCAAGGGCAAAAGCTGCTGAGCTCATTTTCTACATAGGCTGCTGTGATTTCAGTGGCAAGTGACCTGTGTGTCATCTTTATCCTTCAGACTCTGCATCATATGAGACAATTTTAGCTGTTAGACTGATGGCCTATGCATGAGAGTTTGCACAGGAGCTAAGATAACAGATATTTACTTTCCAGCAGGGGCAATGGGCAGGACACACAACATGAAACAATTATCCCAACGCATGTTCTTAAACCAGCCAATTTCTGTAACATCTTGATGACAAAGTAGATCAGACAAGAGACCTAACGCAAATCTGGAAAAGAGGACTCGGTGGCACAAGAAGGGACCTACTCCATGTGGCACCCTGGGCTGCCTCATGAAAGAGCTGCTGGAGATCACACAACAGCTCATGTTTTGTCCTTAGACTGAAGGAGAAGGGCAGGAAAGGCTAATTGCCTGCTGCTTCCAACGTGAGGCTGTCTTGTTCAAGATGATTCAAACTGAAGAAATAAACATCCAGCGACTCATGACTCACCTCTGTGTCTGGCCTCAATGATCTCAGGTAACTTTTGAGGTCCCCACGTGTCATCAGCTCCATGATAACCAGTGTAGGCTGGCCCTGAGAAACAACACCAAGCAGCCGAACCTGGCAGAGGAAAAACAGATGTTCAGTACAAGTATAAATGTTAAAATTAACAGTTTAAACAACTAATTATCATTTATTCACGTTGATATGTAGCCCTGTGGGAAAGGTCTGAATGTGGATTCGGTTCCTCTTTCTGACTGGGGTTTCACGATAATATTACAAAGCTGCGCAGATTTGAAGCCAAAATCCCAAATTCCCACTTCAGTCCCCGAACAGCCTCGTGTCAATGAGCACCAAATGAGTCACAGCCTCGTCACATCTTCACGACTCACCACATGGTGACAGTTGAACTCCTTCATCACCGAGGCCTCGTTCAGAAACTCGATCCTCTCGCGCATGCTCGCGGACTCGTTGACCGTCTTGATGGCCACCCTGGTCTCTGGCTCATCCTTCACCACTCCCTTGGCTATTCCCTCGTACACCATTCCAAAGGAGCCTTGCCCAAGCTCCCGGCACATGGTGATCTTCTCCCGGGGCACCTCCCACTCGTCTGGAACATACACTGAGGGGAGAGAGAACAAGCCGTGATGTTCCACAGCTGCCCGTGCTGGGATCACTCCCTGCTCCACGACAGCAACTGCCCCAACAGTTCTGGGGTTCAAACCCCACATAGAATGTTGAGACCATGTGTGCAAACAGGGCAGGGGGATGGTGGCATACAAATAAATCTGAAAGAAAGGTGGACTTGAAGTGGCCTCACTATGGTACTGACATGTGGGGATAGAAATAAGGAACCTCAAGGCCAAAACCAGGGTGCAGAGAGGCTCAAATCAATGCTTTATGTTAAATCTTTTCTTGGAATCCTTGCTCTCCTAACTCTCCCAGACAGCATCAAACATACTTGATCAATCTGTATCAGTTTAGTGTCTGCTGTATTCTCTATTAACACTGATTTTATGGCTAGAGGGAAGCAGACTCTGATCCAGCAGCTCTTTGCATGGCACTATTCTGATCCCTTGCACACACACCGTTGCACCAGCAAAGGCAGAACTTGCTGCTGCTGCTGCAGGTCTTTGATCTGAGGCAGAAAAGAGCTCTCAGAAGGTGACTGCCAGGAGGCAGGACTGCCTCAGGCAAGAAGACATCCAAGTACTCACTGATGCTGCTGCCTATCAGTCAAGGAGGGGACAGTTGTGTCACATGCTCTGCATGGGTGAAATGACAGGATGAAAACAGGATTATAGCATGAACAGTGACAGACCTTTAACCCTAATGGTGTTGCTACAAAAAATAACAGTAAAATAATATGCTGCCACTCTGGGTAAACCCATTACTCTCCTGAGGGCTTTTGGAAATACTACTCCAGCAAGAATTCTACAACAGCAGCACCAAACTAAACCATAAACAGAAAAACCAAGGCCTCAAGGACATTTGTCTGGTGGTGTGATTTCTTCAAGTAGTGGGTTTGCTTCAATAGGGCAAAACAGAGCTTAAAAGGGCAAACATGAATGAAAGACCACAAATTCATTCATTCTTCCTTCATTCCAGTGAAAACATCACTGGACTAGTAGATGTCAATCAAAGTGAAACTAGTGAATCTGAATGTGCCTCAGGTGGATGAAGCTACAGGAAAACAATTCAAAAACTCCCCAGTTTCAACAGACAAGTGGCATTTACGTATTAGCAATTGTGGATTCCAGGGCTGTCCTAATAAAATAAGGAAGTGGCTTTACAGCAAATCTTTTAGGGTTTCATACCTTTCAAAGGCAGACACCAACAGCACACAGACAGTAAAGGCATCACAAGTTAAGGTCACACTCACCGTCTGAGGCACTGAAGTACTCGGGGTTCACAGAAGCATAAAGTACTCCATTGCCCAGTCTGTCACTGTTCCTGTAGAAATAGTGGGGTTTATTTCTTTTATCTTTAAATCTGAGTATATTTCAGACCATCTCTTCCACAGCTTTTCCACCGCTTGCTCAACCACAGAATATTATTTATGGCATGTGGAGTTTTTCAGACAAAGGGACAAACTGAGATCTTATCTACCTCACGTAATCAATGGGAACACAGTCCAGAATAGCTTGTCAATTCTGGAGTCTTCTCTATACCAAATCAGCAGCAGGAAAATGTAAACACAAGGTACTTCTAGCTGCTGGGTAAACTACTTTTAAGAAAGGCAGCTATATTTTTATACAACCAGGAGACCCATGGCTGAGTATGCTCTTTACCATCATCAGATCTGCTGTGGAAGTGTGAAGTTTTTTAGCAAAAGACAAGACTTTTTTTAGTGGGGGATTCCATTCAACTATTTCCAAAGTGTTTCTAATATTTTATTTTAAAAACCACACAATACCACACCTCCCAGATTTACTGGGGTGATTTTTCAGAGTAAGACATGTAATAAATGCACTTTGAGAGCTTTTGCAGGAGACAGGCTCACTGAGAAAATATTCTTGCATTAGAACAACAGTTTAAACAGGGCAAAATTATCAGGAATGTCACCTAGGAAAGCCTATGGAAGGCAAAGCAGGTGTTGTAATCACCAGAGACAAAGCCCTGTCTGGAGAGCTTGAGCAGAACTGGTACCACTGTCAGCAGTGCTACCAGTGAATTAGAGCTGGAAACCATGGGATACTCAATGAGCATAATTAATGTGAAAGTAATAAAAAACATCCACAGCTAGAAAGTTGCAAGACTGAACATTTGTACTGCTATTAAGTTCTCGTTATGTATTTCAATGAGATAAAAAAAAAATAAATCACTAGTTACAAAACAAATTACCAGAACAGCCCCAGTGACGAATTTTTTAAGTGGATGTAAGACTTCAAAAAACCCTCCAGAATTTGAAAAAAAAATCAAATTAACCTAAATGGAACTAACTTTTCATAATTTGTATTGACCCATATTTCAGTCAAATCTTCTGATAATACAGGTCCAGTGTGTACCACCAATGCCTCACTGATATGTTCCTCACAAGCATTCCTCTTCCCAGTCAAACATGATACTGCAATAAAAACCCTCTTCCCATTCCAGCAGCAGCAGCCAGATGCTGCTAACTCTAAACCACCTCCTTTTCCACACCAACAAGGCAGAGTCTACCTCAGCCTCTCAACTCCTCTGAATGTCATTTCTCTTTCTAATTTCTAACTCGCTCCATGGACACGGATTTGAAAATAAACAATTCCCCTCCTGCAGCTTTAAACACCAGCACATGGAACTCACCTCTTTTTGTTAAAGACATAGAGCATTATCAGCAATCCCCCAAGGATGAGCAGCAGAGCAATAGGGAGCACAATTACCAAGTGCAGGAAGTTTCCATAGTTTGCTGCTGCAACCAACAAGAAAACAATTGTATCAGGGTTTCTATAAAACCCCTGTTAACAAAGAAACATTCAAAACCCACTCAGTGTATTTCCATACAGGGAAGAAATCAAAGTTCTCATTTTCTTGTCTGACGTGGAAAAAAATGCACTCGGAAACCCTCCCTGACTGCAGATGAGTGAAACAAGAAAGCAGACACTGAAAGGCATTAATTTTGTACAGAACAGTGTCTGTCTGGGCTTTGTTTTCACAAGTTATGCTTAAAGGACTTGCATTCCTCAGTGAACAATATCCAATTGTTCACTTGCACATTCACCTTTTTTCCCACCTTTTGTTCACCTTGCAGTTGCTTATATTCAGACTATACATGCACTGCTCTTCACTTCAAATTGTTCAAAGTTCAGCAACCAGAAGACCAAAAAGGTATAAAAGGCGCAGTTGCGGTTTTCTGGGGATATACCTGCTTTACAACTAAACACAGAATGTCTTAAAGAGGGTCTCTATGGTCATATTCTTCCAAAGTATCAATTACTCCCATTGTCAGGACCAGCATCACCCTTTGATCAGGACACTTTTTATCAAATGTCACTCAGAACAGGTCAACCTGCCAGCCAAAAGTCTACACAAATGATTTGTTTCTCCAATTATTTTGCAATTTTAAGCAGGTTTGCCTTTGTTTTGTACATGGCAGCTCCCTGCTGTTGTAGCTAACATCACATTTCCAACATAGCTGCACATCCCAGGAAGCCACAGCAGGGTGTTTCTCCACAGCCACACCTGGCTGCACCTCTCACAGACACCCAAAGCTGCAAGGAAAGGACCACACCTCACATACCCCTCCTGGCTGTCAACACTTGCCAAAAAAAAAAATGGACCAGAGAAGAACTCCCAAAGAACCATCAGCAAGTCAGAGGAGTGTTCAGAGGCAAAAGGCTCAGAAACCCAGTTACATCAACATCAGGAATTATTAAAAAGACAATAAACCCCCAATTTGACACAGACCATAAACATTTGTCTTACATTTGGGCTGCACATAGAAAGAGATGGGCTCAGTCCAGGACCCATTCCCAGCTAAGGAAGTGGCCTGAACTCTGGCAGAATAGTTTCCAGGGTTCAAGTGAGTTAGTTTAGCTCCTCCAAGCTTCTTGTATTCCTGTCTGGAAACACAT